>NC_060208.1:145816250-146145000 GCF_021130785.1 Homalodisca vitripennis
ATTTTAAAAATTATTAGGTAGCAGCCTTAATTTCAAGTATCATGAACGTCTTAGCTCATTGATTTTTATGTAAATTTAAATTTCAGGACTTGAAAAAGTGACATGTATCATAGTGAAGTGAACAAATATACACCACAGGTATACCCAGTGCAGTGGAATTTTACAGTTTTACAACAGTGCTGTTAACTAACGTGGAAATAGAATCCCTGTCATAAACCCTCACCAGCTAATGATGAGGTGGATTAATAATTATGTAATGGCAATTTGATGACTGAAACTAGATACATCACCACTGATGGTAAATGACAATAAGCCGCTAAGGATGCTAATATTCCGATCATTTTCAATACTCGGATCATTGATTTTATCGATTTACATAATTAGAACTGTATTTGATATTTTTGTTACATATAGACAACGATTTAACTCATCAACTCACATATCTCTTGGTGGCGATCCGATTCTAACTAAAAATTATATAAAATGATGTGTGGCTGTGCATGTGAATTTGGCAGCTTATTCCCTACAAACGGTGAGTCACAAGTATAAACGTGCGTTTGGCTTTCAGGCTCAGATATATTTTGAGTCTGGTATCTTGATTTTGAAGATATTTGTTTACTAATTCACCTGCCCTCGCTTAGCGCACTCCGCCGAACATTGACAATGGACAAGTCCGGACATACCATGTGTTTTCCAGACGTACACGCCTACATAACCCTGTGTTTGATTAGTATGACCTGGTCTCGAACGGTGACGACATCAGCTGATCAACAATAAAATTCACTGATCGCTTTTTAACGAGTTACTTTTTAATTTTATATTGGTGCCAAAAGTTTAGTCTATTCAAATTCAACGTGTCCCAATATAGAATCAAAAACATTAGAATAAAATGCAAAGAACATTCAACTAAACTATCGACTCCAGTTAAAACCAGAAAAACCGCTATAAGGCAATGCAATTTCTAATATTCAATTTTGTTATGCCTTTTTAGTTACATAAAGAATCTGTGCCTACAGGAAACTTCTTGTGCCTCCTGTGTTAGGAGAAAACTGTGTTTATGGAATGTGAATGGATGGGTCCTAAGTAAAACATTGAAAGATATGGGCTTCCAATGGAAGAGTTTAAAATCAAATAGGACAGTTTTAAGACTGGATACAGTAAAATAGAGATGCAACTATTTACGGACGTTAAAAAATTCTACATTGAAAAAAGAAAATATTTTACCTAAGCAAACCTAATTAAATGCATACTTAGCTTTTGGTAAATGTTGGCTAAACTCAGAAGTTATAGGCGTTTAGCGAACACCAGTTTTTAAAACAGGTTATTTTTCGTTCACATATGATCGAAAGATGATAGTTTGGCAAAAATCAGAGTTAATTTACAAGGCTGGAACAACTTAAATAGATTATCATGGGCAGATTAACAGTGACATTCTTTTAAAGCAGTTACCAATAAGATTTTTGCTTTATTTGTCTTATAAACTCGTCTTGGTCATGGACAATGTACCAAACAAAGAAGTATTAAAACCCCCTACTAAATCATCTTTGAAAGTGGCGATACTCAAATGGCTTAGTGAACATGGAAAAGTAATGGATCCCACGAAGATAACGTTGACCTGATGGCTGAAATTCACCTGCTTTAGTCTACAGAAAAATATTTACAACAGACAGACTGATAAAAGGACACACCCATAAAGTGGTCAGATTGCCGCCCTGCATGTGTAACATAAGTCCTATGGAAATATACTAGATCTTAAATGAAGAACTTTGTAATACCTACAAAAATGTTATGGAGGGTAACATGTCACTTATAGCTTTTTACAGGAGTTAGTCAATGACCGTATCCGCACAGGTTTCGAAAAAATTTAGAAAAATTCTGAAAACAAGTCAAAAAAGATAAAAGATGGGAAACTGACGCATTGACGGAAGAGGCGAAGATGTCATAGACCAAGTTATAATACAGCTGAGGGGTGACGATAACAATAGTGATGCGATGGTGATCAAGATAATGATTCAGTAGAAGAGGAACATTTCTTCGTTTCAATACGGCTGCAGGTAAGACTTACACCTTTTACATACAATTTTAGTAGGCCTAAGATAAAAAATTTATGGAACTATTACATAATTTTAATGCGTTAACATATTTTGTACTTTCTTAGATTAAAATATTTATCATTAATAACATGATATAAAGTTTTTAATTAGTTTATTAATTCAGAATTATAAAATAACGTAGCAGGCAGTAATAATAATAAATTAATTATACCAATTTATTATATTATTCAAATTGCATTACGTTTGTTTAATGTACCGTATATCATACATATATCATGCGTTCCACATTCTAAAGATGGCAATAGGCTGCGTCTATTCTAGTTATTCAACGAAAAGAAAATTCTAAGAGTCGAATGAATTTCAAATCCGGTCAGTCAGTACTTTTAGTACAACAACTTTTTATATCGTATAATTGCTATCTTAGATCTATCAAAATTCTTTATTCTTAAAATTTTCGTTCTTGACGGTTGCAGTTTTAAAAGTATCAGGTTATAAAAAATATCTACGATAAGGCACCAGTAAGGTAAATGCAGTCTATGTGTGACATTCGAACAATGCTACTTTCTACTGGTATATGACTACGTGTCAAGTATGGTAAGAAACTATTTTACTAATAACCTCATGGCGTTCTATTGATTGAAATTAATTCAGAAACAAAGCCTCCGAATTTAACGAAAACTGATGCAATCAATAGTTAACATCTAAAATAATATTAGTTTTGAATGCAAGTGGCAGCATACCAACTCCAAGACTACCCCGTGGTTTTTTGTTAATATTGTTTAGAGGCAACTATAGCGAAGTGACCTTTAGTTTACCATATTAAAACTATTTTAGACTTTAATCACTTTTGTGTCCTTGTTTTTGGTTCAGGGACTATTGGAGATATTTAATTTATTATGTAATTTATACGCATAAAAAGCTTTTTAGTTTTCTTATGATATCAATAAATTTTAGGAAAGTTTAAACGATTAATCACTGTTAATATTTAATTTATTATGTAATTTATACGCATAAAAAGCTTTTAGTTTTCTTATGATATCAATAAATTTTAAGTTTAAACATAAAAATATTTTATTTTTTTCTCAATAAGCAAAAAATATCAAAATACGTGTTTGGATACTTATCAATTATCAGAAATGACATATCTATAACTGTAAAGCAAAAGTTAAGTCTTAAGTGTGAATTTCTGAGTACGTCTTGAAATATTACCAGCGTGAATGTAATTCCTGCGAAAAAAACAGCAGTAGCCTATTTCCCTATATGATATTTAAATATGTTCTTATCACATCATCTTATCACAATAGAAAATTTAAAATTCTGGTAATATTAAAATCGAATTTTTATAAATATTCAAATTTGAAAATAACTTAATTTCATAGGGTTTTTCTTAAATAAAAGTTATGCTTAGCATTTCAATGTTTTTACTAGTTTGAAAATTGAGTAACATAGTTTGAACTAAAGTTTGTTTTCTATCCAACATTTTTAACACGCACCTAAGTGATCGTCTCTAAAAAGATTACTGAAGGAATACTATTAGTAGTCGGGGACACTCAAAGAAGAAATGTTTTATTGATGGTAAATCGATTTCAATGAATTTTTACAAGTGCCGTTTCTATAGGGTTTCAATGAAATCTTGGACTGCATTTATTTCAAACCTATTTTTTAAATGAAAATAAATAACTACATGTTAACGACATTTACTGAGTGTGTAATAAATAAAATAGTATAATGTGTAAATTATCCATCTTTTTTCAAAAATACTGTCCATTAACCTAAATCGTACTAATAAATAAAGTATATTAAATAAAATAATTCTATTCGATTGTTGAAAAGTGGTTACTGATTGTAAATCTTTTTATAGTAACTAATAAATTGAAATATCACTGGAAACGGTAATGGAATAATGGGAGCGCAGGAATGTTTTCAGTGTCAGTACGTACATCAGTTTTTGCTCTACCCAGGGTGGGTTTAACTAGAAGGTATACACCAGCCCGAAATGACCCCTAAAAGTGTTATAATTATATAAATATACCATCATTAAGGGTTCTTGTCCCATCATTACTGTTTGAACTAAACGTTTAAAATAATAATTCATCTTCAGTTTGATATTTCAAGATGAAAGTCTTTTGTGAAAACTCCCTTTCTTCTGACAAAGGTTTATTTTCAAATTTAAATATACTTTATAAACATCATTTAATTATAAAAACTTAATTTTATTTCCAAAAATGGAATAATGAAATCCCAGAATAATGAAAAACGTGACATATGAAAATATACTTTGTTAAATACTTCGTTTCCTTACAGAGCTACTCTTCAACATTGTCTGGCTCGTGAAATAAAATAAGCAGTTTTCAGACAGAATATTTGATCTGAAAGCGTTGCAACATTAGCCCTCCATAACACTGTTGTCTGAGAGAATCTTTTTATATACGATTGTTTCCTCTCTTTTACGCCCATGAACTTGTATAGGCCTACATCTCGATTTTAACGCTCTTTCTTTGACGTTTCGTACAAATACACATTATTATTTCAAACAACTTAGATATCAATACACAACGCAGCTACAAGACGAGGTGGAAAGAGAATTATTAAAAAGATTTAGTGGACTGGATGACAGGGTGTACGCACCACGTCATAAGACAATTAAGGTTATCAACAGGTAACAGTAAACACAGACTGTTTGCCATCAACAGGTGCTTGTTACTTTACCAAGTCATTTACTCTTGCTGTCGTAACTGTTTCACATTGACAATCTGAATCAACATATTTCAGTTGATTTAGGTAAATTAGTAAACAATACATTTTATATATGATAGGAATTGCATTAATAAAGAGAAAATATCTTCTTTATGTAAAACATTTTGGGCTATATATTGTCTGGCTATAATTTATTCTCTTTAACTCATTTTAACGTTTTTTTTATCTATCCAAACAAATTAAATATTGTTGTATAATGCATATAACTACATGACACCTGTAAAATAAAAAAAATTCTAAAAACTATCGTGGAAATATGTACTATCAGGTCAAGAATAATGTACGATATTATTGCCACAACGTATAACGAAAACACTTGTACGTGTTGTAAATTTACTAGATAGTGTGTATCCCGAAAACAATACTGGTGCTCAAATCTGGATGATCAAGAGAGATTTATATCTAACGATTTCTTCTATTGTACGCCAGACAGTCGTTGTAAAGTTAAAAATATTATCACTTCAAAGTAAAAAAAGCTGTTTCTTGCAACCTTCGTCGGTTGCATGACGTTTATATAATTATAAGTTCACCCCCAGTTCCATTGGAAGGTTTGAGAGGAATCAGACTGTGAAAAGAAGAATTATCGGAGCAATAACTGAAGAGTGTGAGATGAATTCCCACGTGGATTTAAAGTGTAGACACACTATCTACAGAGTTGTGAACTGATCGTCTAACTTTATAACAGTCAGGACTAAGTGGTTAATTTTTACTTGTTAGTATTTATAGTGGTAACTAACATTTTTTGTATAAATTGAGTTATCTTATTATAAGTGAAGAGTCTTTTCCTTTTCCTTGTGGTTTATATTACTTGGTGTTTACATAGATATATTCCAAACGGATTAAGATTAAGATATCGATGTACAATAATCTGAATGAAATATGAACTTACGGGCAAATTACGCAAATAAATAATAATATGTAGGGACAATGCCAATTTCATGCATATTAAGACAATGCATGAGTGATATCTATCTGTAAGACTTTGAGATGCCTCGCTTATCCCTTTACTTAGTATCTTTTTCCAGGTGGTATTACAATGTAATGGGTTATTTGCCCATAACTTTTACTAGGAACGTCGTAAAGAAATTGCCTTCATGTCATTGTGTTTCTATTAATTAGACCTTAGAAATGACATGTCATATTATGATAAGTGTTGCAGTTTAAAAATTTAAAGTTATCCTCTTTTATCCCTCTTTGAAAAGAGGGAAAATGTTTTATCCTGCAAAAATCCACAAACTTATTTTAATAAGTATAGTAACAGCTGTAAATTGATATATCAATCTCTTTGAAATATATCCAGGCGTATCAGGACTTAATTTACCCCCATTATATGTAAGGGATTATGTGCCTATAGTTTTTACTAGGAACGTCGTAGAAATGTTTTACTAATATCATTGTGTGTTCATAAAATATACTTTGAAAATAGGATGTTACAAGATAGGGGTTGCAATCTGAAAATTTATAGTTATTCCCTTCTACCCTTTTTGAAAAGGGAAAGGAAAATTTTCTAACGTAGAAAAAATTATAAACTTGTTTTAAATAAGATTGGTGCAGTTTGCACATCGATATCTCAATCCGTCTGGAATACATCTAGGCGTATCTAGACTTAATTTACACCATTTATATGTAATATGTATACAAGTATACATACATATAGAGGGTTGAAGCTTTTTTAATAATAAAAAGGTACATAAATATTTTATAATATTTTGTTACTGCATTGTCTTAATGGTTTATCTTTTGATTTTATTATACAGAGTAAGGATTATGTATAATAATATCTTTACAAATATTGCTATATCAGAAATGAGTTTAACAAATGAAGAGGTAGTTCTTTCTGGGACAGTAAAAATTTGCATACAAATGGCGGCTCCAATCAAGCCCTCAATCTCCCCCAATTGTTGATTTTGTCATCGAAATGAAATCCTGAGAAACCAATAAACGGTGTATGCACAGTAACAACGTCTACTATTCCTTCATACCTTTTGATATTTTATACATGTATGTGGAATATGTAATAAGAAATATATAACCTGTGGTAAAGGCAGACAATAATTTAAGGTGTTTCGCCTTTCGATCTACGATTAATTATAAATAACATTAATGGGCTAAATTGTGACAGTGAAGGTAAATACGGATTTTCTTCTATAGGTGCTTCTATTTATATTTTTATGGATTTTAATTTAACTAAATAAGATACCAGGCCGATAGGCGCGAAACAGCAGAGTAGAAAGTGAGGGAGAGTTTATAAACTTTTTTCATGATAATTTAAATTAAAACATAAAAATGTAATTAATAATGCAGAGAAAGTTAGACAAACAGATTATTATCTCCTTTAAAAATCTAACAGCACACAAAACTAAGTTCGTGTTCATCAGCTTAAAATGATTTAGCAGATCAATTGGATTTAGACTGGGTGGTGAAGTACGAGATCGTCTGGGTTACATCGCATTTTAGTAGCAATAAGTTTGTGGCAATATAACATGTAAACTTCACGATGGTAAATTGTGATTTATAATTTGTATAACAATTAAAGCGATGGTACTGTTATTTATAACTAATTCTTAAATTTTTGCTTTTGATGTTATATATAATATATATAATAATAAAAGAAGCCTACTTTTGTCAAAAGATAACTTTGATTTGTTTCATAAAAGAGAAAAGAGTATTTACATTTATAGTAAAAGTTAGCCTACATTATATCTTATATCGGCACTGCTTGCAGTTACCTACTCCTTTGCAAGAAATTTAGTGCACGTTTATGACCACTGCTGGTTCGAGTGTATTATACAAGCTCGTATTTCAGACGCTAATATTGAGTTTGCCTTGTTGCCACGATCAAGGAAATACGTCAACAAGTTTATAATAATGACCATTCTTCGATCTTAATATGTTTTGTTCCATATTTTATTTTTTTCCCCAACTAAGAAAATATATATCACAAATCAGAGAAGCCTACTTTTGTCAAAGAGAACTAAAATTAGTTTTATATTAGTCTTTAAATTTATAATAAAGGGGTTTTTAAATGTTTTAACATTTAGAGCTGGAATTGGTATACTAGTTCAAAAGAACATTCTAGTGAAATTTCATCTAGCATTGTTCTTGTCGACTGCTTCAGAGGTCTTTGGAGTCAAATTATCACCACCTTGTTTTTAAGACATTTAGTAAGGTATATATATATATATATATATATATATATATATATATATATATATATATATATATATATATATATATATATGTATATATATAATTTTTAATGAGAGTGGATTCAAAAGAGTACAGTTTTCTTAATTATATTGATATAGATATTGTTATTAAACAATAAAATAAACATCTATAATACTATAACATTTCAATATTTACTTATGACAGTTGTCATCAATATATATATATATATATATATATATATATATGATATACATGATATAGTAAATTACATGTTATTGCTTCCCAATCCATCTTCGCAATCCCAATATCATATTATTTCCTCGGTCCAGTCTAGGAATTATATCAATATTTATATACCTAATTAACCTAGTATACCTCATCAGTAAGAAATGGGTGTGATATCCGCCTCAATAATTGTTTGTCATAAAAATTGTATTTACGAGTAGTGTCTCGTGTATTGGTTTTTGATTCTACTTACTGTAATCAGGGATTCACTGTGCTCGCGTGTTTCTCAAATTTTAGTAATGGAGCGAATGGTTTAGTGAATGAAGCTAATGCTCTGTCCCTTCGTTTGTGTTCCTTCTGTTATAGTAAATATGCCGTCCTGCAATTTCTAAGAAAACTAAATTCAATACTTTACATTTAAACATTCCAAATTTAGTTCATTAGATAAAAACCAGAATATATTAGTTATTTGTTGCTACGATATTGAAATAAGTTGTGCTTTTGCTCTATACATTTTAACAAATAGAAAATAGTGATTAAATTAATTAACCATATTGTCATGCTATCATAATACATTATTGACACAAAACAGTTCATTATATTTAACGCTTTTAAATTTATATTACACAACTTTAGAGATCACCACTGGATCTTTTTCTACTTTAGAAACCAGTGGGGCGTCGCCCGGAGGTATTTTCGAAACAAGAACCAGCCTATATTCATTACTTGGTCCATATGAATATCCATGTAAAATTTCTGTGCAATCTGTTGAATAGTTTATAAGTGAAAGCGCAACATACGAAGGCAGTTACACCAAAATAATATTATTAAGATTGGTTTTGTGTGTGTGTGTGTGTGTGTGTGTGTGTGTGTGTGTGTGTGTGTGTGTGTGTGTGTGTGTGTGTGTGTGTGTGTGTGTGTGTGTGTGTGTGTGTGTGTGTGTGTGTGTGTGTGTGTGTGTGTGTGTGTGTGTGTGTGTGTGTGTGTGTGTGTGTGTGTGTGTGTGTGTGTGTGTGTGTGTGTGTGTGTGTGTGTGTGTGTGTGTGTGTGTGTGGAAATCTTTAATTTTGGTTAGTAAAACGTCGCCAACACAAAAGTTGCTGAACGGTTTGAGAGGACCGGCCTATCACACCCCGGGGAGTTCACATTCGACCTCAGACCGTTGATAATGTGTTCTCCCATCTCTACTTTTATTTCAAATCTTTGCTGTATTATTGTATTTATTATCCAAAAGTCAAAGTGTATACGTGTGTACATGAAAATACATACATGTGATTAAGTTTGATTTTGCATTTTTAACATACTATATTAAACTAGACAGTAGTCCCCTAAATATGTTTTCTTAGTAGTTATATAATATATATATATATATATATATATACTAATATATACTGTATAATTATATGATAGTGTATATAATACTAAATTGTTATTTCCCATAAATAATTAAGACGACTATGTAATTCCATATACTACCTTACCTAATAAATTGTTTACAATCTTATATATATATAGGTCAAAAACTTTTACCTAAAAAACACTGACAGAACTGGAGTGACCAAACTAAACAATATTATAAGTTTATGATATATATATATATATATATATATATATATATATATACGAGTTATGTATAATAAGTAATTAATATTATTATAAAATAACAATGTATTTAGTTCTTGTAATTTGAACGATTGCTTTGTTTAAAAATCTAAATCAAATTTAATTCCAGGAAAAGCATGTGACGAATTGCCCTTGCTGTTAAGTCCGAAGAAGTAGGTAGACTTTGTTACAGCATAAATATTAATAACGTGTAGTTTTCTTTTTAGAAAAACAGGATTGCTTCTTTTTTGGCCACTGGCAGCAATCTATTAAAGTACTAATAAGGTAATGGTCTCACTGTCTAATGCATTTAGGTATCACTGTGGCATTTAATGCTTTATTTTTAATTACAACAAAGATGAAGGTACTTTTGTTAATAAAAACCAGGTAAATTGCAAAAATTATTTTAAATTAAATTTGTAATACCCACCTAGAATATTTTAAGATGGTTGAGCTTCTTAATTAAAAAAAAAATACTTCATTAATCATTACACCATTAACAGTGTTCAATTATATGTTTTCCATTATCGTGTCCGTGTTAGAACTTTTTATATATTTGTACATCACTTGTGTTCTATTGTTATGTCCATGCCGAAACGTGAATTTATTTGCCTATACATGTATACATTTCTTGTGTCATTGTAACCGTTATTAATTTACTTTTAAAACATGTATACATTAAAAATATTATGATGATAATTTTGAATACTTAATATTTGGCTTCGTCATATTGTGTCAATAATGTATATTTATTATGAAAAGTTTACCTTGACATTCTAAAGTTTTAAGCTTATTTTTTCAATTTAAAATTGTAATGTTAATCAACATAAATTTAAAAATATTATGATGATAATTCTGAATACTTAATATTTGGCTACGTCATATTACACATACATTTAATATGAAGAATTTACCTTCACATTCTAAAATTTTAAATTTAAAGACATTATAATCTTCAAGGTAAGGATGAAAGAGACAGAATGAAGAATGATACATTTTGAATGATAATGAAACCATTATCTTCCTACATATGATAGAAAATGCTGACAAAGTGAAATACAAAATAAAATAAATATAGTTTTTCCTTTCATAACACTCGTTTTCAGTTAAAAAATGTGTTTCAACAGAGTCCTTCCCCTCGGACATGACGTGGTTTTGACGGGTATTGTGTAACTCGACAGTCGACCCGCTATGTTCTGACATGGTTGTTCAGCTGTCACCTGCTTATCATCACTCAATCAGTTTAAACATGCACATTATTACTATACACTGACATTGTAATAAAACATATATTAAATAGCTAAACATATTAACAATAGATTTTTTCAATTCGTTACTATTTATAAATGGCAAATCTTCAGTAAAATAAAATTAGACCAAAACCACACCTTGCTTGAGAGGCTATCATGAAAGTAATTTCATGTGATTAGACTATACTCTCTGTGTAAAAGGTATGTGTTAACTCGTTTTCATTTTCATTGTGAACGAAAGTTTGGGAATACGGTTTTAACAACTTACATTTTAGTAGTATGTAACTGATGTTTTACAGCTGTGCCACTTTTTTAATTAAATCATAAACCTTATAATAATACAAAACATTAAATACATTTCAAAATAAACATTAGTTAGTGTTAGTTATAAATTTTAAAACACACATTGGGTTTCTTTGTTAACTATCAGAAATCATACTTAACAGAGAGAGAGCGGTAGCTACAAGATTAATCGCATAAAAGGACTAAACATATAGCTTATAGAAAAGTAGAGCGAAAAAAGGAAAAAATATAACTCACTTTAATTAAATGAAGAGAGTTTGTTTATTTTATTTCCATTACATTTTACATACAGCGTGTGCCAAAACGGTAGTTATCTGATTTCATTCCTAAGAATTCCAAATTTAATCCTGTGATGAACAGTACATGGTTCTTAATCTCTAGACCTATTAAAAAACGAAAAGAAATGGTTTTAAATTAAAACTATATAAAGTGGCATTTCATAACCGTTCACAGTTTAGAAATTTAAATGTGCACAATATTATATTTTAGCGCTCGTGTGAAAAATATTCAGGTGAAATTTTAACCATTTAAAAATGGTATATCAGATCATAACAAATATTGGGATATAAATAGTCCAAATTTTCCATGCTTCAATAGTAAAATAATAAAACCTTTTACCCCCAAGATTTTAAGACGAATGAATAACCGTAACATACGATATTATTATTATATATACCTGTATAATAATCATTTATTAAACCAATAGAACATTCTTCTACATATTTTTTCTGGTTAAAGTAATTTATTTAGGCTTGAAAACATAAACGATTTGACACAAACTCTGTACAGTTAGTGACCGGTAGTATCACTTTGTGACGACGACACAATTAGGGGTAAATCAGCTGACCTCTGACAGTTAATCCATTTCCCTCCAATATCCTAATGGTCCACATATCACTGTTGTCTCTGCGGTTCTTGGGATCTTCTCACCGATCCCTAACTTTAGATTTGCTTCATTATGTATGCTAATTATTCACTATCTCTACAAGGCTTGCAAAATATGAAGTACCAGCTGCTTTTCATTATTTTCGACCAATTTAGGGCAACAATCGCAAAGATTTAACTACTTTACATGCCGAAAACCTGTAGACTTATTGTTTAAACCTGATATATTAATTTGCAAACATCTAATGTATGTTGTCAAATCAATAAAAGAAGCGCAAAAAAGTAGTAAAGAACTATAACAACTATTAAAATAATTTTTCTGTGCAGTCATCGTTAATTTTTTAAGAAATTATTTTGATGTTGATGTGCTTTATACCTAAAACTTAACCTCAAGTATCTTGAAAATACGTATAATTAAATAATATTAACTGTTAGTTCGTAATGAATTTTAATTAATTTTTGTTTTATTTATATATCTATGATGTCACACCAATAAGATCTAACATTCTACTTTGGGTAATAAACGTATTCCATGTTTGAAATTAATTTGCATCTCTTAAGATCGTGAAGAATGATTTTAGTTTCTATAAGGAAATATTGTAAAGCAATTTTTCTTCCGTTGACTTCTACCATAAAGACAAGAGTATAGCTAAAAGTCCCAATACACATATTGCTTCCCTTTCCATCCACATTTAACAATAACAGTAACAAATAGGTAATGTTTGCAACCTATTTGTTTTCAGCCCATATATTTTAAAATATGCAGTGTAATCGTATATAATTTTTGCAGTAATGCTATCATTTTTATTGTAATATTGAATTTAGTTATAATAATAATGTCTTAAGACACAAAAGTAACGTTATTTTGATACACCGTAGTAGCAGTAGGGCGGAATATACGGGGCACAGAGTAATAATTTCTGACGGTGAAGCAACGCGGCAGGTGTTTCGTTTACTCTTTAGCCGATTTTCAAGCTAAACACTGAACTAGACTAGTCTATGTCATAATTATATAGGGTGTCCCGTAACTTTCTGGACAAAGGTATACCACATTATTGCTCAGGTAAAGGCAAACATATTTCACCATATGAACTTGGGTCTGTATCAGTTTGGTATAAAAAAAATAATATTTTAAAAACTAATAAGTTAAACTATACCAAATTTGGTACAAATGTTTATGATAACAATGGTAATTACCGTAAGAATTATCATGAAATTATCTTTAGCGTTCTCAAAATGGCGGCTATTAAAACTTTTAAACTTTGAATATCTTAAAAACTTGCAGTTTTTCTCAAGAACATCATGAATAACAGTTCTTGGAGGATATTATCAACAATCTAATGGCACCACAATTATTAAAACTTATATTAAATAACCGATTTGGAGCAAAGTTACTGTGACAAGACATGGCCTCATTGAGGTTCTCAGCGAATAGCCAACAATACAAAAACTAAATAAACGTCAGCTTATTTTCATCATTAAATATCGTTGAAATAAGGTTGTTTTGATTTTATTAAGAACGTTCATTTAACAAACAGCTATTGTATTTTCTGTCTTATTTTTTGTATGTGTTGATATAATTAAGCATTAATTTTTAAAACTTTGTTTTTATTGTTAGCCTTTTTTACATTATTCTCTTCGGAATCAAATTCTCTAAAAGTGAACTAAAAAAGTTTGCGTGTTTATTACCCATTTAATGAAGTTAATGTACTTCGAATCTAAACAAAGCATGTTTTTCGAGTCGGAATTTTGCATATTTCGTGTGAAATGGATGGTATTAGAGGTCTGGGACGTATTTTATTCTATTTTTAGGTTAATTTTCCACAATATCCAATATATTGAAGAACTATCATACGCTATAAAAACATCAGTTTCGCTTTATGTCCGTCCAATCCTAGAAAATCGGGCGGCATCTTTCGCTAGAACTAGGTCACTAACAAAGCGTCTCCGGACATATGTTTATATGGCATTTTTCATTATTTTGATGAGAGGAAACCGTTTGAGAAGTTTGTCGGGTTATTCGTGGGACACTCTGTATAATTATAATGGAATATACTACGGTTTTTCAAAATTTTCTGTTTGTTCCCTTAGGACAAGAAGCTTAGAAATTGCACCGCTTCCGGAGATACAGGTTATTCTAGATGGGTAAGGTTGGGGGTAGGGTCCGCCTCCTGTTAAGACCCATGAGGAAGAATTTAGGGCACTAATGTCAACTCATGTCCCCTCCGAAGAAGGGGAAGCTAGCTCTGAACCAACCTATCCATGGATTTAGTCAAACACTTTACCATACTCGTTCATATTATTTAAAACATTTAAAACCTTGCTGTTAAAGGTTACCTCCGGGCAACAGATGTTAACTCCATTCCATCAAAACTGATAATAATACTTGGCTAAATCGTAACCAACCAACGGCCAGTATGAACAAGAGTGGTGAAATTAAATGAGAAAATCCTTTATTAAAAGTGTGTATTTGTTTGTGGCAATAAAGCTATCCCTACCTCTGAATCCCAAAACAGATATAGTGATAAAATAATGTTTATGATGGGCTGGATACTATTCGTCATTATTACACTTGTTTTTTTTTATTCCAAGGAGGTTATTTTATTGGATAGTAATAGAAATTTAATCAAGTTCGTATGTTTTGTACAATTCTTTTGAATTTAGTTTTGAAAACACTATTTCGTTACACTAAACGCTGTGCAAATTCTTTCTATAGCCTTACATTTTAGGAGCTTAATGTAGACTGAGCCAATACTAGACGACATTTGGCAGCATCGAGACGTACACAGTAGAATAGTATCCTTCACCGGTCACATTTCTTAAATTTATTACCTGACATAAAAACAGTTTTGATATTGTTTTCTCTTAACTCCAAATTAAACTGTCTATTTTACTTCAGCCTCATACTATTCTATTTCATACAAGTTTCGTTAACATAAATTCTAATGAAATTCTTGTTATGTATAGTCATTTCAATGTAACATGCAATTAACCTTAGGCCAGGGAACATAGAGCCTTAGAGTAAAAAAGGTTAATTGACTAATTCTGTAATAGTTTATAGTTAGTAATTTTCTTAAAGTTTTAAGACAGAGTTACGTATCACGTTTAGTATTTTCTTTAATTTTCAGGAAACTAAAGAAAAGAAAAAAATAAAACCATTGCAATAAAATTTAGAAGGTATGCGCATGAGCAAGGTTTTAGGGATAAATGCGAACTCTCCAGCGTGAGTGGCAGTTTTAAATAACTACAAAAGTTTCAAATTAATTTAAATTATGTAATTGGTAAAAAATACCTGTAGATGCTAGGAGTCATCGTCGTTCAGAATTTATTTTATTATCACGTTATATTAGTATGAAATTATTTATAAAGATTGAAATTATTTTTCAGCGTGTTTTTATTTACATGCAGCTTTATATTTGCCCAGTTTACAAAACACATCTAATGCTTGCGGCTTATCCTTATACGCCTAAAAGTTTTGACTCCGTCCATTTAAACAATTTTAAATTAAATAACGAAAGAGAGAATGCACGTAGCTCCAATACATACAGAAACGAATTAGGTTCTTGACGTATTTTCCAGGAGATTGTTTACTATTCTGACCCACTTTACTGAACTTAGCATAATTACTCGTGCCCATCATTTACCTCGCCGTGGTGTTCACATGTACGGATTTAGTTTATGGAATAAACTACTAAAATACATACGATACATGTTCCGATAAACCCACGCTAAATTAGTAGTCTCGGTTAACAATCACTAGTAAAATAATATGCGAAGCGTTCTTTAGAATTTAGTTTACTGAGAAAATAGATTGCTGGTCTAAGTTCAAGATTGTTACCACACTGAATAATCTCACAACATTTCTTTAAAAGTAAAATATGCCAGAGAGCTTTTTACAGTATGATTTATTTAAGTACATTAAATTTTAAAAATTTAAGTACTTTAAATAAATTTTTAAAATTAAATCCTTACGTTGTTTACATAAATATTACAATAAAAATATAACACACTTTTATGACTATTTAAAAATAACAACTTTTTAGTTTCATTTTGCAGATTTAACCTGATTTATAGATAAGAATTATCTAATCCCTTCTCAATCATCAATACAAGACATTTCTGAACGGCATAAGCTACAAAAATAAATTCAGTGAAAATTAAAGTACTCATTACTGCCTTCTAACAACATTCTATATGCCACTACGTTCATCCCACCTACTGAAGCTTTGGAAAATATTGAATTTGGATTTATTAAATTAAACAAGTTAAATAAACGTATTGAACTTTGAATAAGTCCCCAAAATGAACTATTTTTTAATAGAGTAACTCGTAAATTTGTATCATGTACAAACAAGTGGCCATTTAGGGATAAATATTGATATTCTTTCATAAACCGCCATTGTTTAATATATAAAGCCTAGTGTGGTTTGCAGTATTATGTTCAAATATGAAATACATTTAAAATGTTATACATATTGACCTAAAATTGCATTTAAGACTTCCATAACACTCTCCACGGTCCATTTATTCAACGTAGACGTGTGATGATTACTGCATACAAACGTATTTAAGATAGCTATACACCGACGCACAAAGTTGGTAGATTTTATATGCTAAGCTTTAAAAAATATTAAGCTATTTCCAGACATTTTACAAAACTTTGTAAAAACATCGCTTTAAAATAGAATAGATAACCTCATATTTTTGACAGCTATAAGTGGTGTGGTATTTTCACAGAGGACGTCACAGCCTCTTGATCATATTGTCAGAAGAGGGAAAATCCAAATTATTCACGTTTTATAAGTATTCCATATAAAAATTGTCACTTTCAGATGTTAACATTCTACTTTAAACCACTGATAAACGGATGACAGTGTTGTGTATAGAGCTGTCAAAACCAGAGGGGTAGACCCTGCCTTTGTATGGACACAAAACGTGTCAATACATGTCACATTGGTACCTGCTACATCCTGTTTGAATATAATTATTTTGCATTTACGTTATAGTCTTCATTAGTACTCATAGACACAGTCTAATCGACTATCAGATTTCCTACTAAATGAAAACTTTACAAATCGATAGTTTTTGTAACAGAAATGTTCTAAAACCTGGATTAAAAACGTTTTTAATTATACTTCTTAACATATAACATATTCAATATTGAAGTAATTTTATCCATGGTGAAATCATCTTTTTAGACATTTGCCACTCCCCTCATCAACCAAACCATTGGAAAAACTAAATCTTCTCCTTTTTAAAGATATATTCCTAGTACATCTTTCTTCATGATGATCAAACATCCATCTGGCCGAGTTTTCCTTCAGACATTAAACGCTTTAAATTGTTTCCCTAATAACATTTCATGTTTTCCAGTTCTGTAGTAAGCATATCTCCTGACCAACTACTACTCATGGTCAACCAAACAATTTTTCTTGGTAATTTCTTTCGTAATGCTAAAGTATCCAGTGGTTGGTTATTGCGAGAAGCCTATTTTGACCTGTCTATTTAGTTATGTTTGTAATAATTAGTGCTATTTAGTATATCTCTTTGGCCAACTTTTACTCCTTGTAACCAAGTTCTCGTAATATAAAACAATTTCTAGTGCTCGGTTACTGCGAATAGAACTATTGGGACGTGGGGTTTTATTTAGGTTTATAATAATTAGTGTTAGTTTTATCAAGTAGATATTTCAAGGATAGTGCTTATGGAGGTGGCACACAAAATGTTTGGTGAATAGAGGATTCTTCGAGTAATTGAAAACATTTAAATTTCAACGTGATTTACAAAGATAAAATTTTTACATTTTCACTGGAGAATTATTAGATTATTACTAATTGCATTGAATTCATTAAACATTTTTTCTACGGCTTCACCCAGGTAGATTCAGATTAACACACCCATAATTAATTGCTGGAGGTTACGACGCCTTAGATATCTAGTGCACTTCCCTAATCAAACACAGATTTATGTGATTTTTTATTTTATCCTTAAGTGATAACTATAATATATACATGGGTGAATATTAAGTTGTGATAAACCTAGACATATTCAAACTGATTGAGATATCGATTTACAATCTTACCAATACTTTTTTACAATAGTACAATACTTTTTTGGATTTTTTCATGATAAAAAATTCCCCCTCCCTTTTTTAAAGGAATAGTACATGGGGGTAATTTTAAATTTTCAAACTGCAACCCCTATCTTGTGACATGTCAATTTAAAGATCTGTTCAATCGAAACACAATAACATGAACAAAACATTGCTACGGCAATCCTAACAGTTATGGACAAATAACCCATTATACTGTAATGCCACTTAGAAAAAGACACCAAAACCAAACTATGCAAGAAGCAAAGAACCTAAACTATGCACACCAGAAACATTAGTACTACGTAAAGGGATAAGCCGGGCATCTCAAAGTTTTACTAAAATATATTCACGCATACATTGTGTTGAAATGCGCAAGACATTGGCATTACCCTAAATATTATTTTTATTTGCTATAACTTTTACTACAAATGGCCCTTCACCCAAAATCGCTCTTTGCTAAAGCTATAGATTTTAAATATCTAAACGTAGAGTACTGATTCTTGTAGAGTCAATACTGTGTTGAAATTTTATTTAAAAAATTTCTTTTCTTTAAACAAGCCATTACTAAGTGATCTTTATCTTTATAAAGGGGCTGATCTTCAAAAGATGTTTCAGAGAGTAAATCCATGATAAATTATCTTGCAAAAAATACTATTTTGCTACAGAGGCTGCTGATTACAAAATTACATACATTTGGAAATTAAAATATAGAATATTGAACAAAAAAAATTTGAATTCGTATTATCATGGACTTTTATTTATTTGATTCGAAATTTTTTTTTAAATAGCACTCTGCACTAGGATAGAAAACTAGTATAGTAGTGAAATTAATCCAACTTAGCTTTTGTACGAGTATGTATCTGGGTTGGTGAGGGAGAGGCGCCAATGGAGACTAATGCTGTTCATTACAAAAGCGAGATCGCAACTAATTTTAACTAATATTGTCCGTGTTGCATCATATACTGTATGAGGTTATTGTAATCGCGGTTTATTGCAGCTGTGTTGCATATTTATTTTACTCAGATTGAATGACAATAATTTCTTTCAAATTAAGTACTACTATTTTTATGAGCTATGCAGAAGGAAATATATTTCATAGCTAATGTATTTGTGGTTTAGTTTTTAGTATCTAGGAGGATGTCAACTAGGATGCATTCAATTCATAATAATAAGTCGTATTTGTTGACATTATTTTAAAACCTTGAAAACTCTTACTCTATATTTATGGTTTTAGTTTGACGTGAGAAAACCTAAAGTGATGAAATAGAAGAGCCTTTTTCAAAAATTACCCATTTATAAGATCCTATATGTCATTAATGACAAAAATAACAATAAAAAAACACACAAGATTTACAACACTTTATCGGCATGTAAACGAGGGACAAGTATTACAAGCTATATTACACTGAATGAGAACAACGTAAGACAAACACAAAAGTCAAAAGACAAAACTGTGTTATTTGTATAAATATGATTTAGAGATGCTATCAAATACTTTTTAAAATTAAAATTTTGTAAATAGGTATACACAAAAACATAAAAGTTTACATTACATTAAACAAGTTTTAAACTTAGCTTTTAAATTTAATTGAACTCATAGTAAAGCTATCGTTATAACGTGTAACAATATCACACAAAGTTCACAACATTATCTGTGGGAAAGGGGAACATTGGTAAATCAAGAGGTTAAAAGAGTGAGTTCCCAAGGGTATGATCGATCTTCAGGCCTCCCTCACACGTGGCTTTATGTTGATACTTGGTTCTTGACACAATACTCATTATTCAGTCACATGGTATCAAGCCAAGCAATATTCTCTACAATGAACTCATAACGATAACTAAATATTTACATAAATTGAGTTACGCTTTAAATTATAAGATATCCATATGTTGTATATATGATAATGAACGAAAACTGTTCCTTACGGCACCAACCTGATACAATTTTATCTAATTGTTATTACGGAACAATACAATTTCTTGTTATATAAAATTATTTACAGTAAAAATATAATAGGTAAAAATATAAATAAACTAGGACCTTTCTATCGTACATATGGACGGACAACAATCGTGTTCCAAGGAGCCCCTATCCTTCATTACAGTAGAACTAATTCAAACTGAATTGATTACTATGAGTGAAGAAGATAAAGATCTATTTATATTCGTAGTATATAACGTAAAAAATATTCCTCATCTTTACTCTATCGTATTATATATGATAAGAAAACTGTAATTATATGATTTTGATTAAACTGAGCACTGTAATATATTAATACGTCTCATTCTCTTTGAGACTTCATAGAGTAATACTTTATCGTTATCGTTTTTCGTTATTGTTAATTACTGTTAGTTTTTTTAAATTCTTAAAATATTTTCTTTTTAATTTCTTAAATTTTTGCTCCATATAAAATCACGAAGTCGACTAGGTCTTCCATCTTATATGGTTTCTAAGAAACTCTGAGTTCTGAATCAGGTCTTAATAATTTGTGCACTTATATAAGTACCTAAAGGTAACTTCAGATTGAATAGAGATACATTATAAAATTGAATTTAGACCGAGCCATTTAAATAACAAAGTTCAATAAGGTGTTGAGCTATAGCCTATCATCGTTTGTATAGTTTGTTTTCTCAAGTTCTATAGTTCGATTAGTGCCTTTTAATAAAGAAATAGTGATACGTCAAATTGCCTTATACAAACGATTTATTAGATAACAAAGAATATAGGATTAAATCCTCGCCTAATTTTTTCAGGCAAAAAAATTGTTGCAGATAAAACTGCAGTATTTAAACTAGTAAACAAATGTATATTCACTACTACCTAATTAATTAACAACTATTAAAAGTGATAAACAAGTAGATCACAAGTATGTCTTTTCATGTATACTCATGTACACTTTTAATTTTAGGAAACTAAAGAAAAGAATACACGAATTGATTTTCAATAAAAGTCGAGAGGGTGAACACATCAACAAGGGTTTGAGGCCGAATGTGAACTCCCCGGAGTGTGATAGTCCTCTCACACCGTTCAGCCACTTTTGTGTGGGGAATAAAAAATATACCAACGGATCAAATATTCTCAAAATCAATAACTATAATATCATAATAACTTATAAATGACGGTAGTGTCTCTCTTTTCAGAAAATATAACATGGTATATTTGTGACAAATCTATTGCTACTAAAGAGCGTTGTAAAACCCAGACGAGCTATTAGCACAGCACGAAATCCAAATCCAAATAAAGCATTTTTGATAATATTTTTGTTCTGTAAATCTTTAACATTATTGAGATGAATATAAATAAAACGAAACAGAAGTTATCATAAATTGACGAACAAAAACTTAAATTTTTAATCCTATACGATTGTGAGAGAAGATACTAATTTGTATGTCTTACTCTTTCTGTGTTACTCGTATAATATAAATGGGGGTTTTTCCTATTCATGATAACAAAAAAAGAAAAGTTTCGAGTAGAAGTAAATATGAGAAGTATTTTTTATTGAAAGATAGGAGGATATTAGGGAGTGCCGATGGCCGAGTGGTCTAAGACGTTGGACTTAGAGTCTGAGTTAGAGATAGCGCAGGTGCGAATCCTGTCTGTGACCGTTGCACTTTTTATCAGTACCATCGTACCTTGTACTGTATCGACTCTCCCCCTTACTCTGTTTGATAAGATACTCGCACAGGCCAGTGACCCATGAGGACGGGCAGAATAAGGCATAAAAGGAGATCGGCTTCTCCTTTATTGCAAAAAAAAAATAGATATCTGACTGTTATAAAAGTTCTTATCTCTCTCACTCTTTTTCACATTTTTAAATATATGTGCTATCTCCCTCGTATCAATCTTGTCTCTTATTTAGTAACAGTAAAATCTCACTCTAAAAATACATAGAAGCACTGAAAGAGAATATCCGTTTTTATTTCACTATCAGGAATTGAGGGCTAATTACATCAATTTTATATTTTTAATTGGAGACTAACACCCCACGTTATTGACCACCTTTATTACATAATTGACTACCTTCCTCCGAGGCTTCGATGCGGTGCCCCATCATTACTATCTCATGAACTAAACTATCTATCAAAATTTTATCAAAGAATGAACTCAATGTCAGCCAGGATTACAAATATTAAATCATGGAGGAAGCTTACTGTAATAATAATTTCTTTCCGTTACCAAATAGGTTCCTTTTTAGTTAAATATTTATTAATAACTTAAAAAATCTTTTCCATGTTGTTAAAAAATAAACGGCACTGAACCTTCAGAACTAATGTTTGTTTGCTGAAGAGAGAGGTGTGGTTCAGGATGGCCAGAATAGAACAATATTCGATACAGACTGGTGGTCCTTGTAAGAAGACAACTAAATGGATATGTGACCCATGTCACTGACTAGGAAAAGAAGAAGAAACTTTAATACAGAACGTAAAAATATAGCCAAGCAATCTCTTTAATACAAGTTTTAGTTATGTACCAATTAATTGGTAAAGTCTGATTGAAGGGTGAATGTTGGAGCTATTACATAGGGTCCTAAACTTACATAGCAGGCGGAAAGTAACACCCGAGCATAACAAAAATTGTGTAAGTGGTTTTAAAAGCCAAAGAAAATGATATTGGACAGCTTTTCAGTGTATTATGACAACAACACAGCTTGGACTTAAATGTTGTGAGACAAAGTTTAACATAAAGTTAACAAATACTACAGCAATTCGACCGAGATGATGAAATGTGTACTTGGGGCCTCGGCCTAGATTTATTTTGAACGTTGAGAAGTAGTTTCGCAGAACGTCCTGTGTCTCTTTGGTAGTTGGATAAAGTATAGAGTCTATTAAATGAAGGTGTAGATTTGTTTCATCCTGCCATGATGACGCATTGAAAAATCTCACACCTTAGCAACAATCATACTGACGTCTAAGATCAGTAATAAGTGCAATCATTCAGCATATTGGGGAATGTGGTTTGTATGCGTGTGTATATATACTTAAACATATATATATATTTAAGGATGCTGAATTTGTATCGTAAACTCCTTGTCTTCGTATACTATTCCTCGTTATGTTTATGTCTAGCCTAAATTATGTTTCTAACAATTGAATGTAAACATTTCTAGAGTTTTTACCGTTATTCCTTTCATTTACCTGATTTTGAAAGTGTACTACGTTACATTGAAAATTACACTGAGGGAGTAATTTTATCATTCTTTATACATTCTGTAGCATTAGCTACACAAAAATGTATTAATTGGCAGAAAATATATTCAAAAATATCTAAAAACAATAAGTAGAATTGGTAAAGCGTAGGTAAATTAAAAATGTAATTTTCCAAGAAAGGATCCGTGATGGTACATAATGGTACAGACAGACAGCTGTTAGTTAAAAGAGTTGACAATTAATTTTTTAAGCCTTTTGATTGGCTTGTTGAAGGAAAATCAGAGGCGTTAGTGTTGATGTAATGTAGGGTACGGGAAACTCCTTCTTGCGTTTTTGTGAAATAAATTTCTTGATCTTTAACGTACTATTTGGTGGTGTTACATTTTTATGCCAAAAACCCACTCTGTGTGGGAATTTACGTATGTAAAAATGTATTGGTTAAATATTAGTTTCTAGTATATAACACATTTTCATAATATAAGGCCAATTATAAGGTTAAAGGCCGGCCTGGCAAATCACGAATTTGACGTTATCAACGTATTCTGCTCATCCTCCTGAATAAAATATATATTGTTTTAGAGGGTGCAAATGATAAATAACATGGTTTTAGGTGGTATATTCATAAATAGTTAAGTTTTTAATGTTTTAATGTCTTGCTTGTGTGCTGTGTCTGGATATCTGTAAATATTATCGGTGGCCGGGACTGATAGCGTATCTTATATCTGAGCGCTCCGGGGCAGAAGTCAGTGCTTCTCAAGATATCGTGTACTGTAATTTGGATCGAGTGAGTGCGTGACAACCATGGATCAACCATCCACTAGTTCGACGAATCGTATGAATTGTGTGTGTCTGAGTGTTTGTTCGGGCATGTTAAGAGTTTACGTTTTGACCGACAGGAAATTATTTCCTTTTTACTAGAAAATGGAATTTTTAATAATGAGTGTATTTTTTCGTCGTGCGGTCGCGCATTGTTTTCAAACCGGGAGACTTTGATGTTTTGTTGTGACAGAAAGATTCGTAAAAGTAGTAAAAAGTTTTGAATATCGTAATTTTTTTAAATCGGCCCGGGCAGGTTCCTTTTTTGAAAGAATGCGCTTGGATATATAGACATAGATGCATATTTTGGTTTGGTGACCACGTTGTTGCATTTCAATCCAGCGAGACAACGTTAAATTTCGTTGGAGTTTGGCGTTTCTGCACATTCTGTGGAACACACTAATGGTAAGTGTTTTCTATTAATGTTAATTTATATTTTTATGTGAGGGGCTTTCATGATTTATTAAGTTTTTTACACTTTACATCATTGCCTTTGCATTAAATTTCAATTTGTATTTCTGATCAGCCCCTCTAGAATTTGATATTTTACTGATAGGTACTATCTCGAGAGATGTTTTTCTTTCGTTCACTGCCTCGCGCTGATGGCCGGAGGCACTCGTCTCAACCCGATAACAACTAATTAATTTGTAGCTCGAAATTAAGAAAAACATTGTTCATTTGGTTCAAAATTATACACATTTCAGTATTATTCTTATTTACGTTTGCAAAGATGGCGCCGCATCCGATGACGTCATATCACGAGGTTGCATCACTGTCACAAAAGGTCACGTAACGCCCGACGTGGGTGTAGAACATGAAAATATTGCTCCACGCGTAAAAAGTTGTTCCATTTTCTTATTTTCTACAACTTCGTTATTTCTCATTTGCACTCCTTAAAACGTTATATTGTTTTGTTCTGTGAGACGATTCCAATAAGTTAATAACGCAAAACTCGTATTTTGCCGTTCCGGCCGTTACTTCCACAAGTTAATACATAAATAATTATAGGTTTTGATTACAAATGTTTAATAAATATAGTTAAATACACTTTTTGCCAACAGTCACTGGAAATAGAATATGTGGAACGGAGATTATTTCAAAGAATTTTAATAAATAGTTTTGAAACTAGTAACAGAATTGTAGACAAAGTAATCAAACTATTTTGTATTGAGAGAAGGTGTTGGTTCGTTTACTCATAACTGTGGTCAGTTATAATTTATTATTAATATCAAGCACTTTAACTATTTATTTGCTTATTAAAATTATATAACTGTAGGTTTGGCGAGATAAAAGAAACATTTTACAGAGCCTATTTGGAAATATCTTTCTACGCCTTCCATAACACATAGGAACATAATGCGTTGAAATATAACGTACAAATAACATTAAAAGGTAATTAATTGTGTATATCGTTTTTAAATTGATAGTTTTGTTATTGTTTCTATGTTGTTTAAATCAGATTCTTCCTATTACCTCTTATAATTGTTTGTTTTATGGTTATGGTTCGTTATTATTCATGAGATTATGCCATTGTGTATAATTAATTCCTTTAATCTCTCTAACACGTGACTTATACATACTATTTTAGATACAGTGATATCCTATGGTATGTGCAATTTGGTATATTAAGTTTATATGAATATATTTAGCGATGTAAGGACAGGGTTCGCTTATCGTACTCTGTATCTAAACCCCTATCAAATATGCTTAATTCCACACATTTCTCCCTAGTACCTTACAACTAGTTCACCCTTCTAATGTTTTGTTTATTTTTTCTTCCCATACCTCCAACAGTCTGATAAAAGATTAAGTTCCACAATAATACAAGGTTGATTAGAAGAAACGTATGCTAGAACTCATTTTCCATTCCCATGGTCTGATGGAATATTAACAGAACGAAATATAAAAACATTATTGTTTGACTCTTCGGGGTTTGATCTTCCATGACATACTGTAACACTGGCAGGTAAGTATATTTTCTAAATTATAACACCTATGTTAAATAACTAGAACTAATTCATTAAATCCCACGGAAACGGTAAGTTAAGTAATCATATGTATGGAATAAGTTTAAAAGTATTATTCTTGATATTTTGTTATTGCTTTAATCTTTGTTGTTCAAGAACAAAGTAGTTTGGATTAAATAAAGTAACTCAAAATACATAAAATGTGCCTTAAAACAATTTAAACCCCTACACATGTTATTTCAAGCATATATTTATAAAAACAGAGTAATAACAAATTAAACAGAGAAATAGTCTACTTCCATGGATAAAAATCAGTAAAAATGACAAAAGCTATGAAAGGACATCGGACGCTGTTACTGTGCATAAACCGTTTATTGGTTTCTCAGGATTTCATTTCGATGACAAAATCAACAATTGGAAGAGATTGAGGGCTTGATTGGAGTCGCCATTTGTATGCAAATTTTTTACTGTCCCAGAAAGGACTACCACTTCTTTCTTTTACAATCTACAATAGTAATACTCCTTCATACATAATTATACCTATTCCTTATATTGATTATAAAGTCTTAAGATAAACTATAATGACCTTTATAGTATATTATATATATATATATATTACAGATACTATAATTCTAATATGTAATGAAAAATTACTATTTACACAGTCTGATTCCTTTAAATTATTATAATAGATCTAGACTAAAGGTTACCTTTAACATATAAACATTATTGAAGCAACCATTTTGTGTTATTTGTTGCGGGAGAAACAGCTTTTTTACTTGGAATCCCCTAATTCCCATCAACCTCTTTCTGTTTAACCAGCTCCAATGTTCTATCAAGTTATATTTCACTACAACAATAAACAAAGTGTAAGTTCAATCTGTGAAAGTATCAGAAGTTGGATTTAAGGAACGAATGTTTCTCAAAAGGCCAAATGCCTGTTACCTGTTCACATGTAAGGTTTCCTGATAGTCTGGTAATATTGCAGCCTGAGGATTAAAGGAAGAAGATATTCGTTTATCGAACAAGTCTCATATAACTGTTAATATAAGTATCTCTTTATTTCCTCAAATAACCATAATATAAATAATCTGTAAGCTATTTATAGCTATGAAGGCGTACTTTCAACTATTATGTTTAATAGGTATAGATTTATTTCCCATTTTCACATAATGTATCACTTTAATACTTTTAATTCCTTATTCTGTAACCTCGAACTGATATTTCTACTATTTCTACTGAGATGTTTTGTTACCGATCATAGGCTACGCAAATTCTAATTATATTTATACTTTATTTGATAAATGTAGTGATATATTTTTATTTTGTAACAACTGTCTGGCGTATAGTAGAAAGCCTCTTTAGACTTAAATCTCCTTCTATCATCGTCATCTAGATTTGAGCATTGGCATTGTTTTCTGGGGACATAATAACTAGTAAAAATACTACAAGTGTTTTCATTGAAACAATAATATCATGAATTATTCCCGATCTGTCAGTACATTAATCCCCGATTATAATTGAAAGATATTTATTATTTTCTTTTTTCAATGCAGTTAAATGTCCTATATAAAAATATTAAATTTGTTTGGATATCTAATAGAATTTTAGGTAAAACTTTTAAGAGTTCATAAATACTGAATGAATTACCAGACAATTTATACGTCAATAGTTTATTCTTAAGGAAGATATTTTCTCTATATTTTTGCAATTACTATAATATGGTGTAGACGAATATATTGTTGACATATACTTGGCAATATTTTGACATATACTTTCCAATGTCAGAGAATTGCTACAGCAAGACTAAATGACTTGGTGAAGTAGCAAGCACCTGTTGATGGCAAACACTGTGTCTACCGTTACCTGTTGATACCCTTAATTGCCTTATGACATGGTGCTTACACCCTGTCATTTAGTGCGTACCTCTTACAGTCTTATTATAAATCTCTTTCTTCCTTCTCTTGCAGTAGAATTGTATACTGAACTTTTCAGTTGTTCAAATAATAATGCAGATTTGTAAGGAAAATAAAAGAAACAGCGTGAAAATCCAGACGTATGAAAGATGATAGGCAGGAAAGAGAGAAAACAAGCGTAAATAAAAAGATTCTCTTAGACAACAGTGTTATGGAGAGCTAAAGTTGCAGTGCTTTCAGATAAAATATTCCGTTTGAAGACTACTTACTTTATTTCACGAGCCAGAAAATGTTGACGAGTAGCTCTCTAACGAAAAGATGCGTTGAATAAAGTATATTTATATATTCCACTTACCTCATTATTTAAGGGCCGTTTTTATAAAAGGTGTAATTTGTGTATTATATAATATTTCTAATATATTCCTAAGGGACCTGTTGCTTTGGAAATTAACTTAAAGATTATTAGAAAGAGATAACAAGAGTGAAATGTTCATGGAAAGCTGTTAATATGTTTCCTTTTGTTAGTAGTACTTGTTTGTTATCCTCCATAATAGAAGTACGAGTGTAAAATTACATTTAAAATTTGTATTGTATGTTGAAAATATTTACAACCACTTTATCAGTTATATTCAGGTCCAAGGTTCAAGTCTAATTATAGAAACTTGTATAACTGTTTACTTATAGAAAAATATAGACAATTAGAATAGCCGATATGTCGATTCAAATAAGTTCGAGTTTTGCACCCATCTCAACTGCATGGCTTTGTTGTCAAGCTAGCGCTGGGTGTCTGTTGCACGATGTTTACAAGCCTTTCCCACTCACTCATCAGGAAGCATTCTCAGCGATGTGCCTTCTTTAGGAATCTCTATTAAAAGTCGATTGATATAACCCTATGTGTGGAAACGTATATTAACGCTCAAGCTTTTCATACAAATCACCGAGAGTGTCATCACCAGACACTCAGTGGGATGTTGGCTAAATTCTAATGGTAAGCAGAATTATTAAAATAATATTGATAAAGGTTAATTGGTAAAGTATTCAAATCAGAGATAAGGTTTGCCAAGAAATTAAGTAAACCATTGTGTGCTCTTATCTTTGCGCTTAATAGGGAGTTAAGTTCAAAGAGGTAATTAACTTTACATGATTTCTGCCTTAAAAGTCACTGAGCTTTGACTAGTATCGAGGTTCTACAAAGGGGTGTAATCAAGTAAAAAATTATTGTTTTTATTTTATCTAATTAAGCTGGTGAAAATAGGTTGACATTGATGAAACTTGCAATAACACTATTTAAACTCATTTTAAAATGGTTTATTAAGAAACTCAAACGCTCACATTAAGATTCTCAAACAGAAGTAGAACGGCGATCCTTACAATTGAATTGAAAATATCTCTCCCCTTAGCATATTTTACCCATACTATCAGTGGACGAATCCATTACTCTAATCAGCTGATTTATTAATGGATATTGCTGAGGTTTAGGAAAGAATAGTTTTTACGAAGGAAAAGGAATGTTTTTACGAGTAATGTGGGGTGAAGATCCTATATACTAATTTTATAGGTACTTAATCGTCTAAGAGGCTTAAACTTTTACTGGGTAAAGGAGCACAGGGTATGTTAAATGGTTATTATGACCTATAAAATATAAAATAAATTTAAATTTAAGAGATTTTTCCGCGTATATTTTAGTACAAAAAAACAAGTAATTTTCATATATTACGAACACACTTCTATCTAAAGCGCAATTCGGATCATGGAAAAAATTAAGCAGATTAAAAAGGCTATCAAACATTTCTTATTTTACAGCGAAGTTAATATTATGATACTTTTAGTACTTTTAGATGTTTAGTAGTTTTTAATAATGTGGTTCTTTATTAACCAAATCAAGAAAAGTTTATTAAATTCTTAATCCATTATTAATTACTTTAATTTTGATAGTATTAATAATATAATTTTTGTTTTTTTATTAACTAGTTAGAGTGAACATATAAATGTATAAGTTTATTATTTGTATTTAAAACTACCAAACATGATATTTGAGGAGGTTGTCATAAAATACATTATCAAATGTATGGGAAAATAAAGAATTGGGAACACATATTGGCATCACCATCAGAAAGCATTTTATGTTTGCGTTAAACAACTTCTCTATAAATTATCGTAAGAAATGAATAATAAAAGAATTAAAATAGATTAAACTGAAACAAAAATATATATATATATATATATATATATATATAATATATATATATATATATATATATATATATATATATATATATATATATATATATATATAATGGCGTGGCAATGAAAAAATAAAACTTATAAAACGGCAATCTTCTAAACAGCTGAGGATTTTTAAAATATATTACAATGTAAAGGTAGCGGAAAGATTTATTGTTTTTTGTTTATATTAGTTTACTAAACCTTATTTGTATTGTGTAGTTCTGTTGTTAGTAAAATCTGTTGTTTTTTGTCCAAAGCGACTTAACGTAGGAACTGAGCTTCTATCAGGTTATAGTCCCTATTAAACACAAATCTACAGATCTTGAAGCTGATAAAATATACGATAAATCCACTGCCAGTTAGAAAAACCTATAGCCAATCATCTACTTATATAATATATAGATTACTAAATGCAATAGTCATTAAACCGAAAAAACAGCCATTTATAATTTCTCATCGTTTTTCTCTGACCACAGAGAAGAAGAAGCAATAGAAAAATGTTCAGAGGAACTAAAATCCATTCTAATGGATTTTAGTTCCTCTGTGAGTACTTAGTACTCATGTGTACTAAGTACTCATGTACTTAGTACTCATGTACTTAGTACTCAAGTAAAGTTAGTACTTATGTGAGTAACTTTATAATTAAAGTTAAAAAAGGTATGTGTAAAGTAGTAGCCTAATGTTGCCCATAAGCGGATATCCATAAAATATTCTAACCTTTACTTTAGTTTATTTGTAATAACAACTTATGGATGTGGTAATTTCGCAGGCTGAGAAAAACTTATCTTTGCAAATAACAAAAATAAATACAAGTTGACTGAACTGGTCCATTTGTACCAGGAAACGTCAATGGACAAGTATCCTGATATATTTATAATAACAGATTATATGAGAGAACGATACAAAAATTTCTACACATACGCTAACTCGATTTAGGGGTTTATGGATGAGTTTCTAATTTATTATCTTAGCACCAAATAAAATTGGAGGTTCAAAATATAATTTCAATGCCTACGAAGTAACTATTAGATGTTAGAGACAGAAGTGCAAGAGTTGAAGAAATATATAATCGTAAAAGTATAATCAAACAGAATACGGTTTACGGCTTCGTATTGGCAAAGAGACGGACATATGCATATTATGACAAATATATTTAAAATATATATAATACCTAATTAATATTATTATAATATATTGTATCATTAAAATGTTATATAAAGGTTTTTAAATACTAATGGTGAACGTAACGTTTTTTTTAAATTATCTTATTATTCCACTGATTAGATTTTGGCTCGATATTTATGTGAGTATATATTATTAATACTCTTTTAGTAAACACTCCCATGTTATATTTAAAAAATACCTAAGGTAGAGAATCCGTCTTAATCAATTATATTTTGACATTATCTATTTCAAAAAGTAGTAACCGAAAGTTAAAGCAGAGAATAGCAGAATGATTAAAGTATGAAAGATGAATAAAGTGAGGACAAATAAAAACTTCTAAAGAGATGAAAATTCCGAATATTTCGTGTAATAAAAAAAGGTGGACAAAGATTTTAAGAATATCGTAAACAGTTCTTTATCGGACTGCAGTTCCTGTCCCAGTCCGGAAGTTGATTATCATAGAGACTGTGAGACGCCGGTACTTTATTTTCGGCAATGATTAAGTCTGGTCATGATTTCACTGAAAGGTTATGTACCTTTCACCTCATTGTAAATGGTAAATAAATAATTAAAATGTAACATTAAATCCTTTAAAAACGTATTAAAACAAGATTTTCTAAAATGTTTTAGTATAATAACTAATAAATAAAATCATCTACGATATGTAACTACAGTATCACGAAGCATGGCAAACGTCTTCCTTAAAGTAATGTACGAATAATCAAATCACTTAATCGTAAAACGTTCTATTTGTGTGCGAAACTTATAATGAATACATTTTCACAACATACACTGGATAGCAATTTCTCATAATGAGTTCATAAGCATTGAAATAATGTTTTAATTCTCAAATTTTATTTGGTGCTAAGCGAATAAAGCAGAAACACATCCATAAAATCCTAATGGATTTATCGAATTTGTGAAAAGATGTTTGTATCGTTCACTTAAATAATCTGTTCTGCTAAAAATGACAAGGTAATTGACCATATTACTATTTCCATTAATAAGTCCTTGACGATTCGAGTACAAGTCAAGGAAAGTATTAATACATCTGATATGCTAGTATTTTATGTTTAGTTATTTTAGCTATTTTTAATTTGTTTACATTTATAGTGTAGTTATCTATGTAAATTACCTAAGAAATAACCATTATTTTCATGCTGTTTTTTAGATTTTAGCTATCAGAATTATCTACCTTAGAAAATGTCCTAAAACATAAGATGGTCAGAATTTAACTCCCTTCGAAGCAGTTGCGAAGAACTATGCTAGATTAAAGTTCGCTGGCCTATGCTATTGAATTAATGTACCAATTCGAGCTCTAAATGTTCTAATTATTAAACAATATTTTTCACTTCATGAAGAAACAAAAATTAGCTAGTACTACTGTTACTTTATCCAAGGGCGCAGTGTAGTGGGTACAACGGTTATCGCAGGATAACCAGATCAAGCAACGTCGAGCGTGGCTGCTGCTTGGATGGATGGCCGCTAAGAGATCTTGTCCTTGCAAGCAGTCCTCCTGCTCAGCCGTTGGTGGTGGTTCGGAAGTCACCAAGTCGGAAGTGGTTGAAGGCATTGGTCCTCAGGGTAAATATTTTTGCCTGGTAAAATAAGATATTTTTAATATTTTACTGTTAATGTATTTTTAGCTATAAAAATTTAGCAAATATTAATAATTAGATGTAAAAGACAAAGTTATTATCTAACAACCATAAATTTAGACTTTCATAAATTCCATTTTAGTTGTCTTTTGTCAGAAGTAGGCTTCTCTTGTCTGTGATATACATGTTCTTGATTGGGAAACAACAGAAAGGATATAAATATACCCTTTTTATTGTATTTAATTGATAGATGCAACAAGACAAACTAAAGTCTGTAGTAAGTCATTACTACAAAGCGTTGAAAGATGTTTAGTATACCTGATGAACACCTAACTAAATACTATAATGTTTATCAGCCTAATAAAATGTTTATAGTATTTTATTTCAACTAGAAGATTTTCCCATGGCAGGTAATATTAAAAGGACAGGAACTTCTTTCCTCGAGGGATTTAAATCTGTTATGAGAAAAGTACACCATACAAACTGGGTCATTCGAGGTTGAGTTTACCATATGGTTAACTTAACCCAGGGTATAATTCATTACCAGAGGAATAAATCTGCTAGCTGTAAAAGTGTCAGAAGTCGAACAAGTATCTAGTTTATAAACTAATAATACATTTTCAAGTTGTCAGCGCCACGTTAAATCTACTTTTTCTGCGACTGAGCTAGAGGGAATATTTTTTGTTTTATGTGTCTATATATTCCTCTCCTTATAAAGAATAGTTAGACATGACTCTAAAGAGGATATTTTACACGTAAGCAATAGTAATCCTAATCAGTGTAAGATTGAGGTATTTTAAGAGTACCATTCTATGAGGTTTTTAGTGTTAAGTTAATGGAGTTTTTTGCATTGTGCAGATGACCCCACGATACGTGTATTACTGTAAATGCTTTTTTAATTGACAATTTTGCTGCAAACGGTTGCGAGTAATACTCTAAGGACAGAAGTGCTGAAAAACTATCTCTGTTTGTAGTAAATTATAACTAAAATAACTGTCATTCCCATGCTTCATTTCTTTGATACCATAAAAAACGTATTTTAGTTTAATTAATAAATTTAATGCAAAACATTAAATATATTATGTTTCAATACATGTGCCAATTAAATATAAATATGGAAAGGCAGTCGCAGGACTGTCCGACAGAAGTGGCTGCTTCTTATAATGGGCTGTGAACAAATATATTTAAAAAGTACGTTTGGTAATTATTACACGATTATTTTTTATTTTAAAATAATAAGAAACACTAAAAGTATTCTCATAAAAAAGTTTTTTATTTTCTAAAATTTTTTACATACTTTTACGAGATTATTTATAGCCTATATATCAAAATTATCACTGACTACTAAAATATTAAAGTAATAAATATCTATAAAATTTAATTATTATTGTTGTATTAGATTCTATAATTTTTTCAGTATCATTTTCACTGAAATCTTGTATTTCAGAATTAAGTACTTAATTTTCCTTTATATAAAAAAATAAACAAATATGGGTTTATGATAACTGAAATAAATAAATAAATATTCTAGAATAAAATCTTACTAAATATATTGTAAACAAAGCAACCATATATCTCCTTGTACTCATCCTTTTATCTTTTGACATTGTGAAATTGAATTTATCTTTTAAAAATTCAATTCATTGTTTCGGTGTATCTTCACCAAAGTTTGTATTAAAATCTGTAGTCTGTTTTACGTAGTTTGTTTTTAGGTGAATGTAAGTTAAGCTCCATTGTAATTAAGTATAGGTTATAACTACAATCAACAGAATGACGAATGTTATTAACTGCTAGAAACGTCGTAGAGATGTGTAACTTCATTGTTTTCCTTAGTTTCATTGTGTTTATTTTTAATACATCTTTAAAAGAACGTTTTTCAGAATAGGAGTTACAATTTAAAAATTTTACCCCATTCTACCCCTTTTTAAAAAGGGAGGAAAGAAGCTTTCTTACTCTCAAAAAATCCAAAAAAGTATTTTAATAAGTATGGTGAAGGTTGTACATCGATATCTCAATCCGTTTGGAATATATCTAGGCGGATCAGATTTTAATTTACACCCTAAAATGTAAAGGGTTATTTGCCCATGGCATTTTCTAGGAACATTGTAGATACGTTTTACTAATGCCGTTTTTTTTCTATTGAATAGGCCTATGATAGTTTCAATAGCCATTTCACAAGATGGGGTTGTAATTTGATAATTTAAAGTTACCCCTTGTACCCTTCTTTAAAAAGAGGGGATAGCAAATTAGCATCCTCCAAAAACATTGTACATCGATATCACAATCTGTTTTAATTATATTCAGGCATATCGAGACTGAATTTACACCCTTTATATACCATAATATCAAATATAGTTCTAATTATGTAAATTTATGACACAATGATCTGCGTACTGACAGTGATCGGGATATTAACATCCTTTGCGGCTTATTATCAATTACCATCAGTGACGATGTACCTAGTTTCAATCATTAAACTGCCATTATATTAATCTACCTCATTAGCTGGTGAAGTAGGTTTGTGACAGGGATCGCATTCCTCCGTGAGTGTTGCTAATATTTTTATTTGTTGTAATATTTTTGTTCACTTTACTATGGCACATCACATTTTTCCCTCCTCCATTTAACATCCGTATGAAATGGAATAAGTTCAATCGTTGAAGTTACTTGTTCTAAAGGTTGATATCCAAGGAATATTATTATGGGTTGTATGTATTATTTCACTAGAACGGCATTGATTGCAAGCAGAATTATTTCTTCTCTCCTAATCATTATTATTCACTTATGTTCTAAATTTAAATATCACTACGAAAATTTGGGACTACCAATTTACTACAAAAAAGATTTGATTAGTCATTATACTAAATGTTAATATACAAAATTCTTTGTTTTTATTATGATGACCTTAAATATTCTCGAACTCATAAGATTTAAGTAGATACTGGTGGAAATTAAAACTGCACCTTTTTAGAAATATTCAGGTTTATTAAATCAATTCAAATTTCAATTATTAACCTTGTATTCCACCAATGAAATGTTTTGCACAATAGTTTAAAATTACTACTTCCTTAGGCAAGGCACTTTCGATTTAACATGGACTCACTGTCCTCCAAATACGTGTGTATAAAATATAAAATAAAATAATAATCTTGAATAAATTTGTATGAAATAAAATAAATAGGCTTCTTCTCAAAACTAATAAAATAAAAATTATAAACTTCTTTAAAATAAAATTCTCAAACAAATCTAAACAGTTCTCAACAGGAATTTTTCACAAGTTCCTACAGGATATGGTGCAGCACCTGCAGCTCTTAATTTTAACTAGAATCCCTATAATTTCAATTAAATTTTTACGTTTGACTTTAAATAAATAACTCCTTTACAATTTAGATATATATTAGTCCACACTCAACCGAATTTGATCGTTAATTTCAAATTTCAATTCCAATTTCAAATTAATTCACTTCTTTTCGAATTTCAAATTTAGAAAAATTTAATAATTCAGTCAAAAGTACTTAGCTCTTTGGTCGTGAAGGTCTTGGAGTTCGGTATTAAAATAATCTATACCAACGGATCCTACGCCCGACACTACTTTTAAACTCGCACTAAAGACTTTACTCTATCGCTTCTCAACTCGGAATGGAAGCAGAGCGTGTTTTCTTGGCCTGCTCCGACTACGCTCCTGTTCCTGCAGGCCTGTTTGAATCACTCTCAACGCAGGTTCGCCGCCTAACAAAAGATTGAATCCACTGTAGACTATTTATTAGCATTCACTGCCATCAAGTCAGGTCTAGACCAGATTCCAAGCGCGTTGTGCCTGCCGCTGGATTACAATATAAATTTACTTTTTTATTCCCTATCCATTTACAATTCTAAAATAAAATTTTATTTATTAAATTTTTATTTTTATTTAAAGTATACCATGTAATTGGTATAGTCATTCTTATTCATGATTTTCATTCGTTATTCTTCTTGTGGTGTGTTCTTAATAGTATGAAATGAATGTAGAATCTTGAAGCATTTGAAAAAAGGTTTATCATACTATCACTAGTATAAACAAATTCAACATTTTCCAATATATAATTTTTATTTTGTGCAAGGCCTTTCTGAATCAAAGATTCCATCATCAGGCACTTCACAAATTGTATGAAATGAGATACGCTTTTTATGTCTATAGTTACACATTCATATGTAATTTACGTTTAATTAAGATGGACATAGGTGACCTGGTTTGGCCATAAGCTTTTTCGATTTTTTACTTTTCATAGACAGAAAACAACCCTATATCAAGAGATTTTACTATTTAATTTTAAAATGGCATATACCTTGAGCTGACGTTTTCCACCCCCTATTGGGCCCCTGTAAATGTGAGTTCCTTCCCAGAACTCAACAGTACACAGAGAATGATCAGTTCTTAAATTTGAGAGCTTACATTTACAATATCCTACAAATGCAAAATATGTTTGATGTAGTTCAAGAACGTTTCTGCTATAATCCAAGACGCGCTCCGGAAAGAACATGTTTTATAGGTGAAGGATCCATGTCGACAAGTAATGTTGATGAGACATTTCCTGAGGACTTTGAAATGTTATGTCGCCTGCTCCTCTACAAGCTACAACTTCTCTCCACTGTAATACTCAGTTTTAAATTCCAATTCACTATAAAAACTGCGAAATCTATTAAGAAAATGTAAAAACGTAAACACGTTTATTAGCGTAAAATATTTTTAAGATATCAATAAATGTAGTTATAGATAGCAAAAACTATTTTGTATTTCTTATAGAATAGACACTTATTCTATTTTTTTGGCGGACTTTATCATTTTTTCAACTAAAATAAAACTAATAATAAGAAACGAATAACAACAGATACTAATAATTGATAAAATGAAATGAGTAATGAGTACAGTAGTTATTTAAGAAACATTACATTTTTATTGTATTGTAGGTTAGAGGAATTAATGTAACAGATTTAGGTTCACTAAAGATCAAACAAAACTATTTAATATATTTTATGTTAATTGTATTTTTTTCGAAAAATAAAGAACGATTCGATTTATATGTAATTCCACAAAAGTTTCAAAATATAGATATATTATGTTACTGTTACATAAAAGTTTTAATTTATAGTTATAACATGGTTGTAGCATTTACAATTAATAACTTATGGTTTAAGAATAGCATTTACATTCCAAAAACGTATAACATAATGTGACTTTTAAAGGAATAGAAATATAACTTAATGAATATATTCGTAGCGACAAAACAAATTTTGTTTTATTAACTCCAGTTTCAGAGGTACGGCACGAGACAATATTTCTACAATTAGTCGCAATTTCGCGTCTGTGATGAACATTAGTCTCCCCGGGTGCCTGTCCTGTAACACAATTTAGTTCTGCAGAGGCATTTAACAGTGACACTATACAGGGTGTATATTATGTCTGGAAACACCCAAATATATCCTTTAATAATTTAAATATAAATTTGAAACCTCTTACAATCGTGATAGAGATTGGGCATCTACTTTTTGGAACAATGTTTTGTTATGTCACACCAACGGGGGACGTCCTGCCGAGGGTATCGTGAATATTCTTAATGGAAGCCTATACTTTGTGATACATAATTTTAAAGGTAATAGCTTACTGAATTGAATGCCACAAACCGCATCTCAAGGGAATTATTCTATCAGAAAATAGAGCATTTTTAGTATTGAAAATTTACTGATGTTCAACAATGTAATTTTAAACATGGTTCTTGCCACAAAATGTGTTACACTAATTTTTTAGCATTTTTTAAATGTTCAATTAAAATAAAATAAACAATTTATTTTTAAGCTGGTTTTCATTAGTACAAATTTACCAGTTTTTATTACAATGAATAAAACTTATGAGTCACTTTCTCTGATTACTTAATGAATCTGTACTTGGTGTTTTTTCCAGTCAGCAGGAAGGTTTTAAGAGACAAAGGTCACTAGCCCTATGAGAAACATTATTGTGTTATTAATCATCTGGTCTACAGGTTTCAGTTTGTTGAGCATGGAGCTTTCACTAGACAGGTCTAAGCTTGGGAATTACAAATGGAACAAAGGTCATATCATTCCTGTCGAGTTAATCAGTGTCCTCTGAAGCATTGCTGTCAACAAGTTATCTAATTACAGTAGTTCAGTTTTTTATTTGGCATTTTAATGGAATTGTCTGAAAGAGAACGAAATTACTCTGTTGATGATGCGAGGATATGGCGATCGTCAAAGATCTTATCGGGAAGTTTGTAATTTGTTTAATGACACTTTCCCAGAAAGGAATCCCATAAGTGTTTCAACAATATCAAAAACTATTGAGCGTTTTGAAATGACAGGGAGTGTTACGTAATCGGCCAAAGTCGGGTAGGATACAATCTGCAACAGATGAAGAACATGCACTAGATGTTTTGCAAACATTTATTGAAAGACCCACATACATCGCTCAGAAAAGCTGCACAGCAACATGATATGCACCCTATGTCTGTGGAGTAAGATTTTGAAAATTAATAAATACAAACCATTTAAAGTTCATTTAGTCCAACAGTTAAGTGAGGATGATTACGACAGAAGAGTTGAGTTTTGTGAACTTGTGATGCGCAAATGTGATGACAATAGAGATTTTCTGACCAACATACTATTTTCTGATGAGGCAACTTTTTTTCCTAAATGGCAATGTTTAACAGGCACAATTGCCGTTACTGGGCTAGTGAAAACCCACATTGGATTACTGAGTCCCATTCACAGCAACCACAAAAAACTGAACGTATGGTGTGGAATTTTTAGGTAACAAAATTGTTGGACCCTTTTTCATCAATGGAAATTTAAATGCCGAACTATTACTACAATAATGCTCCAAAATGAAATAATCCCAGCTATTCAAATTGCATCAGGAGAATACTTTGATAATGTATGGTTTCAGCAGGATGGTGCTCCACCCCATTATGGGAGACAGGTAAGAGAGTATTTGGATTTAAGGTTTCCTCATAAATGGATTGGCCGAAGAGGAGAAATCGAATGGCCTCCAAGATCTCCGGATTTGTCACCAATCGATTATTTCCTATGGGGTCATTTAAAATCCAATGTTTATAGAAGAAAGCCTCATAATTTGGAAGACCTAAGAAACAGGATTATAGAGGAGATTGCTTTGATAACTGAAGAAATGTTAGGCAAACTCTGTCGAATCATTTTTACACAAGATTGGCTCATTGTCAAACCGTAGAAGGAACACAGTTCGAACAATTGCTTTGACACTAAATGCAGGTAAAAACGTTTGTTGTTAGACTTTTCTAACAGCATACATTATTTTTTATTTGTAATAAGAAATCAATAACATAAGTATTTCCATAATTGTACTGTAATAAAAAACTGGCAAATTTGTGCTAATAGAACCAGCTTAAAATGAAATTTTTGTTTTATTTAATTGAACATTTTAAAAAATTGCTAAAAAATTAGTGTAACAACATTTTGTGGCTAGAACCATGTTAAAATTACATTGTTGAACGTCAGTAAATTTTTTCAATACTAAAAATGCTCTATTTTCTGATAGAATAATTCCCTTGAGATGCGGTTTGTGGCATTCAATTCAGTAAGCTATTACCTTTAAAATTATGTATCACAAGGTATAGGCTTCCATTAAGAATATTCACGATACCCTCGGCAGTGGACGTCCCCCCGTTTGGTGTGACATAACAAAAACATTGTTCCAAAAAGTAGATGCCCAATCTCTATCACGATTGTAAGAGGTTTCAAATTTATATTTAAATTATTAAAGGATATATTTGGGTGTTTCCAGACATAATATACAACCTGTATTATTTACTGTATTTATCCTGTATTCTATTAACTCCAGTTTCAGAGACACGGCTCGAGACAATATTTCTGCAATTAGTTGAAGTCTCGCGTCTGTGATGAACATTAGTCTCCCCGGATACCTGTCCTGTAACACAGTTTAGTTCTGCAGAGACATTTAACTGTGACACCATGTTATTTATTCTGCATTCTATTAACTCCAGTTTCACAAACACGGCTCAGCAATTTTTTACCATTAGTCGCAATGTCAACCTTCTGATGAAAACATTAATTTCTCCTGGTGCCTGTCCTGTGACCCAGTTTTGTTCTGCAGAGGCATTTCACAACAATACGTATTTATTTATCGTATTTAGTCAGTATTATATTAACTTCCGTATCAGAGACACGGCTCTAGACAATATTTCTACAATTAGTTGCAATATCACCATTGTGATGAATAAAATTAATTTCCTCGGATGCCTACCCTGTAAAAAAGCTTTATTTTCCAGAGGTATGTTAGACACCAGCACCGTGTCGTATCTATGCTGTATTTTCTAACTCCCTTTTAGGATAAAAGGCTCGAGACAATGTTTCTAATATTTTATCTTAATTTAAAATTTCGAGATTTATTCTGAATATACAAGAAGGTATATTTATTTTTATATTTTAGTACATAGACAATCTGTAAACCATTGTGCCAGTGTTAAATTTACGAATTCATGGTTGTAATTGTTTCCTTGGCTGCAAGAAATATCCGATAACGGCCTCTTATTCTTCCCAGTAAACTTTCTGTTGAGAATATATCCTACTCGAACATATCAACCTATGTTTGTTGTAGTTTTATCTGTAATATTGCTACGATCTGTTTTATGTAAAAAATATCCAATATTTTATTGAACTGGTGTATACAACCTCGTATATAATTGTAAGCACATTTATTTAACAATTCTCTGAAAATTCTTACTCTGAATTATATTACATAAATCCATATGCACACATAGCCTACTTTTATATAGATTTCACTGTCTATATAGTAACAAGATTTCGGAAGTTTTCCATCGTTATATTAAGTTAAGGAAATAGAAAACTACATTTCATGCATTGCAGTCCTCTTACTTAGTAGTAAAGAACGCAAATAATAACATTAAACAATAAAAAAGGAGTGCTAAAAGCGTTCCGTTTTGTCTAGAAAGAGATAAATTAAAATAAGGTTACTATAAAATATAACCTCATTTAAAACATGTGTTTAAAAAGTTACCTCACTAAGATTAATTTCACCTGATTTTAATCACCTGATAATAAAAATATAACAGGAATTTTTTTAAATAGTTTAAAAGTTTACGCTCAGAGCGATCTCAAAGTTTCGGTTCCAGACAGTTCTCAACCGACTGCTGAATTGCAAATTCATGTTTTAAGGCATCGATCTTGTCCGTGGTGTTACATTCACTTTCAGGCTGCGATAGCCTTCAATATCAATGAGTTGCTGTGTACTCTCTAGTGCAATAGATTTATTTACATCACCATATTTAATACTACTATACATCAACAATTTTTCTACATCTTTCTTTGAAGGATTGTATTTTAGGAAAAAATTTAATTTAAGCCATAAACTCGTACTTCTAATCAAATCTTTTTCGTCAGGGGGAGGTTTTGTAGTATTCATGGAAATAGGATACGAAGATAAGCTTTAAGTATAAGGCTATATATAATAACATATATATTAGCGGCGAGTTTAACTCCTGAGTGAGCCTGTAAAATAAAGATACGAGAGAAATTTATAGAATATTGAATTCTATTTTAATTGAATATTATATTATTTAGTATTTAGTTTCCAAACCAAAATCTATTATAAGTAGTACATTTTAAAAGTTTATTAAGAATTGAGTAGAGTACAGACAAATTCAAAGCATTAATGATTTTATAAGGAATACTTGAGCGAGAGTAAAGGGCCCTTTGTAGACGCCAAATACATACCTTCATATATACTAGTTAATGCAAAAATAAGGGGGAAAAGCGCTAATTGAAAAATTAATACAGTTCTATTTACTTAGACATTATCTGTGTTCTTAGAGAGCTACTATTATACTGCTGCAAATAAGTCAAAGTTCGTAATTTGATTAGTTATATTTTTATTTTAACTTACTATATCGATCTTGTTCACTTTAGACGAGGAGTTGAAGAAACATGTCGCTACACTTAGTCCTAAAAGGACATTTGCGCTGCTTCGGAATGACTGGATATTCAGGATAAGCAAGGAGTGCATAAAAGGTTCCTTTTGTCGAGATCCTATTCATTGACCACAATATACAAACACTGGAAATGTTTAGTTAGTTTAGTAAAAAATACGTTTCGCATAGTTTTGAGATTAAATATTTTGATTAACGGCCTAATATCAGTGCCAGAGCTGAGCTATGGTCTGCCTCATTCAGATAAGTGAAACATTTTAACACTATAACTGAGGCAGAGGGTAATCAGTTTACTGACAGACTACCATCAGTATTATTGTCGTCGTGTAATCTGATTATACGTGGGCTGCTTTTGATTTAGTGTCCAATGACAAGTGGCACTGTAGGTATTCTTCACATAGATTTGCTGTCATTTGTTGCTAAACTTAACACGTTTGTTCATTTATTTAATAATAGAAGTTACAATTTAAATATATATAAAACACAAAGAATTCAACAATTTAAATCAAATTAATAATATTACAGATTAAGTTGCATTTATAAGACAAATTGACCATAACCAACACAATCTTGAGTTAACGAAATTACCATCTTCTACGCTGTTTAGAACTATAATTTTTGAAGATACATAACTGATCAATTAATTCTTGGAATAACCGATATAATATTGGTGACATAGGAAAGGAATTTTGCACTATAACATCTTATGTCCTAGTGCATAAGATTACAAATTTAGTTTGTTTTTAATGAACATAAGGAAAGTTTGATGGTAGGAAATTCACCAGTGAATATAACGTAGTAAAATAATTTTTTGATGGTTTTAAATATGAGAGAACCCAAGGTTTGATGACAGAAAATGATGTACCAATTTTAAATTTATGTAGAGTTAAGAAATTATACTTAATTGTATGGAAATCTGACGCAAGTTGACGCTTTTACGAGATATTGTCGTTTTTCAACGTGGCACACATGAACCGAAACGAATACTGTAAAACTATTTTATTTCAGCTTTGTGTGGGTTTAAATTCAAGTTATTTTCAACTAAATTCCATTTAACACACATTTTAGAACTGAAAAAGTGTGCTTCTTTCATTATGACATTATTAACCCACAAGCTGATAAACTACAATAACTGTAAACTGAGACACCCTTCCCAGATATTACCAGGTGTTGCATTAAACCATTATAGGACTGCATTATATTCCAGAAAAATGATATATGTAGCAACTCTCTAATTAAGGTAGAAACCTTGTTTTGTGTCTGTCTTTATAACCATTGTTAGATAGTGATAGATACTGTAACGCAATAGATAGTCCAATATTTAAATTAGTATATTTTTCTTAAATATTGATTTCACATATTGATGTTATTTATAATTCAGGAATACAACAAGCATATTTTCATATAGCTAGGAATACCCCATTATATTCTTACCTATTGCAATAGAAATAAAATCATAAAATTCTTATTAATGAGGAAAAGATGAGACAGACTACCTTTAACATCAGAACTATGAATAAATCTGGTGACACCTAATGAGGTGGTAGTGTACAGTTTATATTAACAAAGCCTCAGCATAAAACATACATGAATATATTTTCAATATTAATATTCCATAACCGTTAGAAAGACAGTAGCCATTATAGACAATTTGTGTTTGTCGAAAACACAATCCAAACCTTTTCTACGTGACTGGAGTACTGATATTGTTTCTCGTACTGAGAACTTGCCTCTTTCTAAACTAACGTCTGGGACTTTCTACTTCCTGGACAGTTTGATTATATGTACATTATCGTATTTTCGTATTCTGTGTAGTTGTTTTATAATAAAATAGATTCTCCTGTACAGATACTGTAGTACATCCACTATCCTGTCAATTATAGGCCATATGTTGTAAGCTGAGAATGCCTGTAATCGTGATATCACGTGACCACATGAACATTGATTAGTATTGGGATATTTATTACTACTTGTAGTTTTACTTCTTTGCAGTACTTAAAATTGTAAATATTAACGGGAATTTCAGTGTTAGAATTTTTTTAATATATGCTTAACAACTTAATCCTTGTTTAAATTACCTTGTTGCCCTGAAATTGTTCTAGTATGTAAATTTCAATAATATTAATAAAATGTACCAAAAAATAATAATGTAAAAACACTATCTAAAGTTAGCTTACAAATTTCCATGTTTACAGTGTAACAATTTTCAGATAACAGATCACGAAACCCAATTTTTTCAAAAGTAATTTGAAGATGTAAATGCAGTCAAAAAGCGATTACTAATGGAGTCTAACTAATTTTATAGTATTGAACTTTCTAAAGAAATTTTGACATTAATATTGTATAATGATAACGTATTTCATTGTTGTATTTTGAAAACTGCTTGTCTAAGAAAATAAATCACAACTAACTCAATGACAAAGCATATACGTGAAAAAACTACTTTCCGGCTAGGTCCCAAGAAGTAGATAGACTTTGTAACAGCATAAAATAATAATAATGTATTTTGATAGCAAAACCATTTGTTTGCTAAGAAATTAATTTTTATCTAAGGCAAAAATATGAGATAACATTTTAAAATATAAACGAAATAGCTACCAAGGTGGCTAACGAACGTAGACGTAGAACATTTATAAGATCAGATTTTACATCAACTTTCAACTTGTTTGGGTCCTTGGGTGTTAGAAATTTTTTGCAGCAAGACACATTATATATTTAGCATTTACTATAATAAGTATCCCAAAATAAATACATTAAATTAGGAACTGAGTATTCTGAATACATTCAAACTCTTGCATGTCAATGCATGTTACGAACTAAATATGCAAGATATATTTTGTTTAATATGTTATTTTATTTTGCTCATGACCGGTCCTCCCAACCACTCACGCAAACACCTTTCTTCTAAATATTGCATTTATGATAGTAGGCCCAAAAAATCAACATATTACAAATTATGGACTAAACATAATTATTGTGTCACTATAATACTAAATAGCATATATGGAATTGAAAGTTAAAAGATTGAGGAGCGTTTACATTTAAATAAAAATTACGCTGAAACATCAACTAAATTATTATGTTATTTGTATATATTTCCAGTGCGCACACTGTAGTCAATACTTACATTAAATGTGATTGACATAACAACGTTGCTAGAGACAATTAACTACAGGTGAAGTGCTAGAACTAATTACACAATATAACTCATGTGACGATGAAATAATCATGATGTAATCAGGTGACCACTGGTAGCAATCTATTCGTACTAATACAGTAATGGTCTATGTGTCATTGTCAGCCACACTGTCTAATATAATCAGGTATCAAGTTCACATCAGATGTTTTATTTGGTTTAAAATTAAGGTGGGGGTATTTTTTTATTCATACGACTAATAAAAATAAGTGTATTGCAATATTATTTTTAATGAAATTCTTAATGCCCTTTTATAATATGTTCAGTTGTTATACCATGAAGAATGTACAAATATGTGAAATCTGTGGTCTTCATTGTCCACCTTTTGTATCTTGGTAAACACCTTGTCCTCTGTTTTTACGTCCAAGACGAAACTGCTCACTGCACCTTAGAACCAATTAATACTTCTGAACTATATTCTCTGCTGATCTGTGGATTCTACATGAGATCAAGGAAATCAGCATCTTCGATTTTGATTGTACTTCCTACCTTCCTTCCTGTAGTGCAGAGCGATACTCTATACGACGAGTCACATTACTTGTCAAGAGACCTTTGAACAGAGTAGTATCACTCGAACTTTCCCTTCACGAGAGATCGGCTCTCTATCCACTAATATCACCCTGGCTAGACGCTCTCAGATTGGCGGAAATCCTTCTACATGAAATATGTCTTCATTTTTGAGACGGTGTTACATCATTGTTACCTATATCTTCCACTCTGCTTAAAAATGCTGTTTTAAGGGAGTATATACAGTACACTCATAAAACTGTTTATTCAATTAGTTCCAGCTTTGTCACTATAGAACTTTGAGTAAGTATTGATGTAAGTAAAAAAGAAATTATTTTAAAACCGTAGACCTCAATTGGACTAACTGTTAGATCTATAGCAGCGGCCGTACAGAGTAGATGGGGTTTCGGACGGCTTGTTGAACGTTTAGATTATTATCTACCTAGTTTTCAAACTAAAAACTACATACAATTATGGATATGTTATATGTATGTATAGAATATATGGCGTATTAAAACTATTAGCTACAGAGTTTTTTTATGATGTACATTATAAAAAGGGTTATGGAAATTAATAAAAAGATGGAACCTCTACAATTTATATATATATATATATATATATATATATATATATATATATAAAGATAGTGTGTATAAACAAATACATTTAAGGAAGTATGGACAGGTAAGAAACAGGGCTGAGGGTGGCAACTTTTATTCAGACACTTGCCTTCATGGGAGTAGTCTATAGGAAACAATTAGGCTTATAATTTCTTTTATTTTGCAGGCTATTTTATGGAACACATTAACCGAAATTATAAGAACCCATTTGAGAGCTATCTCCAGTCAACAGATGGATGTTGACCAAACATGATGATAATACTCAAACCAGTTGAACAGATAAGTTTAAATAGGCGTAGTTTGATTGAGTATTGATTAAAAAATGACCAATATGACCAAAATTAATAAGGTGAACTGAAAAATCCGTTATTTAAAATGCGAATTTGTGATCAATAGGGTTATCTATTCGAAGTTATTACGATTATATATAAGGGTTTCTCAGCATCCTTGGAAGATAATAGAGAATTTAAGCAAGTTCGATTGTTTTATAGACTACTACTGAATTTTGAGTTTAATGGTGGAGAATAATTTTCCACCATGTGATAGGCCCTTTTACCCCGTTTGTGCCGTGAAAGGGGGTTTTCTTAAATATATCTGTCAACCTATTAATGAAGGCTAAAACCTAGGTTTTAGTAAACTTATGCAAGTTATATAAAATACATGCATAGATAGATTATAGTTCAGAATTACTTTATGTATGATGTTATGTTAATATGATTATATTCATATATATAGATAATTTAAAATATGATTTTTTCAGTCCGGTTTTCTTTTGATTACTGTGACCTTATATTTTTAAGGTTTACAAATTACAGCTAAGTCTTGCGTCTCATCGTTATACTTTCACCATTGTGACATTCAACATTTTTCAACATTTTGACCCCTTTTATTTACAGTCTTGAACAAAGTAACGAAAGGGAATATGCAGGCAGCTGTAATACATAAAGAAATAACTGCAATATTGTCTCTAAATATTGTCCTTGAGATTCCTTCCATCTTGATCCGATTTTCTGAGCCTAGCAGAATTATTCGTGCCCATAATTTTACACCTCACCTCTAACCTTGCTTTCGGATTCACATGCACGCATTAGTTTATGGGACCAACTAACTTACCAGTCTGTAATACATAATGGTCATTTTAACAATCGCTGTCAAACTACGATACGTGGAATACATGTTCTGAGAATCCCATGTTACAATAATCCTTTTATTCAAAATTCATAAGGATATTAATATAGAACGCGTTCTTTGCAGTTAAGTTTACTGTGAAGACAACAAACTTACAGGTCGAAATAAATTGTTCAAGAATATTATCACATTAACTAATCATACAAAATGACCATTAAACACTTCTCTTTGCCATTAAAATTCGTCTCAGAGTCCTGTATATTCTGCTTTATTTGTGTGCTAATTATTTAATCCATGTTTAGTTACCATCAAGATGTATATCCACTGTAGAAAAATCCTTTTTATTTTAAATTAACAATTTTTGATATTCGTTTCATTTCATTAATTTTGCTGAATTACCTACCCAAAGTGTTCTATTTTGTATAGAATGAAAACCTTTATTATAAACAATATAGTGACCGATTAAAGTTAATGATATAATTTATAAACCGCGTTTTGTAAGTAATAAAACTTAGTGCGGTTTGCTGCATTGTGCTCTAATGGTAAATACCTTTAAAATGTTATACATATTTACTTAGATCTGCATTTAAGACTCCCATAAAACTCCCTACACTCCATCCATCCAATATAGGTGTGTAGTGGTTATTGTATATAACATTAGTTAAGAACGCCTTAGAATATTGCACCATTTGGTGCATTTTATCTGCTAAAAAAATCCCAAATAATTTCTAGATTATACACACCCTTTATTAAGCGTATACTGCAGAGACAGTGTTTACGGAGCTGTCACACATCATGATTAATGAATGAAGGATACTTGGAGAAATTGGACACATTTAAAATTAAATGTAAGGGACTAGCCCATCTTGCAAAGCCAGAAATTTCAGAAAAGAAATCCATAATAAATTATCATACAAAAACTTATGTGGCTACTAAAGTTGATGCTTACAATATTTTTTACATTTGTGAATTAAAGCATACAAGATTGAACAATAAAAAATTGGAATTCGCACTTTACGAATGACATACACGCGATTTAATGAGTAAACACCTTTAAAGTAAACCCCATTGATGGATTTTAAATTTCTCTAAGAAAGCATTTTTTATTTTCTATTAATGCCTGTTTTACACACATCAACTTAAACTTGCATTTAAGATGTCCAGACGGTTCATCAAAAATATGCGTGTAATGGTTATTGCATATAAAATTATATTAGATAGCCTTAAAAAATTGCACTATTTAGTACATTTTATATGCAAAATTTAAAAAAATATTAACTTATTTCCAAAATTTATACACATCCTTTATAACATCACTTTAAAACAGATGAGACTACCTATTTCTTAAAAGAATGGTACTTCATACCTATGAGCTTAGAATCGAAACCTAGTACAGTAGTAAAATAAATCCCCATAGCTTTTGTCCGAGTATGTGTCTGTGTTGGTGAGAGAGAGGCGTCTAGGGAGAATAATGCTGTTCATTACAAAAGCGAGATGGCGACTAATTTTAGTAACATTGTTTCGTGTTGCTGCTTATACAGGTTTATTGTAATCGTAGTTTATTGGAGCTCTTTTGTAGAATATTTATTCATATTAAATTATAATTATTTGTTTATTAAGTACAACTTTTTAATTAGCTATTCAGAATGAAATATATTACCTAGCTACTTTATTTTGTGATGAATCTTTTAGTATGCAATATATTGTCGACTAGGATTCGGTTCAAAATAAAAATTCGCATTAATTTAAAATATCTTAAACAAATTAAAATTCCCAGTCTATTTTTATGGTTTTAGGTTGACGTGAGAATATAGTCCTAAAATGTAAGGGTCGCCTTTCTAAAATTACCAAATTCTGAGAGATTATATGCCATTAACTACAAGAAAGCAAATTAGCAAAAAATAAAACAAAAGATTTAGAACGCCTTATGAGCTTGTGAACGGGGGACACGTATTAAAGAATATATTACACATAATTAGGACAAGATGAGAAAAAACTGTGTTATTTGTATAAATATGATTTTGGGAGTCTAAAAGCCTTTCTGAAATATATAATTTTGGCAAAGTATGCAATCCATAAATAAATTAAAATGCACATTACATTAAAACTGGAAAAAGAGTTTTTGGAGGACACTCTTCCCTGGGAAGAGTGTCCTCGAAAAAGGATCTGGGTGTTACATTTTCATCTGACTTCTCATTCAATGAGCATGTTGACGACCTATGTAGAAGAGCTTACAGGATGCTGGGCTTCATCACTAGGTCAACCCGCGATATGACAAGTCCCCTTTTCTTGAAGACTCTCTATTCATCCTTTATGCGTCAACTCCTGGAGTATGCTAGCCCAGTCTGGTCTCTCTACCATCTGGGTCTTATTGAGAAACTGGAAGCTGTGCAGAGGAAGTTCGTAAGAATGGTGGGCGTTCGACAGGGGCTGCTCTACAGGGAAATCCCTATTGCTGGACTGCAGGCTGATCTTCTTCTCCATGATCTTCAAGCGAGGCGGTGCGTCGCGGATGTTCTGTTCCTGACGAGACTGGTTAATGGACAACTGGATTGTCCGATGCTCCTATCACAAGTGGACTTCCGTATTCCCTTGGCAAGGACTCAATCACGTGACTTGTTCAGTAGACGCCATTGCCAGCGTTCCTACGTCTTTCACGATCCACTCGCCAGAATGGTCAGGCTCGGAAATGGTTTTCTGCGACAGGTTCGACGTCTTCAATGATAGTGCAGCAATTATTAGAGGACGTGTGCTAGCTGCTTTCCAGTATACAGTAGAATAGATTGGGGACTTGTTGAGTGATGTGGGCATGGCATAAATATGTTTTTCTTTCTTGTATGAAGTAATTGATTTTATTCATAGCGCAATGTAGTTGTCACTTTTGCCATAATTGTAACTGTTAGTATTTCTTTATTTATATGCTTTGTGTTATTTATTATTATTTATTATTAGTTGTTATTTATTTATTTATTATTATATTTGGCATTTGTTTTGTATGTGTTTTTCACTCGTTATTGTTAAGGATGGTAGTTTGTATTGTGAAATGTTTTATTTATTTATTTCTTTATTTTTTACTTTGTTGGTGTTTATAGATCTTTGTACCGTAAATTAGTTAATTAAATTTCATACAATGTAAATTTCGCAACCTAATCAGCCAGTATTATATAATATTATTTTACATCCAATGTTCCGGAACTAAATTATTGGGCGGAGTAACTACCTAATTGGCACGCGTATGAATTTTTTTCTTCTAACCCTTTGTAGCAGCCCAACTACGTAACCCATCAGACCTCGCGCGCTTTGTCCGTAAGTAAAAATTTATCTTTTCGTATTATTAAATTAGCCCTTTGATGCCAAACGTTATAAAATGAATGTAACGTAAAGTAAAGATGTGAATAGTAAAGTAACTTACCCTTGAAGATCTTTTATTTGCTTGATGGAGAGATAGATAAAGGTTGTGGCGTCGTCCTTATGGCGACGAGCACATTGTTATAAATAGTAATTTGTATCATTAAATGGCTAATACCGTCGCGAATTTGTTTTAGGCGAGTTTACGTAGCTGATGTACCTCACGTGTTGTTTGAATAGATGGCTACCACTTCCAAACTTCTACTCCTCTTCTAGAAATAACCGTTTTTAGACTACAGCTTCAATGTCTCGTGCCAAGACGCCGATACCCGGGTTGTAAGTCTACTATTGTGAAGGGAAGTGAAATATTATTGTTTTGTAAAGTAAAACGTTCGTACGCTAAATTCAATAGAACATTGGGTATTTTAGGCCCACTAGAAGATATACTTTTAGTTATTATATTCTAATTGGCAGCAACGTGGCAGTGCATAACTTTTCCTTTACCATCTAAAAGTGGTGCTTTTAAGTTTTCGTAATTAAACTGAACTTATAAGTAAACTTTGTATTTCTAGTATTTATTACTACGACCTCAGAAGTCACCACCCCCATGTGTTATCGTAATACGGTACACATTTTTATTGCGCAACTCTGCTATTGATGTACCTACTCTGCCATCCAACTGGGTGAAACTGAGTGAAAACGCCACAATGCCTGCCATTAAAATAGAATATTTGTCTAAAGATGAGTTGGTATTTGAACTGATATCTAGAGGTATTAAATTAAATAGTGACAGTACAGTAAATGAACTCAGAAAGTCCTTAAGACAGTGTTTGAGATAACAATATTTTACCTTACTGCTGTAGCCTATTAAAAATAGACTACAATCAGGAAGTAAAACTTCTCAGTGAAAAAGTGATATTATTAGAACATGGGTGCAGTGAATTGAACAGTGCTAGTTCACCTTTAGAAATCACCAAAATTCCAAGAAAAGTGTAAAACATTTAATAAACCGTTTATTTTTAGACAACCAGCTAGAACTAAGTTTCTGTACATAGTGAAACTTTATCAGCTTTTAAAGTGTAGGCTAGTAAATGTTGAACAACAGTTAGCTAAAAACTTGCTACCTACAGTGAACCTAGAACAGCTTAAAGTGTTAGAAGCAATTTAAATAAATCATTAGAACAAGATGAGGCTATGGAACAGGCAGTGAAAGAACAAATAGGGCCCTATTTCTGTACAACCACCAACAATATCACAGCCTACTGCCAGTACCCCCACTTTGCCTATAATGCCTATTTATAATACAAACAATGATTGTATTAGTCAACCTATGTCTGGTTTAAATATGTTTAATAAGTTAAACAACCTGTAGAATGTTATTTACACAAATTTACAGTAACAAATGGCTTAGTAGTACCTGAGCTAATAAACTTTTTGAAAACTTTGTTAAAACTAAAATGTGAAAACTAGCCTATCAGAAAATGAAATTTTAGCATTGTTACCATGTTATGCAAAAGGTCCACTTTTAGCCAAAATAATACAGTGTAAGTCTGTCATGCCAAATGTCAAACTATCTACACAGGGAATTAATTAGTGCTTTTTATCCCTGTAGGCCTAATTGAAAGACTGAGACTAGATTTAGTTTATAGGCCACAAAGGTTTGATGAGCCACTGTATGAATACATCTATGACATCAAAGAGCTCAGTCAAGTTTTATTGTGTAACCATAAGTGAACCAGGGACTTGGTAACTTGTATAAAAAGAGGTATTAAGCCTACAGATAGAAATAAGTTGATTTTTGAAAACAATCCATTTGTTTTACAGATTTGGAAAAATTGTGTATAGCTAGTAACAATATATAACCTTTAATGATAACTTAAGGGACAATTTAAGTAAGACATATGTTAACAACATGTATCCACCACATGTTGAACCTAGGGAATAGTAGGCCTACTATCAAAAAACCCAAAGTTATGTTTCAATTGTAATAGGCCTGGTCACTTAGCAAAAAATTGTTTTAGGAATCCAAAAAAACTAGTTGGTAGGGGGAGTGGTATTACACACAACACCTAAAAAATATCCCTCCCGGTTTCATAAGTTTAAGAATAATTAATTTTATAAATAGTAATACAGTAAGAAAAGAAAAACACTATTTTATGAGAGTCTATGGTAAGGTAATTAAAAAATTGGAAGTAAATTAAAACTATAGAAAACCTAATTTAAGACTAATGTTAGACAGTGTTGTAACAATATGCCTTTAATTGAAGCTATAGTGGGTAAAAATGTAAAAACAAAACTGCTTATTAGATATGGTGCTTACAAGAGATATAATTAGTAAAGAATTTTATGATAGCCTATTGTTGAATAAAAATGTTTCTAAATTAATGAAGTCAGATGATAGAATTGTTTGCTGCAAATAACACTGAAATAAAATGTTTTGGTTACTGTTATGCTAAGATAAAAAATTTCTAAATTTTGTTGGAAAGTAAAATTTATTGTATTGGATAATTTAAAATGGGACATTGTATTGGGAAACCCCATTTATATCTAATAGCAAATTAATTTTAGATCTTGATGGAGATTCATGTTATTTTAAATTCAATTGTAATGAGAAAATAACTATTGTCAGACAACAGCCTTTTGAACATGAAGTAAACAGCATTGATGTAAAAATAGGGTGCACTAGAGCTGAGGCTGAGATACAAAACCTTATAGGGGATTTTCCAAATGTTTTTAATCCAAAATTAGGAGAGGCTCTAGATTTGGAAGTGAGATTAGTTCTCAATGACCCCACACCTGTAAATATTAGGCCTTATTTTATGAGCCCTCTACTGTAAATAAGATGAAAACAATAATACAGGATTGGTTGGACAAGGAATAATTGAACCCAGTACTTCAGCCTACTCCAGTCCAGCCTTTTTAACCAAAAAGGACAGACTTGTAGTCAATTATACCGAATTAAATAAAAAAGTTACAGAAAATTGATTTTCCCATTGGTGATTTAAATAATTATTATCAACATCTTAGTGGAGCCAAATATATTTTCAATAATAGATTTAAAGAAAAAGTTTTTTGCAATGTCATTATCACCTGATAGTCAAGATCTTACCTCATTTAGCACTATATTTGGTAAATATAAATTTAAACGAGTACCCTTTGGTTTACATGTTGGTAGTGCTGTATTGTCCGCCTTATCTGGATAAAGTCCTAGACAATATAAAATTTTAAATATGTGATAAATTTTTGTGATGATATCTTAGTGTACAGTAAAGACCTTGATTCGCATTTAGTACATGTCAGAGAGATTGTAAATAGACTAAGCAAACATGGCTTAACGGCAAACCTAGAGAAAGCAAAGTTTTGTTTTGAGGAAATCTCGTTTTTGGGGACACTTAATAAAAAAATAATACAGTAACTATAGATCCGAGCGAACAAGGAGTATAAGAGAATTTATGCCGCCTAAGAACGCCAAACAAATTTCACAGTTTTTAGGTATGACTAATTTCTTTTCAAAATTTATAAATAATTATGCCGATTTATGTAATCCTTTAAATCGTTTAAGAAGGAAAAACGCTAAATTTGTTTGGACAAGTGAATGTCAAGATTCGTTTGTAAAGTTAAAAGAAGCTATAATGAATCCTCCTGTACTCCAGTTAGCCGATTTTTCAAAGCAATTTATAGTAATGACAGAGATGCTAGTGGAATAGCCGCAGGTGGTTGTTTGTTACAGGAAAACGACCAAAATGAATTAATGCCAATTAGCCTATTACTCTAGGAAATTTACTGATGCCGAATTAAAATATACTGTTTATGAAAAAGAAGCTTTGAGTGCACTAATTTGCATAGAAAAATGGCACGAATTTTTAGAAGTAAGAACCTTTTAAATTAATAACTGATAACCAAGCTTTATCCTATGTCCTCAATCACAAAAGGAAGGTAGGAAGACTTGCCCGGTGGATCGAGAGGATTTTGAATTTGCCATTGAGGTTGAGTTGAATTTAAAAGTTCCACCGATAATGCGCTGGCAGACGCCCTTTCACGTATGTTTGAGGGTGAGTCGACGGGAACAGCTGATCCGAGCCCCAGTGATTGCCGGAACGGTCCTGGTACCAGGATAAAAAATAGATTATCGATTTCCTTCTGCCATTCAAACTCCTCCCGAAGGCAAACATGTAAACGAACATCTAATGTAAAGCCTAAAATGCAGATAAATAATAAGTGCAATAACAAGGATAATTTGTGGTTGTTAATTAATGATTTGCCATTAGCGTTTAAAGATTTAGAAAAAATATCAACTTCAAGATAAAGAAACTCAGCGAATCATTCAATCTGTAAAAAGCAATAGTAACAATTTATGTTATTTTATAAAAAACAATTTACTGATGTACAAAAGGAATGTAAAAAGTAAGAGTAAGATATTTTTGCCTGTACAGTTAGTTGATTTAGTATATGAATTCTTCCACAGTTCTTTAATAGGAGGTCATTTAGGCATTGCTAGAACGCAAAGAAAAATTAATCAGTATTTTTTATAGACCTGATTTAGACGAAAATTATAAAGGCAAAAGTGAAAGCATGTAATGTTTGTAAAATGAGTAAAGTGTGCCAAAGAAAATATGAAGGGCGAAATTAGTATCTGTGCCATTTAAGAACAATATGGATTGTTTATTCATAGATCTTTTAGGTCCCTTAGTGAGAACTAGAAACAGCAATGTATATTTTACTTGTAGTTGTAGATGCCCGCCAGTAAATTTCTATGGCTAATCCTTTGAGGGAATGTAAGAGTGCTGAAATATGTAATAAATTAGACCGCATAATTTTTAACAACTTTTCTGTACCTAAAATAATAGTGTCAGACAATGCCGCATATTTTACATCACTGTATTTTAAGAAGTTCTTATTTAAGAATTTTATTGAACACCGTAGACTAGCGCCTTACAGGGCTAATGGAAATCAATCAGAAAGGCATATTAGAAACATATCTACATTATTACGTAGTTTCTATCACAACTGTCATAGTAATTGGGGATAATGGACCTAGGCTATATACAATTAAGTTTAAACACCGCCCATAATGAAAGCACAGGTTTTGCTGCCTTTGATTTAATGTTTAATCATTCCTGTAATAATGCTTTATCTAATTTATGGAAGCTTAAATTATCTAATTGGTGAGAATTTGTCCAAGGAAAACTGTTGTAAACAATTTAAAGAGAGCTGTGGTGAATGTAAAAAGGAGTATAGCACATAACAATAATAGACAAAAGTACTCAGAGCAAAATGTAAAACATCCCCTTTAAGTTGCATTCCTTAGTATGGATTAGAAACCCACTATTTAAGCAATAAGGTAGAAAAAGTTTTGTGCAAAATTTAGCACCAAAATATGTAGGAATTTATAGAATTTTATATTTTTTAAGCCCTGTAACTTGTATTGTACAACACACTGAAAATGTTTTGAATGTAAAAAAGGTTCATATTGTAGATTTAAAATTAAATTAAGACCTGTTTCTGTATAAAAAAAAAAAAAATTTGTAGCATCCCTAGCTTAAGGAACCACTTGCTGCCAAATTTAAAAAGATAAGATAAAATCCAGGAAGTTAACTCTTTGGTGAATTCTTAACGAATGTGTCAATGGAAATAAAAATATAGAAAAAAGAATTGTAAATAGACTTAGTATAAAGGATTGAGACAAAGTTGATCCTGACTGTTTGTAATGAGGGAATCAAATATGAAAAAATTGTCTGTGTTTTGTATGTATGCCGAAATGTTGAATTTTGAATTTTGTAGATATATTTGAAGTGTTAAAATTCATGTAGATGTAAGATGTATAGGATGTTGTATGTAAATATATATATTAAGAGTGATGCAGTATTAATAAGAAATGTGAGACTTAGCTTCTCGTGAGGGGACGTTTCATTCCAAAGTATTCGATCCATATTGGTAACTTGTCCGCAAGTCTCAGGGTATTTAATGGCAAAAACACTATACACAAAACACTGGTATGAATGCAAAAAAGAAGTATGAATGTGGCGCTATATAACAAAACACTACACTACACTTGTTTACGATTTAATCGCCTTAAATGCCCTTATTTTTGCAACGACCCGCAAATTCTAAAACGCTTGCAACGTGCACTGCATGAAAATAGTTTGCCTAAATTGATTTTCTATTTTTGGTCCCTAAGCGAGCAGTCATAGACTGCATTGGCATGCGATCTAGCGGATTTCATAGGAAACTTTTGAAACCCGCGCTATCGTATTGTTATGGGTTGAATTTGAGTTTATGTAATGAATAAAAAGGTTGAATTAAGTTTGTTATTTAGAATATGTTTAAAGTAAAGCGACTAATTAGGTTGCGAAATCAAAACAGGGGGGATATTCTGTACCGTAAATTAGTTAATTAAATTTCATACAATGTAAATTTCGCAAACCTAATCAGCCAGTATTAATATAATATTATTTTAACATCCAATGTTCCGGAACTAAAATTATTGGGCGGAGTAACTACCTAATTGGCACGCGTATGAATTTTTTTCTTCTAACCCTTTGTAGCAGCCCAACTACGTAAACCATCAGACCTCGCGCGCTTTGTCCGTAAGTAAAATTTATCTTTTCGTATTATTTAAATTAGCCCTTTGATGCCAAACGTATAAAATGAATGTAACGTAAAGTAAAGATGTGAATAGTAAAGTAACTTACCCTTGAAGATCTTTTATTTGCTTGATGGAGATAGATAAAGGTTGTGGCGTCGTCCTTATGGCGACGAGCACATTGTTATAAATAGTAATTTGTATCATTAAATGGCTAATACCGTCGCGAATTTGTTTTAGGCGAGTTTACGTAGCTGATGTACCTCACGTGTTGTTTGAATAGATGGCTACCACTTCCAAACTTCTACTCCTCTTCTAGAAATAACCGTTTTTTTTAGACTACAGCTTCAATGTCTCGTGCCAAGACGCCGATACCCGGGTTGTAAGTCTACCTATTGTGAAGGGAAGTGAAATATTATTGTTTTGTAAAGTAAAACGTCGTACGCTAAATTCAATAGAACATTGGGTATTTTAGGGCCCACCTAGAAGAGATATACTTTTTAGTTATTATATTCTAATTGGCAGCAAACGTGGCAGTGCATAACTTTTCCTTTACCATCTAAAAGTGGTGCTTTTAAGTTTTCGTAATTAAACTGAACTTATAAGTAAACTTTGTATTTCTAGTATTTATTACTACGACCTCAGAAGTCACCACCCCATGTGTTATCGTAATACGGTACATCTTTGTCACTTGTTATTCATTCTTAATTTTTTTGCATTGTCACTTATTTAAAAACATTTTATTAACATTTTTGTTCATTTATATATTTCTTTTTTTGTTCTTGTTATCCATTTATAGTTTTCTGCACTGTTACTTTTTATGGATAGTTTTTTTTGCACTTATTATTGCACTTATATGGATAGTTATTTATTTCTAGGTTGCTTATCTGCTTAACAATTATTATCATTACTGTTATATTTATTATAATTTATACTTATTATGTACACTGTCAATCATGTCTAGGAGTATAGAGTCCAATCGCATGATTGGCTTGTCCCTGTTATGTCTGGCAACTATAATGGTAATTAGCTACCTTGCACTATGTTTATTGTTATAAAGTGGTCTTTGACCGTTGAACGGAAATAAAATAAAATAAAAAAAGGTTTTAAACTTAGCTCTGCAATTTAAATAAACCCATAGTAAAGATATTACTATAACGTGTAACAATATCCCACAAAGTTCACAGCATTGTCTGTGGGCATGGGGAACATCGGTAAATCAAGAGGGTAAAACTGAGTTCCCAAGGGTGTGATCGATCTGCAAGCCTCACTCACACATGTTGTGTTGATACTTGGTCCTTGACACAACGCTCATTCTCCAGCCATGTTAAATCAAACCGAGCAATATTTTCTTCAATAAAATTATAAAAATAACTAAATTTGTATATAATTTAAGTTACGTTATAATTATATGACATAAACATATTATATTTATGATAATGAATGAAACATGTTCTAAAAAAACTGTCTTAACTGTCTGATTCCCACGGCGATTAAGCCCTAGTGGCGTAACTTCACAGGCCTAGCCCGAAGTAATATGCTAAACAGTTCCGGGCTAGTATCCTCGTTGATGAGGAGGGTTTTTAACCGGTTGTCCGTAGGACAATGAGCCTGCTGGAGGCATTTTTGACGAGGCAATGAGCCTCTCAGTGTGTGCAAAAAGCATTTAACCTCCTTCCCAACAAAAACTCTTGCTTGGAGCAAGAGAAATGTATGAAAGATGTTCCTAGTACTATTCATTAAAAAAATTAACGTTCATGCGGACTGTCCATTGATCTTTTAACCCCAACACCAATATGAGGTCCTTCAACCAAGAGGTATGTATGTACCAAGTTAAATTTTCTAGGACGTTTTTCTATTGCACATACGGACGGACATCAATTGTGTTTTATGAAACTACAGTCAAGTTCTTATGACATGTGCAAAACACGTTTCAAAGAAACGTTTATAATATCCTTTATTAATATTACATTAAATATATCATTCATGACAGCACAAAGATTTATCAATATTAAGGAGAAGGTATCGCTGGTAAGGCGGTTGTATATTCTCATAACACCAAACTAACCCATGTGATAATTACTGATGCTTCATTGCAGTATTTTTTAGAAGTAGGCTCGTACTCAAGAAAGTGGTAAGAGGATATGCTATTTTAAACTTCTTTCACCAGTTTGGTTTTAATCAGGAAAACATTCGGGGTTCTGGTATCTCGAAACAAATTTAAAGTTTCACTTTAAATCCTATCCGAGTCTATTAGTTTTGAGTGTTGGAATTACTTTATATTCAATTACTCGTCTAGTGACTTACTTTGGCAGAAAGACTTTTTTTAATATGATGACTGTGATTAGGTCATAAATACTACGTTTTCGTACGTGTAACAAAAAATATAGTTTTGTAATATCATCCCTTATATAAGTCGTAGAAATGAAGAAGTATGATAAATAAAAAATATTTTAAAACACTGTTGGTATATAATCAGCTTCCTACATTAATTTATAGTAATGTGCTTCCTTATGTGATAGAAGTTTGTCAAACAAGTTTCGGGCTCGAGCTCCACAAAGACAAAACAGTTAGACAACAGAGTCACGTACACGCAGCCCGGGATGTTTTGTTACCTTCAACAAATATTCGATAACGACTCCTTCCTGTTCCCTCCGGCGACTTCGTCTTTTTATAGAAATCTGCCTTAAATAGTACCATTTCCTGTATTTAACTGCAGGTGGTGAATATGTAATATGTATGGTTTTTTAAATCCATATTGTAATACTAAATGATACTATTTATTTGACTGTATATCCATTCAGCTATAATAGCTTAAAATGTAGTTAACATTTTAAATACAACAACGAGTATTGCAATTCCTATTCAAGTTTGGTTTGTTAAAAATAATTACCTAAGCATCTAATTAATAAAATTAGATGTCACAACTAAGTAACTAAAGTAAAGTAACTAAGTAACAAAAAGTAACTAATATATATGTGTGTGTGTGTGTGTGTGTATGTGTGTGTGTGTGTGTGTGTGTGTGTGTGTGTGTGTGTGTGTGTGTGTGTGTGTGTGTGTGTGTGTGTGTGTGTGTGTGTGTGTGTGTGTGTGTGTGTGTGTGTGTGTGTGTGTGTGTGTGTGTGTGTGTGTGTGTGTGTGTGTGTGTGTGTGTGTGTGTGTGTGTGTGTGTGTGTGTGTGTGTGTGTGTGTGTGTGTGTGTGTGTGTGTGTGTGTGTGTGTGTGTGTGTGTGTGTGTGTTACTGACCAGGCCTGCCACCCTCGCGAGCCACCTTCGCACTAAATGTTCTTCATTCACTCAAGATTTGTGGAACTAATCAAAATTTATGTTGGTTCTCCTAATGAAGAAACGTTTATATGAGCCTACTCCGGGTATTTATAAGCTTGCTGAAAACACGTACTAGTATAGATCCATTGACGACGGATATATCTTTTTCTATAAAACTCCAAATGCTTTACATGGTTTAACTTTAAAGTGATGTACAATTTAACGTAGGCTGTAATTAAGGATTTTATTCTTAACCCCGACGGGAAATCCCGCAAAGTTGAAATCCGATCACTGTTTACACAGAAAAGTTGCTTACTGTTAAAGTATATTACCAGTAACATTATTCCAAATTTGGTTTTTATATATCTTGCCGTTTAAAAGTTATAAAGACATCCTAAGAATTAATTATCACCCTGTTTACTTTGAGCTTTGGTATAATAAAGATAAGAATACAACCAACGATTTACAGTAAAAGTCGAGAGGGTGAACACATGAACAAGGGTCTGAGGCCGAATGTGAACTCCCCGGGGTGTAATAGTCCTCTCACACCGTTCAACCACTCTTATGTCGGCGGTGTTTTACTATCCAAAATATATCTACGTACCACAGATTCTCAAAATCAAAAACAAAAATACAATAATAATTTTTTAATTACAGTAGTGTCCCTTTAAATGTTTAAACAAAAAGTAAATAGAAAATATCGTCACGGGTTTGTATTAATGAGGGTTGATAGAAAATATAACATAGTGTATTGTAACAATTATATTGCTATTAAATGTGTTGACCGAAATGAGCTGCGAATCCAATTAAAATCTGTTTGGTTAAATAGGACTTTTGTACTCTTGATTTGTATCATAACTGAGATGAATACAAATATAATGGAACAAATTTATTCTAAGTAATTTTGAACTGGTGAACTTAATATTGAGTCTTAGTAAATTGTGGAAGGAGCTACATAATAATGCCTGTATTCCTCTAGCTATATTATTAAGTACAATATAAATTGTGTTTTTTTACTGTGCATGATAATAAAAAGAAAAGTTCGTAGTCAAAGTAAATATGAGAAGTATTCTTTGTAAAAAGATATATATTTGATTGTTATAAAAATTATTATATTTATCTCTCTTTTAGTCCTTTATTTAAATCTGTGTGCTATTTTTCGTGTTTCAATGCTGTATATTATTTAGTAAAAATAAAAACTCAATGTAAAAATACATAGAAGTACCCAAAGACCCTAGGAACATTGCGTATTTATTTTCACCTTCTAATTTTAAGCACTGAGTGTTAATTAACTTCAATTGTAGATTGTTAGTTGTAGGCGAAACCCCCAGATCCTCAATGAGGTTTTCCTTACTATCTCATGTTAGAAGTTTTGTCATATAAGCCACTCAAGGTCAGCCAAGATGACAAATATTAAATCTTTGGAGATATGTACGACAAAATAGTTCCATTTAGTTAGCAAATTAATCCCAATTTATTTGTAAAAAGGTTGATTTTTAACTTGAATTAATTTATGTTATTGTCAAAAAAGTTCGAAGGAAATGTTGATTTTTAGGGTTTTTACAGGCTATAGCGTCCTATAGAAACCTATTGTCATGTCGAAAGAAACTTCCTTCATCGCTCTCAGGCTCTTCAATTATTCATATTCTACATTTCATCGTATTACGGAAACAAAACAGCTTGGACCAAAATGTTGTTTGAGAAAGTTTAAATAGGGTTATTAAATACTACGGCAACCCGACCAAGGTTATGTAACATACTGTTCTTAGGGGCTCGGGCTAGATTGATCTGACCATTGAGAAGTAGTTTACCAGAGCGTCCTATCTGTTTGGCAGTGGGATAAACTGTAGAATCGGTTGTATGAAGGAGAAAATCTGTTTTCAATGGTGCCACTTTGAACATTCTTCAACCTGTCAGTATTGAGTACAATCATCCTACATAATGGAGAATGTTATTTGTATATGTGTGTAATTTTTACAAATATAAGGGCGTTTTATCCGTATTATAGATTCCTTTTCTTCGTATATTATGCCGTATTATTTTTGACTTGCCTAAATTAAATATAAAAATTTCTAAATTTTGTCTGTTATTCTCTTCAGGAAATGTGTTTTTAATACTGTACTACTTTACATTGAAAATGCCATTAACTGAATCTTATTATCATTCTGTATATCTTATGTAACATTGGGCGCATACAAGTTATTGATAAATAATTATCGGAGAAAGTATATACAACAAAATAATTTAGATTATAATTAGTCATTTTTAAGCGTACGTAAATAAAAAAATTAATTTATCAAGAAAGGACTCGATAATGTAGGTAAGAGTATCTACGGACAGGAGGTTTTCGACTACGATAACTGATTACAGTAGGTAGGAGATTAGAAAATTAATTTTTTTAAGCCTCGTGGTTGAATTGACAGATGCCCATTATGGGCGTCGGTGATAAGAAAATGTAGGCTTAAGAAGGGGTTTTATTTAAGGCTCCAGCTCGTGATTTTTAGGCATTATTCCGTCTTTTGCGTATTATTTGATTTTTTATTTCCTTGTGTTCAAAATTAATTCTGCGTGGGATTTTTGTGTTAGTAAGAATTTAACATTCGAATTAAGATTTTTGTATGTAACTAACATTTGACACTTAAGAAAAGAAATTTTTAAACGGAAGATTGCAAAATGCTAATAAAATAAAATAAACATGTTCTTCAGTTGAAGTTTAAAATTTTAATATTAGACTATTTAAATGTTGCTTAGAATATAAAGTCAACAGCCAGAAGAAATTAATACATTAAGATTTTAGTGTTTGAAGGGTCATAGTTAAATACAGTTTTCACTTTGGATCTGGGCTAAATGTGACAGGAATTACGTGTAAACACCTGGCAAAAAGAACTTTTCAACGATCTGGAAATCTCTCTCTACACCTTTTTTGGCACATCTAAACATATACATTTTAATTGAGTAGGACAGTTTTAAGGCGTATAAAATATGGATTAGGCAGAATACCAAGTTAAAATAGATCTACGCTTACAGCAATCTTAAAGTTGTGACACAGAGAGTTCTCAACCGACTGTTGAATTGCAAATTCATGTTCTGAGCCATCTATCTCGTCTGTGGTGTAACGCACTTTCCGTCTATAAACTCTCATTGAACATTATCTGTTTCTTAATCTGACGTTTATAATTTTATAAATTTTGTGGATTGTGCTATTAAATAACCGTAATCAAAATATATTTGTTATTTAACGTGATAATAAATTAAAATCACAAGATTGATTTAAAAAAAAAATGTATATAAAAACCATATTCATAAAAATTTTAAAATAAACCTGTATGAATTTTTACGTATGACTTAAAACTGAATTAAGTAAGTACGAAACTTAAGTACTCATGTAAAATTTCGAAATTCATGTAACAGTAACCGTGGAGGGTACACATGAACAGATGAGCGTCACAAAGACATGAGACAGGCCTTGCGACAATATTAACGGGCTGTAAAATCCAACGACTGACCAATCACCGTTAGTGGCATCGTTAATAGACGCTGGTGATACCACTCTAACGTCGGTGACTTACCGGGGTAGCTATTACGTAGGTATAATTTTACTCATAAAACTAGCTTATTTTGTTACAGTTGTAACAATATATTTTGAACGTAATAAAATAATTCTATGAAATTGTTATCACATTTATTTAGCAATAAAACATTTTCATTAAAGTAATCGTTATGTATCATGCAAAATGTTATTTGTTTGCAAGTTACATAACTAACGACTCATCAATTTTTTCTTATAGATGATTGATGCTAGTATAAAATGCACGCCCATGTTTCATTTAATAAACGTTTATTCAATTAATATATTTTTCATTTTAATTTAACATTCTTTAGTTTGAAACAGCATTGAAAGATGATTAAATGTGTTCTATAAGTGTTCACAACACACACACACAAAATCAAAACGTATATTAAAAGTATTTAAGCAAGTTTTTTGACAAATTTTTGTCGAAGTGAAAATTATGAAAAATAATTATTAAATAAACAAGGAAGTAGATAAATGCTTAACTAACATGTATAAAATAACAGTAAAAATGACAAAAGCTATGAAAGGACAGCGGACGCTGTTACTGTGCATAAACCGTTTATTGGTTTCTCAGGATTTCATTTCGATGACAAAATCAACAATTGGGAGAGATTGAGGGCTTGATTGGAGTCGCCATTTGTATGCAAATTTTTACTGTGCCAGAAAGAACTACTTTTTCTTTTTTCGTTTATGTTAATATAGTGAAACTTTATAGTACTATGGTAACATTTCTAAAGACATTGTTATATCTATTTCTTACCATTTATGATAAAATCTAAAGATAAACTATGAAGACCATGTCATTCAAAATATTATGAAATATGTAGGTCTTTATTATTAAAACAATTTAAAACCTCTATATTTATACATGTATATATGAATTTATACTTATAAAAAGTATTTAAAATACATAATATAAATTTATTATTATGATAAATAGTTTAATATTAAACTGAATAAATACTTAGGAACGATACTTTTCAAAACTCTGGCGTAGCTGTCTGGCTTTCCTAGAGTAGCAGTATTCCTTAGATATCAATACCCCACGATCATCATCATCATTCAGATTTTAGGATCGACATTGTTTTTGAAGATCAAGGTCAATTAAATTTACACCTACATGTGTCCGTTATACATTGAGACAATAATACCCTGCATTGTTCCTTGTCTGTCAGTACATTTTCTCAATTAGATCTTTAAGATATTTATTATTTAACGCGTGTACTGTATTTATATGTAATAAACAAAAATATGTTGTATTTTATATTCTGAATGAAAATTTAATTAAATGAGTTATAGTGTGTGTATATATTATAGCCAAACAGTTTTATAGATAAAATGTTTACTGCATAAAGACGATATTTTCCTTAGAATTAATGCAATTACTATTCTATATCATATATAAATATATTGTTTACTCGTTTTGCGTTACTTGACTGCAATATTTTGAGATAGATTGAAATTGTGAAACAGTTGTTACAGGAAAAGTAAATGCCTTGGTAAAGTAGCAAACACCTGTTGATGGCGAACACTCTGTGTCTACTGTTACCTGTTGAAAACCTTAATTGTCATAGACATGGTGCGTACACCTTGCTATTTATTTTGTACCTCTTAAAATCTTTTTAATAATTCTCTTCTCACCTTCTCTAGTAGCAGAATTGTATACTGAACCTTTCAGTTCTTACAATAAGAAAGTATACTTGTAAAACAGGCAAAATAATCAGCGTGAATATCCAGACGTATCAAAGATCATGAGCGTAAAAGAAAGGAAACAAACGTAAATCAAAAGGTTCTCTCAGACAACAATGTTATGGAGAGCTAAAGTTGCAGTGTTTTCAGATAAAATATTCCGTTTGAAGACTACTTACTATATTTCACAAGCCAAGCAATGTTGACGAGTAGCTCTATAACGTAATTATATTTTCAGTATATTTTCATATGGCACTTATCTCATTATTTAAGAGCCATCTGCCTAAATGATATTATGTGTTTATTATATGTTATTTCCAATCTATAATTTGTACTAAGTGATTATTCAGGTAAGTAATGTGTCAAGTTTTTATGGACTTGTTTCTTTGAGAATCAACATACAGATAATTTTTTATATTAATTCCAAATATCCGCTGTAATTATAGTGAAATTTCATGGAGAAACTGTTTTAATTTTGTTACTGTTACCCGTTAGTTATTTTCCTTAATGTATCATGCATTTTTTTTAATATTTATGACGACTTTAACAATTATATGCATTCCCTAGTTTCAGGTTTACTCATATAATAGCCAATATGCCGATTTACGTAATAATAATATATGTCTTTTCCCTATCAAGTTGCCAGAATGATACACAGTAGTTACTAGCGTACATAAATGATTTTTTCAGAAATTGTGTTTTATTTTTTAAAGTTTAAGAAACTGTAATTAATAGCAGCAACCCAAGTGAAAAGGCTTATGATCTTTTACTTTTATAATTACAAGATAAGTGCATAATTAACATTGTTTTAGCCACAGAACACCGCGTTTTTGTACACATGTAATTTCATCTGCATGTCATTGTTGCTAAGGTAGTACTGGGGTTCAGGTTTAGTTGCAAGACGTCTACAAGCCTTCCTCGCTCACACATGAGGAAGCTCTCCCTTCGAAAGCCTTCCTTTGGCATCTCTATTAAAATTGGACTGATGTAAACCTATGTTTGGACACATATTAACGCTCGAGCTCTTCGTACAAATCACCGGGAGTTTCTTCATTAGGCATTCAGTAGGGTGTTGGCTAAAGTTAAAAGTTAAGCAAATTTATCTGAATAATTCGAATTAAAGTTAAGGTTTGCCGGAAATTGTATTAGACCTTGGTGTGTATTACTAAAAATCTGCTTTTAATGGGGAGTTAAACTGAGAGAGGTGATTAAGTTTACCACGGTTTGCCTTATAATTCATTGAACGTTGACCAGTACTAGAGGAATATTGCACAATTGTGTTCGCTCCTAATTATTGCAATCAAGTTAAAAATATTAAATATTAATTTTGAATTGCCTAATTATACTATTTAAAATTGTTTGGCATTGCCGTAACTTCTAAAAATATTGTTAAAACATTTTTAAATGGTTCATTAAGAAACTCAAACGCTCACATTAAGATTCTCGAACAGAACAGAAGTAGAACGGCGATCCATCCAATTGAATTGCAAATATCTCTCCCCTTAGCATATTTTACCGGTACTATTGGATGAATCCATTACTGTAATCAGCTGATTTATTATGGTTAATGCTGTGGTTTAGGGAAAGTTTATTTTGTACGAGTATAGTGGAGTGGGATACACTAAATTTATAATCGTAATTTTACACCCATCATTACCGTATGATTGGCGTAAACGTTTACATGATAAAATGGGACGTTCTAGCCTTTAAATGATTATTGATGTCACAATAAAAGTTAAATGTATATTAATGTGTGTTGCTGCACTTATTTAAATAAACAAAACCAACGAATAAAATAATAATATGATAACACTTGCGACTTAAACGCAAACAGTTACATTCAAATCTTGGGCGGCTATAAGGAGGCAATACAACATTGAAAAATAACTATTTTGCTAAAATCTATGGCAGTTTTATATGTTTAGCAATGATTATTAATATGGTTCTGTATTAGCCTAATCAAGAAAGGTTCGATATATTTATCTTCTTTAATGATTTTAATTATAATAATGATAATTAGTTCTGTTTTTATTGTTTTAGTAGGTAAGGTGCACTTGTACCACTTTTACCATTTATGCCAATATATAAGTAAATTTCACTTTTTTATTTCAAATTATAAAAATCGTGTTTGAAAGAAGCTGTGATAAAATATATTAAAGCATATACTACTAAGGGGCTGGGTAAATAAATAATTACATCTTTATATTTACACACAATACGTTACAGTAGTACCCATAATTAAAAAATATACCGTGCCAAAATAAGATTTTAAAATAAGAAATAAGATTTTAAAATAAGAAATAAGATTTTAAAATAAGAAATTTACACTGTAAACATAAATTTTAATAAAATGCAGTTTGCTGCCAGCAGATTAGCGTTAATTGAAACAGTAACTGAGGTTTTCTCTTCCCGGTGACTTTACCTTGTAACAAATTATAAAAATCCTATACACTTTACCTATTCTTGTAGAAAGTTTCTGTTTTATAGGGTTTATTATTTCATTGTCATTTTAAATCACATAATTTCTTAGTTTTCCTTGTATTAATTCTGTTATTGTCAATTTCTTAAGAGAAAAGGTAGCTTTCTCATTTAAATTCAAGGATAAAATCTGGACCTATTACTGAAGCCTTTTAAAGAAAGATTCATATACTCGTATTTAGGTCAAAATACTGGTGTATTGAATTGAAGCTTATTGTTTGAATTTCAAAACAGTTTTCAGATAGGGGAACAATTTTTTGTTAACTATTTAATGTTGGCGTTTTACGCGGATTGTATGAATATGTGAGTACGTTTCTTCTTGGGTACAGTTAGAATGACTGGATTCATTCTCATTTTGGACATTTTATGGATCTGTAGAAAACAGTGGTGAAATGAATTCGGTACATCACATTACATTTTTAAAACATTATTATTGCAATAAATCTCATAAAAGAAACTCAACTATAACTTAACTATTTAAAACGAACCCCATAAGAGTTTTTATTTATATATAAATAATAAGTGTTGAAAACAAACAACGAATGCTACGTTTTTTATCTCTTTACAAACCGTAGCTGTGACAAAAGTGTAATTTATTAATCTTATTATCTGTAAATCTTATTATTTATATATTATTTTGTAATTCTATTAGGCATTTATTCCGTTCTCATGCATTTGCCTTGTCTCTTACCTTATATTTACGATCTTAAAATCTTTTACACAGTTGTAAGAGTAACTTAATTCTCTTATTGTATTGGTATATTTTAAAACCTGCAAGTTGGAATAAATGTTAGCATCACAATGAGAAAGCTTTAATAGAAAACGGTTATTTATGAAACAAAATACCCATTGATAAATAACGTAAATACTAAAATTATGTATACATGTGGTCCAAATAAAAATACATTATTAATAGAATTATTATACATTGTATAGGTAATTTATAATATATAATTCTTAAATACTCGTTTTAACGTTTCGATTTTTGCTTGATATTTGTATGAGTTTACATTAATAATACTCATTTGGTAAAGTACTTTCATATGATAGGAAAAAATACCTGAAGTAATGAATTAACCTTACTCAAATGCATTTTACACATTTTTTATTTAGAAACCATTTACCCAAAAATAGTCCATCTGCTTTAGATAGATGTAGAATGATAAACATTTTAAAGACACTGTTATAAAGTATAAATAAATTAAGACTAAATTGAAGAGATGATAATTCCGAATGTTTTTCGTAGAAAACAAAATTGCAAACAAAGAGTTTAGGAATGTCATGAAAAGTTCTTTATCGGGCTGCAGTTCCTGTTCCAATCGGGATGTTTGATTATCATAGAGACTGTGAGACGCTGCGTCGTTACTTTATTTCCGTTACTTTAAGTCTGTTCGTAATTTCATAGATTTAGTGGACCATCCTTAGTGAAAGTTTAATATAATTAAAATTTTAAAGTGTTTTAGTGATTTAAAACATCAAATTTTATTAGGTTCTAAGCGTATAAAGTAAAACAAATCCACAAATGTCTTACTACCAGATACGGAGACCATACTACCATATCAACTTTCAAATTCTCTTAATAATAAAAACATAATATTAAAAATTAATGGTGATCGAGTTCATAATCTGAACACTTTTCAATTGCTTCTTTTTCACATTTTGTTTTATATAACGTTGATCAATTGGAAATGGCTTTATTTGGTTTTTATTATGATTGGGTTCCGTAATCAACTACTATACTATAATATACTATCCATGCATCCAGGTTGCGGTTATTTCAACTGGTATTGAATTAAATGTAAACATTTTAGGATTCAACATCTATAGTTTTGTCTTTAATAGGAAATTTCACCTGGTAGTGAGTTACTTCCTAAGTTAAGTGATTTTTCACACAAAAAATTACCAACTTAGAAACGATCATGAATCACTGATAAATATAGTGTATGCAAAAAGTTCTAAGAAAGAATTTAATCTTTTAATTATTTTGGATAAAGTAACGAAACCTTAAACATAACTATTATAGCTAAAAGTGAACGTTTTTAAGAAATATCAATTTCAAAATTTAAATTCTCTTTTAAAAGTAGATTTGTAGTTATATTACTTTGTGTAAAGTTTCGTTGCTTCATCTGCCATAGGCCAACCAATAAATACCGTTCTTTAACTTTTTCTCAGACCTGGTATGTGCAGACTTTGTGTTATGTAAGACTCAAGCTAACAAATTGAACTGTAGAGGTTGTGTGAAGCCAGACAAATAATCCATTTGAATTACGTATAGCGTTTGACTGAACTGATCTTCCAACGGTTGTGTTGAATAGGAATAAAAATCCAGTTTCAACAAATAAAACACTGCCAATATCTCTCTATATCTTCTCTATCTATATTACACATTTTAATCCTTAAAAGACCAATGATGGATTCAGGTGGAACCATGGCGTAGTATTAAGACAGAAATCACCGGCTCTAACCTCCAGAGGGTTAAAATATGCAGTATTGCATGTACTGACTCTGGAAACAGGGCACTTCCATATTTATTTACTTTTTTGAGTAATTTTCAGTTTAGCATCTGTTTTACCTACTAAAATGCAAACAGTTTTGAATACATTTATAATAAGCAAACAAATTTAATCAATCAAATTAAATTATTATAAAAAATATAGTTTCTTAAAATGTTTGAGGTTTAATGGACAGTATTTTTGAAGATGAATAATTACAAGTTCCAATAAAACGTTAATGTATACTTAGTAGATTCCACTAAAATTTAATTATATAATATGAAATCAAGTACAAATTATGAAATGCATGCAGTGATGATTAGTATAAGCTTCAAGAAACAATATTTCGAAAAAATTAGAGTAAAAAATAATTTTGTATATCTTGATTCCTTTTAAATTGTCACCGTCAAGAACTAAATCTAATAATAAAGAATTGACTACGTCTAAGAAATGAATTATATCATATAAAGAGGTTTACACTAACGGTAACAGCCGGACAGTTCATTGGACTCTTACACTTAGTTGATGATCTGCCACACTCAGCACACCCACCCACCAATCCACACACATTCATTCACTTTACATTTTTATTAAAAATCTGATCATCACCAAGAATTAAAAAAACGGGAGAAGTTCAGTAGCCGAAATATATACCATAATATCAAATACTTTTTAAATTATGTAAATTGGTAAAATAGTGATACTCGTATAGTGATCAGGATGTTAACATCCTTAGTGGCGTATTGTCCAATTACCATCAGTGGTGATGTATTCAGTTACAGTCATTAAACAGCCATTGTATTAATCCAAAACTCATCATTAGCTGATGAAGTAGGTTTGTGACAGGGATTTTGTATTCCTCAATGAGTGTTGTTATGTGTAATAAACAAAAAATATGTTGTATTTTATATTCTGAATGAAAATTTAATTAAATTAGTTATAGTGTATATATTATAGCCAAAAAACAGTTTTATAGATAAAATGTTTACTGCATAAAGACGATATTTTTCCTTAGAATTAATGCAATTACTATTCTATATCATATATAAAATATATTGTATTACACTCGTTTTTGCGTTATTTTGACTGCAATATTTTGAGATAGATTGAAATTGTGAAACGGTTGTTACAGGAAAAGTAAATGCCTTGGTAAAGTAGCAAACACCTGTTGATGGCGAACACTCTGTGTCTACTGTTACCTGTTGAAAACCTTAATTGTCATAGACATGGTGCGTACACCTTGCTATTTATTTTGTACCTCTTAAAATCTTTTTAATAATTCTCTTCTCACCTTCTCTAGGAGCAGAATTGTATACTGAAACTTTCAGTTCTTACAATAAGAAAGTATACTTGTAAAACAGGCAAAATAATCAGCGTGAATATCCAGACGTATCAAAGAATCATGAGCGTAAAAAGAAAGGAAACAAACGTAAATCAAAAGGTTTTCTCTCAGACAACAATTGTTATGGAGGGCTAAAGTTGCAGTGTTTTCAGATAAAATATTCCGTTTGAAGAACTACTTACTATATTTCACAAGCCAAGCAATGTTGACGAGTAGCTCTATAACGTAATTATATTTTCAGTATATTTTTTCATATGGCACTTATCTCATTATTTAAGAGCCATCTGCCAAATTATATTATGTGTTAATATATTTTATTTCCAATCTATACTTTGTACTAAGTGATTATTCAGTAAGTAATGTGTCAAGTTTTTTATGGACTTGTTTCTTTGAGAATCAACATACAGATAATTTTTTATATTAATTCCAAATATCCGCTGTAATTATAGTGAAATTTCATGGAGAAACTGTTTTAATTTTGTTACTTTTACCCGTTTAGTTATTTTTCCTTAATGTATCATGCATTTTTTTTTTAATATTTAATGTACGACTTTAACAATTATATGCATTTCCTAGTTTCAGGTTTACTCATATAATAGCCAATATGCCGATTTACGTAATAATAATATACGTCTTTTCCCCTATCAAGTTGCCAGAATGATACACAGTAGTTACTAGTACGTACATACATGATTTTTTTCAGAAATTGTGTTTTATTTTTTAAAGTTTAAGAAACTGTAATTAATAGCAGCAACCCAAGTGAAAAGGCTCATGATCTTTTACTTTTATAATTACAAGATAAGTGCATAATTAACATTGTTTTAGCCACAGAACACCGCGTTTTTGTACACATGTAATTTCATCTGCATGTCATTGTTGCTAAGGTAGTACTGGGGTTCAGGTTTAGTTGCAAGACGTCTACAAGCCTTCCTCGCTCACACATAAGGAAGCTCTCCCTTCGAAAAGCCTTCCTTTGGCATCTCTATTAAAATTCGACTGATGTAAACCTATGTTTGGACACATATTAAACGCTCGAGCTCTTCGTACAAATCACCGGAGTTTCTTCATTAGGCATTCAGTAGGGTGGTTTGGCTAAAGTTAAAAGTTAAGCAAATTTTATCTGAATAATTCTTATTAAAGTTAAGGTTTGCCGGAAATTGTATTTAGACCTTGGTGTGTATTACTAAAAATCTGCTTTTAATGGGGAGTTTAAACTGAGAGATGTGATTAAGTTTACCACGGTTTCTGCCGTATAATTTCATTGAACGTTGACCAGTACTAGAGGAATATTGCACAATTTTGTTCGCTCCTAATTATTGCAATCAAGTTAAAAATATTAAATATTAATTTTTTAATTGCCTAATTATACTATTGACAATTGTTTGACATTGCCATAACTTCTAAAAACATTGTTAAAACATTTTTTTAAATGGTTCATTAAGAAACTCAAACGCTCACATTAAGATTCTCGAACAGAACAGAAAGTAGAACGGCGATCCATCCAATTGAATTGCAAATACCTCTCCCCTTAGCATATTTTACCGGTACTATTGGATGAATCCATTACTCTAATCAGCTGATTTATTATGGGTTAATGCTGAGGTTTAGGGAAAGTTTATTTTGTACGAGTATAGTGGAATGGGATACACTAAATTTTATAATCGTAATTTTTACAACCCATCATTACCGTATGATTGGCGTAAAACGTTTACATGATAAAATGGACGGTGTAGGCCTTTTAAATGATTATTGATGTCACAATAAAAGTTAAATGAATATTAATGTGTGTTGCTGCACTTATTTAAATAAAACAAAACCAACGAATAAAATAATAATAATGATAACAACTTGCGACTTAAACGCAAATAGTTACATTCAAATCTTGGGCGGCTATAAAGGAGGCAATACAACATTGAAAAAATAACTATTTTGCTAAAATCTATGGCAGTTTTATATGTTTAGCAATTATTATCAATATGGTTCTGTATTAGCCTAATCAAGAAAGGTTTCCGATATATTTTATCCTCTTTAATGATTTTAATTATAGTAATATTGATAATTAGTTCTGTTTTTATTGTTTTAGTAGGTAAAGTGCACTTGTAACACTTTTACCATTTATGCCAATATATAAGTAAATTTCACTTTTTTATTTATAATTATAAAAATTGTGTTTGAAAGAAGCTGTGATAAAATATATTAAAGCATATACTACCAAGGGGCTGGGTAAATAAACAGTCAGTACCCATAATTAAAAAAATATACCGTGCCAAAATAAGATTTTAAAATAATAAATAACATTTCTATAAGAAATTTACACTGTAAAAATAAAAATTTTAATAAATGCAGTTTGCTGCCAGCAGATTAGCGTTAACTGAAACAGTAACTGAGGTTTTCTCTTCCCTTGTAACAAATTATAAAAATCCTATACACTTTACCTATTCTTGTAGAAGGTTTCTGTTTTTTATAAGGTTCATTATTTCATTGTCATTTTAAATCACATAATTTCTTAGTTTTCCCCCTTTGTATTAATTCTGTTATTGTCAATTTCTTAAGAGAAAAGGTAGCTTTCTCATTTAAATTCAAGGATAATTCTGTACCTATTACTGAAGAAGCCTTTTAAAGAAAGATTCATATACTCGTACTTAGGTCAAAATACTGGTGTATTGAATTGAAGCTTATTGTTTGAATTTCAAAACAGCTGTATTGTTTGAATTCCCCAACACATTATAGGGGAAGACAATTTTTTGTTAACTATTTAATGTTGGCGTTTTACGTGGCTTATATGAATATGTGAGTACTTTTCTTCTTGTGTACAGTTAGAAAATGACTGGATTCATTCTCCTTTTGGCCATTTTATGGATCTGTAGAAAACTGGAAACAGTGGTGAAATGAAATCGGTACATCACATTACATTTTTAAAACATTATTATTGCAATAAATCTCCTAAAAGGAAACTGAACTATAACTTCACTATTTTAAAAAAAACGAACCATAAGAGTTTTGATATAATAAATGTTTAAAAGAAACAACGAATCCAACGTTTTTTACCTCTTTTCATACCGTAGCTGGGACAAAAGTGTAGTTTAATCCCTATCTTATTAATTACATATTATTTTGTCATTCTAGTAGGCATTATTGCGTTCTCAATGCATTTGCCTTGTCACTTACCTTATATATTTACGATCTTAAAATCTTTTACACTGTTGTAAGAGTAACTTACTTCTCTTATTTTATTGGTATATTTTAAAACCTGCAGGTTGGAATAACTATAATAGCATCAAAATCATAAAGCTTTAATAGAAAACGGGTTATTTATGAAACATAATACCCATTGATAAATAACGTAAATATTAAAAATTATGTATACATGTGGACCAAATAAACATACATTATTACTAGTATTATTATACATTTGTATAGGTCATATATTATATATAATTCTTAAATACTCGTTTTAAAACGTTTTGATTTTGGCTTGATATTTATATGAGTTTACATTAATGATACTCAATTTGGTTAAAGCACTTTCCTGTGATAAGACAAAATACCTTAGGTAAAGAATTGACCTTACTCAAATGCATTTTACATATTTTTTTATTTTGAAACTATTTACCCAAAAATAGTCCATCTGCTTTAGATAGATGTACAATGATAAACATTTTAAATACACTGTTATAAAAATTATAAATAATTAATACTATATTAAAGAGATGATAAAATTCCGAATGTTTTTCGTAGTAGTAAACAAAATGGCAACAAAGAGTTTAGGAATGGTCATGAAAAGTTCTTTATCGGGCTGCAGTTCCTGTTCCAGTCGGGATGTTTGATTATCATAGAGGACTGTAAGATGCTGCGTCGTTTCTTTATTTCCGTTACTTTAAGTCTGTTCGTGATTTCATAGATTTAGTGGACCATCCTTAGTAAAAGTTTAATATACAGTAAATAAAAATTAAAAGTGTCTTAGTAATTAAAAATTTAAACAATAATCTACATAATACACATACATTAAGAAATAAAAAAAAAAAAATAACTAAGGGCTCATAAGCATTAAAAGTTTGTTTAAAACATCCAATTGTATTAGGTTCTAAGCTTATAAAAAAAGTAAAACAAATCCATAAATGGTCTTACTACCCAGATGCGGAATTCATACTTCCATATAAAAACTTTCAAATTCTCTTTATAGTATTTAAAAATTTAGGGTGATAGAGTTCATAATCTGAACACTTTTCAATTGCTTTCTTTTTCACATTTTGTTTTATATAACGTTGATCAATTGGAAATGGCTTTATTTGGTTTTTTATTATGATTGGGTTCCGTAATCAACTACTATACTATAATATACTATCCATGCATCCAGGTTTGCGGTTATTTCAAACTGTTATTGAATTAAATGTAAACTTTTTAGGATTCAACATCTATAGTTTTTGTCTTTAATAGGAAAATTTCACCTGGTAGTGAGTTAGTTTTCCTAAGTTAAGTGATTTTGCACACAAAAAATTACCAACTTAGAAACGATCATGAATCACTGATAAATATAGTGTATGCAAAAAGTTCTAAGTAAGAATTTAATCTTTTAATTATTTTGGATAAAGTAACGAAACCTTAAAACATAAACTATTATAGCTAAAAGTGAATGTTTTTAAGAAATATCAATTTCAAAATTTAAATTTTCTTTTAAAAAAGTAAGATTTGTAGTTATATTTACTTTGTGTAAAGTTTCGTTGCTTCATCTGCCATAGGCCAACCAATAAATACCGTTCTTTAACTTTTTCTCAGACCTGGTATGTGCAGACTTTGTGTTATGTAAGACTCAAGCTAACAAATTGAACTGTAGAGGTTGTGTGAAGCCAGACAAATAATCCATTTGAATTACGTATAGCGTTTGACTGAACTGATCTTCCAACGGTTGTGTTGAATAGGAATAAAAATCCAGTTTCAACAAATAAAAAAACTGCCAATATCTCTCTATATCTTCTCTATCTATATTACACATTTTAAATCCTTAAAAGACCAATGATGGATTCAGGTGGAAACCATGGCGTAGTATTAAGACAGAAATCAAACCGGCTCTAACCTCCAGAGGGTTAAAATATGCAGTATTGCATGTACTGACTCTGGAAACATTAGGGCACTTCCATATTTATTTACTTTTTTGAGTAATTTTCAGTTTAGCATCTGTTTTTACCTACTAAAATGCAAACAGTTTTTGAATACATTTTTATAATAAGCAAACAAATTTAATCAATCAAATTAAATTATTATAAAAAATATAGTTTCTTAAAATGGTTTAAAGGTTTAATGGACAGTATATATTTTGAAGATGAATAATTACAAGTTCCAAATAAAACCTTAATGTATACTTAGTAGATTTTCCACTAAAATTTTAATTATATAATATGAAAAATTAAGTACAAATTATGAAATGCATGCAGTGATGATTAGTATAAGCTTCAAGAAACAATATTTTCGAAAAAATTAGAGTAAAAAATAATTTTGTATATCTTGATTCCTTTTAAATTGTCACCCGTCAAGAACTAAATCTAATAATAAAGAATTGACTACGTCTAAGAAATGAATTATCTATATATATAAAAATGAATGTTTGTATGTTTGTCCTTTATGGAATCGTGAACTATTGGACCGATCATGATGAAAATTTGTACGTATATGTATTTTTCCACGGAGAAGGTTATAAGCTATGCCCATCCCTTTCCCGATTCAGGATTCCGCCCCACTGGTTACAGAAATACCCATAAGAAAATGCATTGCAGCAAACATATGTTAACGTCTTTTCAAATTTTTAATCAGCTGTTCTTTTGTAAAAATATTATTTACACTTATAGTTTTAAAGCATAGAGTAAGCTTAAGAGAAACGACAAATTTTGTTTTAAACTGTTAATTTTTTTTGCAATCACTGTTTAAACATAGACTTTACTATCCAGATAATACAACAATTCAAATTTGACGTAAAAATTCACCTTTAACTGCAATATTTATTTAATATAAACCATGCTCATGCTTGATCAGAAGAGTAATGCAGATATCAAAATTACTATCTTACGTTGGCTACAAATATAAAGAATGTTATAAAATCAACCTTAGTTGTTTTTTTTGACAGAAGTATGGTTCTCAAAACTCCGTGTGTACATATTCTCTCGATCGAGACAGAACAAAGCAAGCTCAATCGTGGCATCGGAGATATAACTAATTTAATCTAAAATTTTATTATAGTAAAAAAAAAATTTACTAAGTAATATAAAGGACTTCGGTTCTTAAGATTTGCGTGCGAAGCCGTGGGTAACAGACTAGATAGAGGCAGGGAATATGGTACATACCCTTCATAATACGCCCAAGAGGCTCACGATGGAACGACTATCAATTATCTCAGCAATGTTTAGAATGTGATAGAAAAAGAATAAGTGAATATAGTGTACTGTTTTCAACGGGAAATTGCGTGCGAAGCCGCGGGCAACTTTTGCAAAAAATTATTGAAATGCGCAGCAAAGCGTGCCGGGCCCGCTAGTGTCATATAAAGAGGTTTACACTAACGGTAACAGCCGGACAGTTCATTGGACTCTTACACTTAGTTGATGATCTGCCACACTCAGCAACATCCACCCACCAATCCACACACATTCATTCACTTTACATTTTTATTAAAAATCTGATCATCACCAAGAATTAAAAAAACGGGAGAAGTTCAGTAGCCGAAATATATACCATAATATCAAATACTTTTTAAATTATGTAAATTGGTAAAATAGTGATACTCGTATAGTGATCAGGATGTTAACATCCTTAGTGGCGTATTGTCAATTACCATCAGTGGTGATGTATTCAGTTACAGTCATTAAACAGCCATTGTATTAATCCAACTCATCATTAGCTGATGAAGTAGGTTTGTGACAGGGATTGTATTCCTCAATGAGTGTTGCTAAACTGTATTTTTTTACAATCTACTATGACACATGACACTTTATTCCTCCTCTAGTTTAAAGTCGCATAACATGAAACAACTTCTATCGTCGAGATTACATGTTCTCAAGGTTGTTATCCAAGGTAGATTTTTATGGATATTATAGATCATCTCACTAAAATGAAATTAATACAAGCATCATTTTTTGTTGTATTCTAATAATTATTAAGCACTCATATCTTTTATATTATATCATATATACAGAACGGGCTCTTTTAGACTTTGTTAGCAAATTAAATGAAGGAATTAATAGTGGTAAGTGTGTGAGTGGACTTTTCCTAGATATACAGAAGGCATTTGATACAGTCAACCATGCCATTTTATTAGATAAATTATATATTGTGGGGTTCGTGGGGTAGCTCATGCTTGGTTTTCCAGCTACTTACAAAAGAGAAGGCAATGTGTTAAAATCAAGGGTGTTTTGAGTAAAATGGGTGTAGTCAGGCACGGAGTCCCCCAGGGATCGGTCTTGGGAGCAACTTTGTTTCTTGTATATATCAATGATCTTTGTAATTCTTCATTAAATGGACAAATCACCGCATTTGCGGATGACACAGCCCTCTGCTATTTAAGTGAGACGTAGGAAGAATCAGAAAGAAAAATTTTATCTGATCTGGAAGCTTTAAAATGGTGGTTTTACAGGAATAAATTAGTTCTCAACACACAAAAATCTAACTGCATTAATTTTAATTTAAGGGGGTTCATTGAATTTAATAATAAAATTATATATAAATGTTTAGATTGTTTAAATACGATTAATACCTGTGTAAATTGTTCAGAAATCAGTCCAACTAGAGAAGTAAAATATTTGGGTGTAATCATAGATAGCGAATTGAGCTGGAAAACGCATATAATTAAACTAAAATCAAAACTCATAACAGGAATTAGACTTTTTTATCACTTGAGGGACGTATGCCCAATTCAAAGTCTTCGTTGTTTATATTTTGCCTTAGTAAATAGTAGATTAGAATACGCTATAATTTCTTGGGGTGGAACGTATAGACCTACAATAAAACCTGTGGAAAACATTCAAAAATGGTATGTTAAATTAATTCTAAAGAGAAGATTAAGAGAACCATCTCATCAATGTTTTGTTAGTATGAATATTTTGCCGTTACGTTGTATTTATACATTTAAGGTTTTAAAAGCTTTTTATTTAATTAGTGGAAATTTACCATCAAATGTTAAATTTTTTAGACAAGGTCTTAGAAATGCTAGCAATTTTAGAGTTCCTAAACCTAATGTAACTTTTTATACAAAAACATTTAAGTATACAGGACCAAGACTTTTTAATAGGTTGCCGCAAAATATAAAAAATATTACAAAATTAAATAAATTCCTTAGGAGTGTTAAAACCTGGCTTTTAAGCATGGACAGAAGCAATGTTGAGTATCTGTTAACTATTATCCAATAAGTAATTTGTTTTTCTCTTATAGTGTATGTTACTGTGGCACGTAAATATGATAGTGTACTAAGTTTCTTTAAAATAGGCGTGCTTCAGTGTATAAAATAAAACCTTTATTATTTGTTATTTTGGTTTGTGGAAATGTTTAAACATATATTTTCTTTACAATAAGTATATTCTGTTTATTTTTAAATTCACGAAGGGTAAGTTTAAGTTTTGTTAATTCTGTTTGCTAAGCCATAAAGATTGTAACAATAAATTAATTTATGGGATTAGAACATATAGATAGTTATAGTGTCTGCAACCGCAAATGAAATCTTTATTTAAATAAACTTATCTGATGGAATCCCTCATCAGGCTTTGCCTTTGGGACCCTATTTTCCTAATAAAATTATATTTTATTTGTCATAATAGAATTTTATATTATGTTAGTATACATATGTAATACGCATATGATTTTGTCTTGCTACTTATATTTGTGTTTTTTTTTAGGAAATAAATCATTTATTCATTTATTCATATATATTACATTATTACTTAGAAAACTATTTTAAAACCATTTACTCTTTCCTAGAGATGAGCATTTCAATAAAAACTCGTTGTTAAAACTGACTACTAAATAAAGTTTTGACGAATCATTCTTTTTCATGATTACTCTTCGTTATTCTTATTCATAGTTGTTGTTAATATTATTAAATGGAATACACGATTTTGCACCTTCAGGTCAGTAGTGGCAGGTAGTGGCACTAGTTAGACTCGTACACATCCACATGCACGTTTAAACTTAATTGTGATGGGAAAACATGGGAAAGCATTCATAATCAATGAACACTTATGTATCAGGAGATTTTCGTATTGAATTAGGAAAGTGGCATATGCCAAGAGCTAACACTTTTTACACGTTATTATTAAACTCCTACTTGTCTAGAATTGCAAAAGGACGGTAGATTCCAGAACTATACAGAACACAGTGAATGGATAGTTCCAAAATTGGGAGCTTTCATGTTCCTGGAGTGCCTCATGTTCACTAGAATCTTTCTAGAAAAAGGAACCGTACTTGAGTTGATCTCGGAAGAAAGTAGTCATGTTTGCCGGAGGTTCTTTGATGCCAGACTTCCCCAAATGCAATATGCTCTCAAGGCTGCTTAAGGTGAATGATCGGTTCTGTGAATGTTTTCAAATTTTCTACTACAAACTACACAGAATTCTACCTTTATATTCAACAGTTCTTTGACAATAATAATGTGTTGTTAATAAAAATGGATTAATTTTATGTCTAGCGTAATTTTATTATCTAAAATAAGTTATAAATTGTAATTAGTATGAATATTATTATTTTTATTCTCATACATATTAGTTTCTAGTTCCATAATACATTTTGATATTATAATACACCAGTCATACTAAAAGTCAAATTCGCAATGTTTGTTATATTTAATATGATGAACACAAAATATTACATCTTTAGGTTTAGTACACGACATTAAAATATCAGAAAATTTTAAATTATGTTATATAGTTCAAGAACTTTACTGCCTTGCAACAGACTAAGTCCCAAGGGTGCGTTCCGGAAATAACATATTTTATTGATGCAGTATTAATGTCTACAAGTAATGTTGATGAGGTATTTCCTCAGGACTTTTGATGTGATATCTCGTCTTCCTCTACAAGTTACGACATCTGTACTGGAAGTTATTTATGCAGTTTTTTATTTTAATTTCTTGTAATAACAGACAAATTTATTTAGAAAATATGAAAACTGAACTCGCTGTTGGGGTAAAATATTACAATTTTCCAAAATACATCAATAAATGTAGTAATTGATAGAAAACTATAGTATATTGTTTTAGAGTAAAATAATTCACTTCTTATGTAGGATGTACGATTGATCTCACAAAATAAAAGGTTAAAAATTATTAACAGGGAATACTAATGATTAATTAAAGAAAACCTTGAGTAACTTTATATGGTTTGAGTTTTTTAAATATAGCTTTCAGGAATTTAGCAGTAGCTGTGGTAGGAAGAGTTGATTTAATTGAATTTTGAGTTAAGTTCCAATTCACCTTCCTTTTTTTTGCAGCATCTGGTCTCTGACGCTGTCCGACTTGATTCCTGGAATCTGGAGTCATGTCCGTCTAAAAAAATCTAATAATCCTATAAATCTATAAGTGTCTCTTATGTATTAACGATGTAAATGTTTCGTTTGGAGCTTCTTTGTCGTTGACTTCCTTTGGATTTCTTAAGATGAACATAATTCCAGATTCCAGGAGTCAAGTCTCAAAACGGCGTAAGGTATAAGACGCTACAATAAAAGGAAGGTAAACTGGAACTTAACACAAAATTCAATTTAACAGAATTCAATTCAAAACTATTCAACAAATTAATATTTAATTACTTTGTTTAGAGATAGTTTTGATATAACAGAGAATTATTCCTTTGAAACTTAACAAAAATGGCAATAGAATGAACAGGTTTCATGACACATATAATATAACTTCTTTAAATTCTATTGTACAAACATACTAAACAATTTATTACTTATGATAAGAGGTTTCTATGTTTAAAGAAAAAACTTAATTTGTAACATATGAAATTAATTACTTTGGCAACTAAAAGTAATAACAGTCTACAGATGAATAATAATGGAAAATTTAAGAGAATATAAAAAAAACTACTTATAATGACAAAGGAAATTGTGTTTTATTAACTCCAGTTTCATACACACGGCTCAAGACAATGTTTCTAAAATTAGTTGCAATCTCGCCTGAGTGATAAACTGCATTAATTTTCCTGGAATGCCTACTCTGTAGCACAGCTTTGTTCCTCTGAGGCATTTTACAAAGAAACTATATTATTTTATTTATCCTGTATTAACTCCAGTTTCATAGACACGGCTCGAGACAATGTTTCTAAAATTAGTTGCAATCTTGCCTGTGTGATAAACTGCATTAATTTTCCTGGGACGCCTACTCTGTAGCACAGCTTTGTTCCTCTGAGGCATTTTACAAAGAAACTATATTATTTTATTTATCCTGTGTTTATTAACTCCAGTTTCATAGACACGGCTCGAGACAATGTTTCTAAAATTAGTTGCAATCTCGCCTGTGTGATAAACTGCATTAATTTTCCTGGGACGCCTACTCTGTAGCACAGCTTTGTTCCTCTCAGGCATTTTACAAAGAAACTATATTATTTTATTTATCCTGTGTTATTAACTCTGGTTTCTGGTTGACATGGCTCCAGAGAATTTTTCTTTCAATAGTCAATCTCGCCTCAGTCCAGTAAATTTTACATAACAAAGTAACTGTTAAACACGAACACACTGGCGGACACCATTATATTCCTGTAATAGTATAGATTCTTGGCAAAAGATATAAAGTTCATTCCTGCAATAATTTTTCTGAATTACACAAATCTTAATACGTCCTTCGTATGCCTCTGATAGAATTAATTTAGATAACTAAGCTTAAGGGTTGACAAACAAAAATTATATTCCTAAAGTATAAATCCTAATTGAGTAACGTGCTTATTATTAATAATATATATTTTTAACTTTATAATAAAAAACTGTACTTTAAAATTATTTGTAATGCATGCCATCTTTATAATATTTTGAACTGATATTTTATTAAGTTGTTAGGTAACAAGAAAATTGGCTTTATTTTTTTCCCAAGAGTTAAATTAATAATAAAAAATTGTTTAGTATGAAGAAAGACACACATTAATGTAATTTTGAAACTAAATAATTATTATTATACATCTACTCTTTCTTTATCGTCCCCAAACATTCCCTCTAACATTGTTCTCAGTTGAATAAGTATTTTGTAATAAAAACAGAAAAATGTACTCAAGAGGTGTAGCCTACTACCTCACTCCTGTGATGTAATTCATTCCATCCCGCAGCGCCCTAAGAAGTTTGCATTCTCTATCGCTTATTGATGTTTGGCGTCAATTCATGTTATTTATTTACTAGAAATAATCCTGGTTGTAATTAAAATATGAGTGGGATAACACTATATAATACTATGACTTATGATCTATTAATAATGTCATTCTTTTGTAATATTAAGCAACAAAACTTAATTCCATTTAAAGAACATCTAATAGTACTTGATTGTAAATATTTATAGTTAAGCCCTATCATAAATAATGATCATGAATAAATGCAATATTTTGGTGGCTGCAGTACAGTAAGAGGCCACCACTGCAATCGTATCAGGGTAGCAAATTATCAATTAGAAATACTTAAACTATGAAATACAAAAACATTTTAATTACAGTTATTTACAATTAAAGTTTATCAGCTATTTTTAATGTATTAAATAACAATATTGTTTCAAATTAATTCAAACATAGTATAATCACTTATTTGGTATTTGCGTAATGGCCGGTAGTCTATGTGTTGTGTCACTAGCTATCACGCACATTTAATTTATCCTTAAAACAGTAAAAAGTAACTAAATGTTAAACTGATTTGTTTTGTTAAATTTCATAGTACACATAAAATACATAGCTTTTTATTTATCAATAAATAATTAATATTTTAGATTTGAAACATCTAAATTACAGTATATTATAATTTAAAATATCCATAACGTAATTCGTGTCAACATTTTTGTTTTTACAGTTTAGATAATCATAAATATGATTCTATTGTGGTGGTGGCCTTCTCTTATTATACTGTAGCCTATTTTACATACCTATTTGGTATATGACTTTCTATTATTATACTTTACAGAATTGATTGAATTATAGTTTTTTATTTTTAAACGTTACGGTGAGTAAGACTTTCCTCTACATTTCATACGAGTAATTTGTTTGTATGCTTATTTGAAATTGTATACAGAATTCAGCTCCGTTTCGTTTCCTTATATCCGAATATTCAGAATATTGTATCCTTCGGGAAACTACTGCCTGGAAGCATTACTTCCAATGTTTAAAGTAATATAGTTATTTTAACTTAGTGATTTAAGGGGACTGTTACCGCCTATCTTAGTCCATATAAACTTAATGCAGGTTTCTAAAATAATGAGTCATGATAGAGCTTTAATTTTTTTTTATCTTTTAAAGCACTTATAGTTCTTGACCAACCAAAATTACAATTTATCATATTTTAGTATTAAAAAACTAATTTTTAAAAATTCACCTTTTTAAAACTAAACAAATCACAAAATATATTTTATTTCTAAGATAATACTTTTTATTTTGTAAAACCCTTTGGTCAGCACCTAGATTATAGTACAAAGTACAAGTGGTAAAAATTTGAGAGGTCTAAGTTCATAAATGGCTGAGAAAACTTGCATCTAAATAGAAAAAAAACCAACTTACGGGAATCGAAGAAAATATCTTTAACTACCATAGCCTAGTAGTTTCCTTAGCTGTAGGATGGATTATCTAGGTCTTCACTTTGTGTAAACATGTCTTCAAGGCGTTTTCTTTTCAAAGCTCTCTTGTTCCTTATTTTCTTTTCTAATTCTTGAACTTTCTTGTCCGCTTCCTTCACTCGCACTATTTCTAGGCGCTGCATCGCTTTTACAAAATTTTTCCCTGGACGTAGGTTTAATGCTTCCAAAACTTGTAATTTACTAGAAAAGCCGTCATTAAAGCTACAAACTGCAGAGTAAACACCAAATTTAAGGGTAGGCAGAGTTACAAAAGTTTTTTTGGTATTAGGGACCAAATGACACTATTCAATGACTCATTTTGTTTTTGAGTTTTCCCTTTCAAACATCGCTCCAACAGTTTGGTTTCTGAAAGGTCTTTGAATATGGGTTTTATAAAACTCATAACACACTCAGGGATGTGAAAATGTTTATCATGGTCATACATTTCATTGGTCAGTAAACTCAGGTTATATTTACACCATGTCTCATTGTCGTTAGGGCATAGCTGATGAGTAGGTTTATCATTTGATGACATCGTGTGAATGTACACTGCACATATTGCCTTTCTCATCTCTTCAACATTCTGCACATTTCGCCTTATGGCCAGGCCATAATAGGTCTGCAGTTTTTGAATATTAGGCTCACTTAGCCTACCCTGCCCATCTAATCCCTTACCATCCTCAAGTTTTACTTTACCCGAGACAGATTTTAATTTTAAAAGCCGCTTTCCCATCCTCTTTTGACAGTAGTAACAATAATAGTAACCTGAAATAAAGATGCTAGACAGTAGAGCCAACATAAAAAGTTAAATACAGCAAAACAATGAAATATATGAAAGTGTTAGCTAGTAAAACATGACTGATGTTCAGTTAGTGTCGAAAAATGACATGCAAGGGTTTTAATAATATTATTTTTTACCAACTTATAGTAATCACAGGAAAACACAAATTACTGCAATGAAATCAGTACATTCCAAAGAAAAATAAGGAAAAATAAAAAAAAAATATTATTTTATTTATTTTTTGGGTAACAGTCCCCTTAAAAGTACTGCTCAATAAATGATATTTGTTTCGGTATAAATATAATGACACAGGGATTCCTTGTCAGCATTGTCCACCACATTATTACATCACCACGCTGTCAGCTGCGCTCATATGATCTGAGCTGACAATAGCTGTCATCGTGATGTCATGATGTGACACCGTGGCCATTAGTTATACTAATCAGCCAGAGAAAGCTGCATTTATCTCTAGTTTATTCTGTATCAATATTAGATTACTAAAATATATCTCCGTTGCGAATTTAAACCATATATCCTGTTTCAAAAATGTATATTAATTAAATAACGTGTCCTGTTTTAATTATGAATAAATATATGTAAAATCTTTATATATTACAGTTAAAAACCTCAAGATAAGTTAAGTATAGATAAAAATGTATTTTTCTAATTGTAAGTCATATTTAAGTTGGTTTAACTTTAAACTCTTAAATATAATATATTTTTGAGCTTTCGTTTAAGGGCTTAAATCAATTTCAGTTGTTTCCAGAAAACCCTCCAAGGTAATGTTCTAAACTAAAATATCACTGCAAAAAGACGTTTTTTCCATAAAATCCTCCAAGGTAATGTTCTAAACTAAAATATCACTACAAAAATAACGTAGCTTAATAATAATTGCAATAAAATTATAAATAATATTATATTAATAAAAAAGTAATATTAATAGTCATAAAATTAATTACTGCAATTTTACAATATTCCAACTATTATGCATCGTAGGGCAAAACCAAAATGTATTTTACAATCCTCAGGTTACTAGTACAATTTTCAACTGAGCTTGTGAAATAAGAAAATGAGAGCAATGTTATAGAATCTTATGAATAAGTATTGTACAAGTTTTGTTGCTAGCTTCAAAAAAAACCTATTACACATTTTAAAGGTTTCTTAAAAATTGAGTTTGGCACTGGAAAGTATTAATGAAATAATAAGTAATTAACAAGTGACAGTGAGAGTGAGAGGGGTGTTCGTTTTGAGCTTCTTGTACTTCGTTACCGACTATCTTTGGATTCCTTCAGACGAAAATGACTCCAAATTTCAGGCATCAAGTCTACAACATCGCCAGATTTCAGTTGTTGCACGTAAGAGGAAGGTGAACTGGAGCTAAACTCAACATTCGCATTTAATCAGCCCTTCCCATCACTGCTGCGTAATCTGAAATAGTTTATACCTATTAATATTATTATTGACCTCTTTTAACTATATATATATATATATATATATATATATATATATATTATATATATATATATAATCAGATTTATGCAACACAACGATAAGAAAACTCAGTTTAAGTTTAAGATTACGAATTCGTAAAGCTTACTAACCATGTATTAATTACCGTATTTATTTCTATACAAATATTATCTCGGAATACATCATGGCATAGAGTTTTCCTGTGGAGATTCCCACTGTAGTACATCACTATCCTGTCAGCTGCAGCCCATATGTTGTAAGCTGACAATGGCTATCATCGTAATAGCACATGGCCCCATAAACACCTGAGATGTTATTTAATTATTACGTGTGGTATTACTTTTTTTGAATGCTTATAGTTATATAAGGCTTGTAAATATTAAGGCCAGTTTTAGTTATATTATTTTTAATACGTTTTTAACAGATTAATCCTTGTTTAAATTAACTGTTATCTTGTATCAGACATTAAAATATTGTTCATTATGTTGAATAATAGTAATAAGTAAATGTCAATATAATAATGTAACAATACTATATAATGTCTTACAAGTAACTTAGAAGTTTCCATGTTTAAAAGTGTAAAAATATTCATATCAGGGTGAAACCCAATTTTTTCAAAATTTATTTAATTACGTAAAAACTTTAAAAACCAGGTTACTGTTGTCGTTTCATTATTTTTATAATGTTAAATTTGAGTACATATGCATATTATTAACTAAACTATAATCTGTTTTATTTTGTAAACTATCATTATTGTATTTTGACACATTACTTTTTTTATAAACTTAAATCATTTTAACACAAGGACAAAGCAAACGTGCGGAAATTTAACTTCCGGGGAAGTCCGAAGAAGTAGATAAACTTTGCTATATCATAACGTAATAGATAGCAACACCATTTGTTACCTAAAATACTTATTTTTATCTAGGATTAAAATGAAGCAAGTTTTTCAAAAATAAATGAATTGGCGTATCAAGGTAGATAACGTAGGGAATAGATCAGGTTTTATACCGAGTTTCAGCTAGTATTGTTCTTTTTGTTACATTGTTTTTGCTAAAATACACATTTTGTACATACGAGTATCTTATACTATCTATAAAATATTTTAAAACATGACCTTGTATCATTACAGAAATTCGACCACCTACCCTTGTATCTTTTATCTGAGAAAGTTTTCAGCATAAGTGTGCAATAAGCGAGCAATACAAATATAGTATAAGTTGCCACAGTGATTATTAAAACCATTTTTCATTTTTGTTTAAAAGCATAATTTTTATTCTGAACAAAATCAAGCTCTTGAATACCAATACATACTTCAAACTAAACAAGCAAGATATATTTTCTTAATATGTTCTTTTATTTTGCTCAGAACCTCCTACCAACACCCTTCTTATAAATATTGCATTTATGACAATAGAATCCTAAAAAGTTACATATTAAAAATTAGGGACTAAACATAGTTAATTGTTGTGTCACTGCAATAATTATTTATAATTATATATGGAATTTATAGTAAAACATTGGGGTATATTTAAAAGTTATTATTTTTACATAAAAGTATGCTGAAAATTAAATTAAAATAGCTCCACTTTCAGTTATGTGTATATTTTATTCAGTGCCCAGTTAGTTGGCATGCATATTGTGGAAATGAAACAGAATATCAATACGTACTAATGTATTAATATTATGATGGACACAACGACGTCCTAGAGACAATTAACTATAGGTGAAGTGCCCGACCTAATTACACAATATAACTCTTGTGGCGATGAAATAAGCATGATGTAATCATGTGACCACTGTCAGCAATCTATTCGTACTAATGCAGAATAATAGTCAATATATCATTGTCGGCCTCACCGTCTATTACAAGCAGGTATCACGTTGATATTATATGTTTTGTTTTACATTTAAACGAAATAGTAAGTATTTTATTGTTCATACGACTAACAACCAAGTTTATTGCAATATTGAATATAATGCAATGTTTAATACCCTCTTTATTATTATTAGATAACTTTTTAATTTTTGAGAAGAACAAATTAATCGTTATACCATCAAAAACTTCAATTCAATTTTTATATACAACTCTGTGTTATAGACTTTGTTAGCTCGCAATAAATCCTAAAGATGACATGCAACACCGTCGAACTGCCTTCTCTCTATTTTATTTTACAAATAAACCGATTTACCGGAATATTGAAGAACTAGATGGAATATAATGTAAATATTATCAGAAAATTTACGGGTTTGGTTGTACTCAAATATGTTTAGAAATTTGATGTTTCTTGCAGAAATGTTTGTTTTGGCAAAAGAGTTTGTTCACATGTAACCAAATCTCTTGAACTTCCATGCTCAATAATCGATTCGATGTAGTATACAAATGAAACTTTATGGAAAACATACACCGTCAGACATGAAACCTAAGTTTCCATGTATACGCAGCTTTACGTACTTTAATAAATCTAAAATAATATGGGAGAACATTTTACGTATTTGCCAAGTTATATCTTAAATGTATTTTACTGTATTAGCTTCCAATTCTAGCTACAACTGTGATTTTTTAATTAGAAAATTCTGCATCTGTGTTATTTTAAAGCGTTATGATATTAAATAAGTTAGAAAATATAAATTTATGAGTTTAGTTTTTATTGGAAAATAAACTGAGCAATAAACTACTGACCAATATGTATAGTGAAGTCATTGTGAGAGAAGCTCAAATTCTATTTCGTAATGAAGTATTAACAAAATCAAGTCATATTTTAAACTGAATTAAAAAAAGCCTGTTAGACTTCCTAGGAAAAACTCATAAAAACTCAAAGTACGATTTTTAAACTGTAATTAGATCGGCAAAAAAGTATAGAAATCCTTTTCATTAATAATTAACCACGTTTGCTCTTTCTTACGTAAGTTTATTTTTAAGACCATAGTTATCAATACGAAAGTTGACGTAAAGGATACTAGGTGAGTTTAAATACGTTATACTGCACAGGATGATTACAAGTTCTGCAAACTTGACAATACCCTTAAGCTATCAGTCTTATTTAATCAAACTGTAAGGGTGTTCAGTAATGAATTCTTTATTACCGTTCGCTGAAATATGCATGTGAAATATTGTTTACGTAATAAAAAATGTATCAACATAGAGATGGAGGTCTACAACCCATCAAGTCTAGTGAAGTACCAATGTTCTGATTGTGGTACATTTAAATGGAAAGGTGTGAAAATAGATAATGTCAACCACACAAACAGAAAACACTTTACTACGGTATGTATAAGAGGAATGGTACTAGTACAGTTTAAATGACTGTTCAATGTAAAAAGTTAACTAATAACTGCAGAACTCTGCAATCTCTCAGTTTTATTGGCCTGATAGATATTTATAGTTGTTAATCCCAATGTAACCAATATCAATATACTTTTTCAAAATAAGCATGAAATTAAAGATTTATACATTTGGATAATTACTCTCAGTAATGCCATATTACACACAGATTTATATTGATAATTTATATTGATAATATCTATAATTTTCAAGCTAGATCGCTAAGTTGAAAATAAAAAATACATTTTGAATATTATTATCTTCCTTCATTTGCTACAAAATGCCATTCATGAGAAACACAGAAAAACTATGTGCTTTCCTTTCATTATACTCGTTTTCAGTGAGAAAAATAAAAATATCATGTTTCAACAGAGTCCTTCCCCTCGGACATGACGTGGTTTTGACGGGTATTGTGTAACTTGACAGTCGACCCTCCAGGTTCTGACATGGCTGTTCACAGCTGTCATCTGCTTATCAGTACTCAATCACTTGAACGTGCAAATTATTACTCATTGTAAATAAAGCATATAATAAAGAGTGAAGACACTTTTCAATAGATATTTTTATTTCGTAACAATTTATCAATGGAAAACCAATACTAGAATAAAATTGCGGCTTGCAAGAAGAAATTATCGAGAAGGATTTCATGTGACTTGACTTTGCTCTGGATTATACAGGTGTCAGAGATTAATTATTTAAACTCGTTTCACTTTTGACAGTGTAAGTAAATTTACTCATGGGGCTTTAATAATTATAAATACATTAAAACTATTTTGTGATATGTAACAGAAGTTTTACAGCTGTCCTACTTGGTTTTAAATTGAAAAAATACCACTTTTATTAATTCAAATTTATTAAAATGTTTTAAATAAATTTTACTCCGTGATAAATTGAAAACTTCAATAAACATTGTGTTTCTTTGTTAAATATTAGAAATAATCAAACAGAGAGATTGCTAGGTACAGTATAACTCATATGAATACCTCAACATATATCGGAAGGAAGAATGGAGCTAAAACAAAATAACAAGATAAAAGTGGCCTAAATTACATACGGGAAACCCATTTATAATATTTCCATTAGATTTCAAGTATAATGTTTGCCAACATTGTATTTCCCTGCCTTTACATCTTAAAATGTCCAAATGTAAACAGGTTACTAATATTAAATATAAGTAAAGCTCTAATAACAATAATTTGTAATTATTTCCTAGATATTTTCTTCAATAATACTTATTATAAAACATACTTATCAAAATTTCTCTACTCGGAAAAAAACTAAATCATAAGAAATAATATTCAATGTCACATTTCAAACGTCTTTCCAAAATAAAAGGTTTTACATTAACAATTACTACAAAAATCGTTTAAAATGGCAAATCACAACGTAACGACTGCTAAAGTGAAAATAATATGCTAAAATCCATGCTACTTCACGTAAAATAATAAACCTTGTATATCGTAAGGCTTTAGTTACTCAGAGAGTCCTGAAATAATAACTGTACAAACGATATTATTATTATCGATATTAATAACCATTTATTGAAATCACAAGAGTATTGTTTTATTTATTAAGTTTTATTTTCTAGTTCAATTAATTAATTAATGCTGGAAAACCTTAAACAGTATGACATAGACACAGTACAGTTTGTGACTGGTAGTATCACTTTGTGACGACACAATCAGGGGTACATCAACTGACCACTGACAGCTAATCCATATCCTTCCAATACACTAATGGTCCACATATCACTGTTGTCTCTGCGGTTCTTGGGAGCTACTCACCGATCCGTAACTTTACATTTACATCATTATGTATGCTAAATGTTATCCATGTCTTTTCCAACTCAAATAAATGAGTCAAATTAATTATAAGACTATGACAATCAACACATAAAACTATTCTGTCATAGTGAAGTTTTGTGGAAACGTTTGCTGATAATGTTTTATACCTTAATATTAAACAAAAGTTTCTTGACAGTACACATAATCAAATAATATTTACTGTAAGCTCATAATGAATTTTAAATTTAAATAATTTTCCAGTGTTATAACAAAAAGGTATAACAAATAACAATAATTTATAAACGTACTCCATGTTTGGAGTTTTTAATTTATAGCTCTTAAGAACAAAATGATAGGTCTTGGTTTCTACAAAGAAATGTTATAGATATATTTAAACAATCTTAGGTAGTAATGATTAAATTAAAAACATTGTTTCACAATATTAAAACTATGTAGTCTGGTTAATATGTGTTTTTTTTTTTATGAAAAAGTGTAGTGATAATTTAATTTTTTTTATGTTACTGTAAAAATATTTCAAAAAAAATTTATGGGTATGTAAAAATATTTAGAGTAAAAAGAAATAAGAAAGTAAATATGAAAAATAGTCGAATAAAAATATCTACTTTTATAGCCTGTTCTACAGAACACATTAACGGGACCATAGACCAAAACTTATAAAAGCAAAATTGGTGTGGAGTAAGTCCAAACCATTGTTAAATGCCCTAGTTATAGGTGTCAAGGCATTGTCTATACAATAATATTATTTCAATATTTTTAGGCTTTAATGTTGAGAGTTATCTACAGTCAGCAGGTGTTAACCTCACTCTATAAAAATGATAACAACTTTCAAACCCTCTGTATAGGTGCGGAGTTTTGCTAAATCTTAACCAACCAATGAATATTGCCAACAGTGATGAAACGAAATAAGAAAATCCTTTATTAAAGTTTTACAGCTGATAATGTAAAGCCATTTCTACCATGGAACTTCAAAACAGACAGTTAGGTTTCTCATGGGCTGGAAACTATTCAAAATTATTACGATTATTTCTATGATTTCTCTTATTATCCTTGGATAGTAATAGAGAATTAAACATGTATGTATGTTTTGTAGAATACTATTTAATTTGGTTTTTTAACAGCTTTCCACTATGCATATATTTTTCATGTTCTGATGTTTTGTGAGCCTAATGTAGGCTGAGCCATGACTAGATGACAAATCCTAGTCTACACACATATATAGTGGAATCGTATCTCTCACTGGTCTCAAAAAATAAAAACATTATCCTTGTGCTGACCTGAAAATAACTTTTATGTTGTGTGCCCTTAATACTATCCCTATTTCGACAGTACTTGACTGCAGATTATGAAAATACATATTTTGGACGTCCTCTATTTCTAATTTGAAAATTAAATTGAATAATATATTATAAGGTTGATGACGTATAGATATATATTTATCAATAATATATTGTATGTATCGCGTATGTGTGTAGTTGTATACGAGAACAATAGACTGAAATCTTGTTAAATTTCAAGTTATAACGAACGATTTCTATGAAATTGTTAAATTGTTTTCAATTAGCAAATTTAACTTTCTAGTTTACTTTGAACTCTCCAGAGTACGTTAGACCCTTTTACCCCACCTAGCTACGTGCATAGTTTATCTTCTTAAATATTTATCTGTCAATCTACTACTGAACGGTGAAAACTAGTTTTAAATTAACTAGTTCAAAGTAATTGATCAAAACTAGATGCATGGAGTTATCGTAGTTTAAAATTTCTTTTGCTATCATGTAACTTAGTATAACAATATTTATAGAAATAGATAATGGGCAAGATAAGTGATTTTTCAGTCCGATTTTATCATATAGAGAATAGCGGATGTTTGACGTTAAACATTCATATTATTCCATTAATTAACGTTTTAAAAAGTATGGTTGTTAGATTATTTTATAATATTAAATGCATTTAAAACTGTATACTTATTGTCCTATACTTGAATTAAATATTGCCCTAACACCCCCGCAGCCCGTCCTCCAGTATGTTCGCGTGTGATGTTTATTGCGTACAAACGTAGTTGAGATACCAGTAAAAAGTAGCTCAAAGTAGTTAAATGTTATATGCTGAGATTTAATAAGTCCCTTATTGTATTCAGCCGTTATAAATACCCTGTATAAATCATAGCTTTAAAATAAACGAGATCACATATTACTTTGGAATTTTTATTTTATAACTGCTTTAAGTGGCGCTGTTTTTTCATACTGGACATCACAGCTTCCTGAGCATATTGTCAGAAGATGTAAAACCCAAATTATTTTAGTTTTATAAGGATTTCACATAAAAATTGTCACTTTCAGACTTTAACGTTCCACTTCAAACCATTGATAAACGGATGACAGTGTTGTGTTATAGAGCTGTCAAACGAGAGAGTTAGAACCAGCACCACTGACACAAAACATGTCAATACATGTCACATTGGAGCCTCCTGAATCCGGTCTAAATATTATTATTTGGCACTTATTCTATAGTCAGTCATGTGAAATATTCCTGTACACCTCTTGTAATCGACTATCCGATTTCCTCCTAAATATAGGTTTTGCAAGTCGATTGCTTTAGCGATATAAATTTCCTAGAATCATGAATAGAAGTTTTTTTATAGTTATTAAATATATAATATCTACACTATTAAACTGTTATGCTGGTGAAATCTTCTTTCTAGTTATGTAACGATCTCTTATCAACTTAACTCATTGAGAAACTAAATGTACTGTTTTTAATCTATTCTTAAAAATAAATTCCTCGTCAATTCTTTTGCTTAATGATTGTGTTATGAAAAAAATCGATCTGAACGAATCTTTCCTTAGTGATTAAACGCCCCAAAATTAATTCCCCAATAAACAGCTTAAGTTTTCAGTAAACTTATCTCCTACGCTAATGTATCAAACAACAAAAATACTCTCGTAACACAAACAGTTTTAAGTGGTTAGTCATAGCGGGACCTATTGTGATCTGTCTTTTTAGTTCTGTTTATAATAATTAGTGATAGTTTCATTAAGTGCTTGTGTTCAAGGATAGTGTTTGCAAAAATGTTTAATGCAGAAGAAAAGTTTTAAACTCAGTGATGCTTACCAATAATAAGCACACAAAATTCCAATTTACTTACGAATTTATACTTAAAAGTGTAGACTATTATTAGTTGCATTGAATTTACATAAACTTTTTATTGTTTGCATATTTCTTTAGCCTTTCTTTTGTTTATGATTTAATTCAATTATTCACCTAGGTTAGAGGTTATGGTATGAAAAATAGATAGTGATCGCAGCTGCACTCGCGTAGAATAATACAGTGCAGGTAACACACAAACAAACAAACAGACACACACACAAACACATACAAGCACACAATTGCTCGTTCTTGTGAAGTAACCCTGTAGGTTTGACAGTACACTTCTCTTAAAGGACTAAGCCAACCAGTAAGGCTAGAAGTTTCTTAGAAGAAATTCATGTTAAAGTTTCCTGCGTTGCAGCTGCTGTTTACGGTATACTCTACATTTGTGAATTAAAACCTTGAGGTTTTAAAAATCACATATATTTGGAATTGTAACGTCCCAAATTAAATAATATTTGTGTACACGTGATGTCATGACTAACACTTTCGGAATAAACCTAACAGTTCGCCTTAAACTGACTGTTTCAAAAGTGATTTAAACCCGTAAGAGTAGGATAGTAAACTAGTACAGTAGTAAAATAAATCCACATAGCCTTTGTCCGAGTATGTGTCTGAGTTGGTGAGAGAGAGGCGCCTAGGGAGACTAATGCTGTTCATTACAAAAGCGAGATGGCGACTAATTTTAGTAACATTGTTTAGTGCTGCCGCTTATATAGGGTTATTGTAATCGCAATCTATTTGACTTCTTTTATTTGTATATTTATTTATTCGTATTGGATTATAATAAATTTTTCAAGGTCAAGTATTAATTTCTTAATGAGTTACGCAGAATGAAATATATTTTATAGCTTCTGTATTTTTTGTGTATCTTTTATTATGCAGTATATAGTTTAATAGGTTTCATTCAGGCCATAATAAAAGTAATATAATTTTAAGGACTTGAAACAGAATTTCTATTGAGAGCAGTAAGAGCGTAAGAGAGACGTTCTCAGGAGACGCCAAAGCAGCCAAGGGTGTTGCTTTTTGAATCATTCGCTGACGCCGTTAAGAGCACAGGACACCAGCAGCATGGTAATATATTAGAAAAACAAAATTTTTTAGGGAACCCACTACTAGTCACCAAAACAAATTGACTGACCTCAAATCGAAATTTTTTAAAAAAAAACCAATTCGAAAAACAAATTTTCAGATAGCTTGACATTTTTGCATCAAAAATGCACAAATGGCTACAAACAAGAGAATGGAACTTTCCCTCTTGTGCGAAGAGCTTCTTCGCGACGTGCTAGTCATATCCGAACACGGATTTAACAGCAGCAACATTGAAAACACTTCAACATTCAAAATTACCAATTGGCTAACAAATGCTGTCGCACCTCAGCCAAAGGTGGGGGTGTTGCGGTTTTTGCTCGGAACAATCTTTCGTTTACCCCTGTTTCTGTCGAAAGCACAACTGACAAAGACTTAGAAGTCACAGGGGTAAACATTCACAGAAACAACAGCACAATCCAAGTAATTAGAGTGTACAGGTCCCCAAACGGAGATGAAAAACAATTCTTTTCCAAATTTGAAAAAACTTCTGACTGACATGACAAGGAGGGATCGAAAATTTATCGTCATGGGAGATTTTAACATCGATGTCCTAGATATCGATAGTCCCTTGACGAAACATTTCGCTGACTTGTTGGGGTCCTTCGGTCTTTTTTGGTCAATAGACACACCAACAAGGATTACCAGCACTTCAGCGACTGCGATAGATAACATCATATCAAACTTGACTGACCTCCGGGTGTCTGTGATCAAACACAGCCATCTCAGACCACTATGGCCAACAGGCCATTGTCAGTGGTCTCAAAACCAGCACGGGATCCAATCATACAAAACAACAATCAGAAACACAAAGCCCTCAAACAATTGCTCTTCTAAACTCTTTTCTTTCGAGAGAGACTTGGAACTGCCTAAATTTTAGAGATCCCGTTGAATTACAATTCAAAAACTTTGAAGACACTTTTATTTTCCATCTGAACGTGAGCTGTCCCTAAAAAACAATCCATCAAAAGGCTACAATACAAAAAATGTGAATGGATTACAAGAGCATTTTGGTTTCAAGGGAGAAATTACGATTTTACTCTGAAATCAACAAGCACTCGAGTGACGAGGCTTTCAAAATTTTTTTTACAAATTACAAGCGGATTTAGAAAAAGGTGATTAGAGCTGCAAAAGCATATGACGTCACCAAAAAATTGCTCACGTCAAACAATTTTTCAAAAAACGGCATGGGCTAATCATCAAAAATAAAAGTCCACCAACTGAAAGACAAATTGAGCTTCAGATTGGAAACGATCAAGTCAGCGATGCAGCCAAAGTCGCGGACGCTTTTCAATAATTTTTTTGCCTCGGTTGGTGCTGACCAAGGATTCAGTCCAAAGCAGCATCAGCCACATTCCACTTTGGTACGGAGCCCAGCAGCTTCTATGGCTCTGGCTCCTACTACAGAAGAGGAAATTGCCAGAGTGATGAGAGATCTTCCTTCAAAAAAATCAAACGATTTAAATCATGTTTCAATGTGGCTTCTTAAGCAATGTACACAGCACCTGTTCAGGCCGCTTGAACATTTGATAAAATCTCTCTCTCCGCTCAGGAATATTTCCATCTTCTCTGAAAAAAGCCAAAATCACCCCGATATTCAAAAAAGGTGACCCCAAATTAGTTCAAAATTATCGTCCATCTCAATTTTACCAGTTTTCAGTAAAGTTTTTGAAAAGATCTTCCTCAGTCGATCGACTCTTGAATTTTTTGGAAAAAACACAACTTACTATCATCAAAACCAGTTCGGTTTCCGAAGTGGGAAGTCGACAATAGACGCAGTCGTTGGGCTGGTCGAGATGATAGTAGAAGGAATTGAAAGTCATAGAGACACTTAGTGGTGTTTCTTGACTTATCTAAAGCATTTGACTGCGTTGATCACAACACCCTAATTCACAGACTGGAGTATTACGGGATACGAGGAGTGCCACTCTTGTGGCTTGAATCGTATCTCAGTAATAGAACACAATTCGTAAAAAATTTCTGACGTACGGTCGGAGGGGGTTGAGCTGGGTTGTGGTGTTCCTCAGGGCTCCATTCTCAGTCCGCTACTCTTCCTATTGTATGTCAACGATGCTGGCTCATCTTTGCACCAAGGACGAATAGTCCAGTATGCCGATGACACGACTCTCTGTTTCAAAGAAAAATCAAACACACAACTTGAAATGATAACATTCACTGAGCTCAACAACTTAATTCAACATTTCAATGAGCTCAATCTTAAAACAAACCCGTCAAAATCGGTGTTTGTTTTCAATTTCGTTTGCGGCCGACCGTCTCTGATCAAAGTCCTATAGTGATGTTGGAGGAGACTGGGATCGAAGAAGTCTACTCGACTAAATTCCTTGGAATACACCTTGATCGAGGGTTTGACATGGGATAGTCATGTAGACAACGTTTGTTCAAAATTGTCCTCAGGCATTTATGTTTTGAGGCAGCTATCCAAAATACTGCCCAACTCAGGTACTGATGACGGCGTACTATGGATTGATATACCCCCACCTGTCATACGGAGTGGTCTTGTGGGGAGGCTGTGCAAATACACATTTCTCTAGAGTGTTTACACTAAAAAAAAAAGCCGTTCGAACAATTGCAAAACTACAATGGAGAGAGTCGTGCAGACCAGCATTCAGAAAAACTGAAACTGTTGACAATTACCCTGCCTCTACATTCTAGAGACGTCTATGTTTTTCAAGTCAAAATGCAATCTCATCAGAGGTAGTGATATACACTCATATGAGACTAGAGGCAGGGACAACTACCGAACTGGGAGACACAGGACGGTAGTACATGAGCGCTTGCCTTCTCAGGCAGGAGCTCAGTTTGTCAACAAACTGCCCAAATTTCATAAAAAGTGCCGCAATGCCTAAGGGTAAAAAACATAGTGGAGCGGCGAGGCTAGAGTGTAGCGGAGAAGGGAGCTGAGAGGGTTGAAAAGAATACATGCAGTTAGATGCGCGCTGAATCATAGTGGAGCGGAGAGGGGCGCTGGTTCAAGTCTCGACCAACGAATTATAATAATGGAACGCGCTCTGGGCCGGAGAAAACCGAGCCGAAATCCTGGGCTGCGTTCCGAGTCTGCAGGCGCTGGAAATGGGCAAGAACTAACTCCGCCCATATGGCAGGCATTATAGTAATGATCTAATAATATCACTTTAAAACGCCTTGTAGACTTAATACAATTGTTAGATACTACAATTTATTTATTATTACAAATGTTAGTAGCTGCTTTTTACCGTGGATTTTTATTTTCTGTTAAAAAAACTGATTTTTGTGCAATATCAAAATAACTGAGATTTTGACTTTTATTTTTCTTACAAAGTCGGAAACAAATATTACAGGCATTTAAAATATTACCAGATGAAAAAAAAACAACTTTTTATTGACAGTATTTTATTTCAAAATAAACTACAAAAAAATTTACAAAACATAACACACTTAATCTACGTGTTAGAAAATAAAATTATTTTTGACCAATATTTTTGCCTTATTTCTAAGTTGGTTTCTTTTTTAATGTCAAAAGTTTTTGTTTTTTCGATGTGATGAGATATTATTAAAAAAAAAAATAGTTTTAGTCACAGTTTTAATTCAAAGTAACTCGTGGCTTCCTGTCAATTTAGAAGTGGGTCGCATTTGTTTGAGATAACTAGAGTAAATAATAATATTTTACAATTTTCAATACCGTAACATCATCACTTGATCTACTTAATTTACCCTTAGATTTAAAATCAATAAAAAGTTAATGTGTTCTAAGATCAGCATCATTGGCATGGAGTACAGAACTTGGTGAGTTCTTGCCCACTTTAAGCGCCTGCAAATCCATGGGATACACCAGTAACGCACAGCTGTGTGCGACCGGAAAAACACAACATGCTGCTTATGGGCAGTGCGCGTTCCAGTAGTATAGTTCGTTGGTCTCGACACGCTAGCCTCTCCTCTCAGATATTGATACCCGATTTCTTTGCTCGAGGGTTCAGTCGAGCCTCGTTGGTCAAATCGACAATAAGTGCAGCTGTTATGGGTACTGAAACTTTTATTTTATCAGTGCGTGAACGCAGTGTTGTCTGGGACCAACAAAAATCCAGCCACCATAATAGATTCATTCTCGATCGTATGTGGAAGGAAATAGGCCAAGAAAACAACTGTACAGGTACGAGAAATTCATTTATTAGAACACAAACAAAACATTAAAGTTATTGCTCATTGTCTTTCTTAAATTTGGTGGGGTTTTCCTGGAAATATGCCTTGAATGTATCACGTAAAAGCATTGCTGCAGTTAGGTGTCGGCCCCTTAGTCTTGGCACAGGTTCGGTATCGCCTCGAGTCTTTTCACCAGGTATTACCTCGCTCAAATGTCTTTTAAATCCTTCTCTGTCAATTATTGTATTTTGAAGAATACTGATGAATGACAATTACCCCATCAGTAGCAACCACTACTGTTAACAATGAAACCCAAGCGTTTACTCATACTAATGGCTTTCGAAAAAGAACGGGTAGGCAAGATCACATACAACAGTTAGTGCAGCTTGAAGAAAAAAACTTTCAATGCTACAAGAAAAAAAAAGAAAACAAGAACTGGACAAGAAACAAAAAAAGGATGACGAAGACTTCAAGTTTTTCGAAAGTCTAAGCCCCCCATCTTAAGTTGATTACTGGAGTGAATAAATTAATGTTTCGTAATGATGTTCAAAATTTAGTCATGAAATAAGCATACGGTAGTGGGTATGTCGACTCTTCATCACGTTCTACCCCTTTGTCTAGTCATGGTTCTGTGACTGGCCCTTGTACACCAATCTTGATCGATGAGAACTCGTACACTTTGCTTAACATTGGAAATATGCCTGTGTTGAGTCTAGTGTTCATATGTGGAGTGGCAATCCAAACTAATTATTTGTTTTGTCTTTTTAAAAATTCATTGTCAATTAATTGCAGTTAATAAATTGATTCGTTTTGATCTGTATTTTATTTAACAATAATTACTGTACCTACCAACATGAATGGTCTAATAAATATGCAATTATTCTATTCTCAATAACTTCCTAATATTAACGATTAGTATAAATTACCAGACATGTGTTAACCAGTACCCTTACACAGAATACGATTATACACATAAAGGTGAAAAGTATTTTAATTTATTTCAATTTTAATACTGTAAATCAATATTTTATTACTTTAACGTATTTCATTTTAAACATATTATATATATATATATATATATATATATATATATATTTTTAAATATTACGTTTAGTTTAATGTGGGGTTGTATCGTTAAGATTTTGGAAAAAAACACTCTGATTAGCAAATGCATAGTAAATTTGCATAATAAAACTTACCAGAGTGTAATAAGTACTCGTCACATTCAATCGGCTGCTTTTCAAAATTTGTATATTTGAACCTCCATATGAGGAGAAGTTAAGTTCAATATATATTCAAAGGTACTGTAATCAATTCTGGTGTACTGGAAAAATCTATCTGGATATTTCTTCAACTGGGGAAACAGATGGTGGTACTCTCCAAATTCCTTACGCTGCCTATTTACAGGTGCACTGCACAACTTCTATTACCTAAAACAATCATTTTCAGTGCACTATTCTCATACAAACACAAAATCGTCACCACTGTCTGAAGACATATTGAAAAATGAACAACTTAAGCCTCTTGGTTCACCGCGTTGATCGCCGCCGTACTATGTGCATGTGAAGCACCGCTAGCATCGGGGGTCAAAACCCTCTCAGCTACCTACTCCGCTACACCCTAGCCTCGCCGCTCCACTATGTTTTTTACCCTAAGACATTTAAAACTCGTCTGAAAAGTGCATTGCTCTCAGAAGCTTTTTACAATACAGACGAGTTCATGGCACATGTTTGGGTGACCACATAATTGGCTGACTGACGCTGGTGCTAGAGTGGGAAATTCGAATGAATGTGCAGTAGGATGGATGGAATAAATTGTATGTACGAAAATAACCTAGATGTAATGTATGAATCCAAAATTATAGCTTATTTTCTTCTTTGACAATTGCTATAACATGTACATGTTCTAAAGCAATAAAATTATTATTATTATTATAAGAATTAAAAGAGCTTCATAATAAGCCACAAAAAGCTCTTTTGATTCTTTGAAACAAGAAAATGTAACAGTAGCAAGTATTAATAGTACCTATAAATATTTTAAATGTATAAATCTATTTATGAATAAACGTTATAGCATTAACCATTACCAATACTACCATAAACCAGTAGATGAAAGTAACGTTAATTCAATGACAAAATTATCATTAACATGGCTGATTGCTTAGTTTTAATTCTATCGAGCCAGTAACAAAACGAAATTGATTGAAAACATCACTTTGGTTAGAATTCTACCACTTACTTTGATTACTTACTCACAGTTTTTGAGATAGCTGAGTAATATTGTAGATTTACACTCTTTTGTGGAGAGTTAACATATATTGTCGGTGAAATGGATGAATAACCAAAATTTCCTTCTTATCTTGGACTGTAAACATATAAAAATATATGTTTCAGTTTTTCTTGTGAATAATAAAGAGGAAAGGCTATGTTTACACAGAATAAGAGAAAAGTGAGAGAAAACTATGTAATTTGCATAAATACGTTTTATCCAATCTATAAAATCCTATTTAAAATGTAATCCTTTTTAAATATACAGTATAAGAAAAAGTTAAGAGTACATTATATCCAAAAAATTTTCACATTTAGATCTTCAATTGAAATGGACCCATAATAAACCTGTGAAAGAATAGTGTAACAATATCACACAAAGTTCACAACGCTATCTGTGGGAAAGGGAAACATTTGTAGATCAAGAGGGTAAAACAGAGTTCCCAAGGGTGTGATCGATCTGCAAACCTCACTCACACAGGGTTATGCGTTGATACTTGGTTTTTGACACAGCGCTTATTCTTCAGTCATTTGAAATTTTTTTTCCTTACATTTAACTAAAATATCTTAATCCAATATCTTCGTCATATAATTCGTAAAAATCAAAAATTAATAAAACATAAATAGTTACAGTAGTAAGCAGTTAGCTCGCTACTCTCTCTTCTTTAGACTAATATGCTTTTCCTTATGTAATATAAGTTTGTCAAACAAGTTTTGGGCCACAAAGGCAAAATTTTTAGACAACTGTCACGTACACGCAGTCCGGGATGTTTAGTTAGCTTCAAACAAAAATTCGATAACGACTTCTTGATTTCTGTATTTGGCTGCAGGTGAACATGTCACATTTGTGGGTCTTATATGTAATAACATGATTATTTCAATTTCACTATAAAACTATTGAACTCGAAATATCAAAAGTTGTAATTTACCTAATCTGCCTTCAATAGGACACTTCTCTGCCTTTCACTCATGTGGTGTTCGTGTAATATCCACGGGTCCCACATTGTAATTATAATACCATTTAGAGTTTATTATAGTTTTAAATATGAGATCTTGTGTAGGAAATTCTTTAAAAGTTTGACTTCTTAAAAACAGTTACCTACACGTTAAATCAAGTGGAATTTATTATTGCTTAGGTTAACATTATATAAATTCCATAAGCAACTTAATAGAGTGTTTCCAGTTGTTTCACAGTTGTTATTATTTCTCACTCATGATATCTTGGTCATAATTAGGTACATTTTCCCTAAATACTATGAGATTGATAAATAGATTGATTGATTGATTGAGATTGATTGTTGAGTTTGATAAATAGGTATAGGTATACGAATAAGAAATATTGTACCTAAACAATCTTTATATGAGAGTTTTGCAAGCTCTATCATTAGATGACCAGGAGATACACTTGCCACCTCTGCTTAATTGTTTTATAGATCTGTACAACAAATAAAAATTTACGTTGGCTTCATCTCCTGATGAAGAGAATGCTATATGGGCCTACTCCTGGAATTTTGGCTTATTATAAATACGTAAGTGTACATCCAGTGATGGCGGATGAATACTCTTCTTCTTATAAAGTCAAAATGGATTCAAGTTTTAGAACGTTTACTACTGATTAATAAACCAAGCTTTGTTTGTAATTTTGATATACTTTGAGCTTTGGGAAAATAAAGAAAAGAATATAATTAGCGATTTGCATTAAATTTCGAGAGGGTGAACACATCAGCAAGGGTTTTAGGCCGAATGTAAATTCCCCGGGGTGTGATAGTCCTCTCACACCGTTCTGCCACTTTTGTGTCGGCGGTGTTTTAATATAGCAAAATATAAAATATATCTACAAACGAAAACAACATAAATTCTCAACATCAAAAACATAAAATATAGAGCTATTTTTAAAGAACGATAGTATTCTTTTTAATAGTTAGTCATACAGTCAACAAGAACTTTATTCATCTTAATGGATTGCCTTTTGTGAGAATTAAATTAAAGTACACTTAGTTAAATTGTTACAATTTTATTGCAACTAAGAAATTTTAGATACATACTAGCTCATTGCAGAATACGAGGTCTAAATCTAATTTAAGGATTTTTAGTTGACCTTCTAGAATATGATTATATAAACTTAATTTCTAAAGCTAGATTTTGAAAATGGAGATAATAATATGTCTGTATGTTTAACTCTCTTTGTATTATTAAGTAAATTGCGTTTTTTACTATGTATACACTTCTATTAACAAAGTAATTACTATTTTGTTGAAAAACGTTGATTTTTTATTTTAAATAATTACTGTTATTGACATAAATTAACCAATAACAAAGCGAAATGAAAAAAGTTAATTTAACGGTTTTCCGAGGGTATAGTGTACTGTCGATGGAAAATTATTTATTAACGGTTATTACATATTTTGAATATAGATTATTTATTATTATTAGAATATTATTGTTATTATTTAGAATAAGATCATTTTATGGAATGTCAATTTTAAATTTTAAATTTTGAACTTTAAATAAACTGAGATTTAATACAGTTGAATGTTTAAAATAATTTGAGAAAGTATTCTACTGGCTTTCTCCACCAATACACTTTACATTAAATAATTTAAATTCTAGTAACAGAAATGCAGACTAACTAATAAAATCCTTTCGTATTGAGAGAATATGTTGGTTGGTTTATTTTTACACTGTGGTTAGGTATACTTTATAATTAGTATCAAACACTTAAATTTTATTTTTTAAATTAGAATTACCTGACTACAAGGTATTTTATCTATTCTATTTGTAAATCTCTTTACGACTTTTTTAGCACATCTAAACACATATATTTAAATCGAGTAGGACAGTTTTAGAGGATATAAAATATTATTTAGGCAGATTTAAGCTAAAGTATATCTACGCTCACAGCAATCTTAAAGTTGTGCTAAAGTCTGCTGAGTTCTCAACTGACTGCTGAATTGCAAATTCATGTTCTGACCTATCGATCTCGTCTGTGGTGTAACGGACTTTCGTCTCTAGCAACTCTCAATTAAAATGATCTTTTGCTTAAACTGCTTCTTGAAACCTTAACAATTGTATGGATTTTTTGGATTGTACTATTCTAAAGCAATAATACAAATATATTTGCGATTAAAGGTGATAAAACAACAAGGTGACAAGATATTCAAGATACAATGTAAGAACTATTGAACCAAAAATTTGTATAAAACCCATATTTATAAAAAAAACACAAGTTAACCTTTCTGACTTTTTTATTTACTACTTCAAACTTGGAGTTTAGTAGGTACTGGAGCGTTTCTCAGAAATACGCCAGCTAGTGTTTCACATTAAAATTAGAATTTATTAAATGTTTCAACATATGCTCATGATGTACAACATTATAGGCATTGACTTAAATATAAATCCAAATCACTCCTATTAAAACAAAAGAGTAGTGGTAAAATTTATGTAAAAGTAACCGTGGAAAGTACACATGTACAGATGAGCATCACACAGACATGAAACATCCCTTGCTACGCGTGCACTAACGACTGACCGTTAGTGGTGCTGTTAATAGACGCTAGTGACACCACTCTAACGTCGGTTAATCTCGTGAGCCGCCAAGATGGTTAATGTTAAAGGTGGAGTAAATAAAGTGCTAGAAAAATAAATATACCACTATTGTAAGTATAATATAATACTGTGCTCAATAAACTGTATTGCAATTACATAGCATTATTTAGCTATGATATCAAAATGATTTAAGATATTCAGCTATCAAAATAAGTAACTAATAATTATTTACTCTTACTGATAAAACACAAATTTTGCTATAGATTATTGTCTAGCGACAATTCTAATTTCTAAAGTACGCCGTTCTAAACAAAGTTTTTTTAAATTGAGTTTTAACGTAAACCAAAGTATAATGATCTTTCACGAGAGTTATTTAAATTCCCACATCAATCATAATACGAGTATACACAAATAATAAATCATGACTATGTAATTGCATACGATTTTGGCTGAAACGAGACTATGAGTATTAGTTTAATTATTAAATTATTATTTAGCATTACTTTCTTGTACTGCAGCTATTTATTTGGAGCATATGGATCGTTCATTCCAGCTGTCACTTTGAACTTAGTGTTTCCTTAAGGATGTTCCTACGTCTGTTGCACGAAACCTTTGCATACCAGGAAAACAGCACATTATTTAGGAAAAATTCGACACCCTTTGATGACTCATTATTATTAGAGGGGATTAGTAGAGAGAACTATGTCTAATTATATATCTTTGAAGTTGTTGCAAAATATATCTATCTCGCTCCTACCATATGAACAGTTCAAAACCTTCTGCAGTCCCTATCTCCAGTCAACATTTGTCAAATTTCCTTTCTTGGATATTGCTGGTTACAACTCCTATGTAACTTTCTATGATCCTTTTTTCTCCTCATAATAAAGACCTATTTCTCCACGAATCTTAGGGCATACTTTTCCTTTCAGTTTTGATTACTCTTCTTTTAAAGAAGCTATCGTCTTCTGCTTTCCAAATATGCAATCTCAATAAATGATTTCTGCTGTCTGAAATGCCATTAATATAAAAAGTAACGTTAACATCAAGAAGAACGTACTGGTCCTAACATTTACTAACTTTCCCTGCTTATAAATTTAGAAGTAGTACGATAAATGGACCTAGTTTTTTGCATCATTATTAACAAACTGTGTTGCTTAATTACACCTATCGATATAATCAACTGATACTGATTGTAAACTTGAACAATTAATTAACATATATCATGTGTACCAAATATAAACACATTTCCAGTATTTGAGCAAACATTTTGATAGTAAAAGTAACAATAAAAATTAAAATTATGGTTCACCTTAGTAAACTAACCAAAATAGCACAGAAAACTAACTGTGATAAAATTACAATTATTGGTTTATATCGTTCTCCAAACGGATGCAGCAATATTTTTTTTGAAAATTTTGAAAATCTTCTAAATTCTATCTGTTTGAAGTCGTCCAAGTTTATCATAACTGGCGACTTTAACATTGATGTTTTAGACCACACCAATCCCCTGACCCAGCGGCTACGCGACATCCTAAATTCTTTCGGATTGATCTGGTCAGTAGACACGCCAACACGAGTGACCGCCACATCGAGTAAAGCCATCGACAACGTCATCACAAACATTCCAAACGCCTCAGTCACTGTTTTCAATGCGGCCATCTCTGACCACTTCGCTCAGGAGACCACTATCAGTAACTTTCAGCCAGAAATTGAACACCCGTCATCCAAAATCAAAAGAGACACTAGCTCGGAAAACATTGCCCTTTTGAATACGTTTTTTAAAAAATGAGTCCTGGTCGTTTTTAGACAATCTTGAAAGCGTAGATGAAGCTTACACCGCGTTTCATAATATTTTTGTTTATCACCTTAATGTAACTTGTCCTTTCAAAAATTTTAAAGAGCGCAAACAAGCAAAACAAAATTCTTGGGTGACGAAGGAAATTTTAGAATTACGTGAACGGCTCAAATTTTATCATTCGATTTACATTAGCACCGAAAATGAACAATTTAAAAATTTTTTTAGAAATTTCAAGAGCAAATATCGGAAAACAATAAAATCTGCAAAAGCACGTGAAATTGAAACAAAATTGAAAAATTGCGAAAACTTTTCCAAAACTGCTTGGGGCATTATTAAAAATGTAACTACACAGCCAAATTGCCCAAAAAACTTCCAAATTCCAAAGCTCAAAATCCAGGACGAAATTATTTCAGATCCCTCTAAAGTGGCAAGTGAATTCAACTCATTTTTTTCATCTGTTGCATCACTTGACCCATCATTCAAAGGCCTCAATTGCAGCGAAGTGTCATCGATGGGACCGGTCTCATCCATGGCACTGTCTCCAGTGAGTGAGGAAGAGGTGGCCCGCGTGATACAGGGATTGAAACCAAAAAAATCATGTGACATCAACGGCATGTCTGTGTGGCTGCTCAAACGTTGCTCTAAGCATATTTTGGCTCCACTCACAAATTTGATCAACTTGTCTTTCGCCCAAGGCATTTTCCCCTCCCTTTTGAAATCTGCGAAAGTCACACCCATTTTCAAAAAAGACGATCCTTGCCTTGCAAGCAACTATCGTCCAATTTCAATCCTCCCAGTTATGAGCAAAGTTTTTGAAAAGATTTTTCTTGTCAGATTTGAAAATTTTCTTGATCGTTTTGAAATCCTCTGTTCCGAACAATTTGGTTTCAGAAAAAACAAATCAACAATCGATGCGGTCACAGACCTAATCGATACAGTTGTCGATGGCCTGGAGAGAAAAGAACATGTGTTAAGCATATTTCTAGACCTCTCTAAAGCATTCGACTGTGTACATCACGAAACACTGTTGTACCAGTTGACGACATGTGGTGTTCGAGGTCTGCCGCACAAATGGATCTCGTCTTACCTCAGGGATAGAAGCCAGTGTGTGCAGATTGCGAATACCCTGTCAGGAAAGGTTAAAATGACTTATGGTGTCCCACAGGGATCTATCCTTGGACCTGTCCTTTTCCTTGTGTACGTCAACAGATTGAACTCATCGATCCTTACGGGGAGGATGGTTCAGTATGCTGACGATACAACTCTCTGCATCAGAGCAAAAACAAAAGATGAATTAGAAATCAACTCATTTTTAGAACTGAATTCATGTATTCAGTATTTTTCAACACTAAATCTGAGGGCCAACAGTTCCAAATCAAGCGTCGTCAATTTTTTTCTCCGGCAGCAAGAACCTGACAACTTCGCTGCCGTGATGGCGGATGATGTTCTAATAGAAGAAACTGATTCCACCAAGTTCCTCGGAATGCACCTAGATCGAGGGCTGACTTGGGACGATCACATTGACGGCATTTGTTCAAAGGTTTCCTCAGGCATTTATGCCTTACGGAACCTTGCAAAATTCTGCTCTTTGGATATACTAAGAACGGCCTACTTTGGCTTGGTATATCCACATCTGACATACGGTTTGAGACTGTGGGGCAGCTGTTCTAAATACAAATTCGAACGTGTATTTAGAAGTCAAAAGAAAGCTGTCCGAATCATTTCAAAATTGAACTTCAGAGATTCATGCAAAAACACCTTCAGGGAGCTTGGATTGCTGACTTTGCCCTGTCTCTATATCCTGGAGGTTGTCCTGTACTGCCGTTCTAAGTGTAACTTGGTTCAAGGCAGGGACGTTCACCAGTACGGGACTAGAGGCAGGGACAACTTCCGCGTTCAACAACACAGAACTGCAGCATTCGAACGTTTGCCGTCTGAGGTTGGTGTCAAGCTAATCAATAAGCTCCCTGAAGAGATCAAACAATTGAATGACCAAAAAAATTTAAAACTCGACTAAGACATCTTTTGCTGTCGGGGGTGTTTTACTCGGTTGACGAGTTTATGGAGAGCCGCTGGGACGAAATTCAAAACTAACACCATCAATCCTCTGGTTCTGGTGTGGCAGTGGCAGGATTGTCTGGTGAGAATGAAGATGAGAGTGAATGAGAGAACCATGTGACTGTGTGCGTGAGTGAATGAAGTTTAGGCCTACCTTTTTACTATTTAAATATTTATTTATGACGTTTGTATGCAATTTTATAATTGTGACCGCAATAAAAATATTATTATTATTATTATTATTATTATATTATTAAATTGCACAATAGGAACAAGGAATTGAATGAAAATAAGAATTGCGCAAATTTTAACTATAGAAATATATTTTGTTTACTAAAACATTGTACATAATTTGAAATTAATTAAAATTTGTTATTGTAAATGGTAAAGTTGAATAAAACATTTACTAAAATTGGAATTTGAAATTCTTGCTAAACGCAGTTAAATTCTAACTCCGCGCGTGGTGATTGGTCGGTTTAGTTCGTTTGTTTGGTCGCACTGTTATGACAGGTTAGAGGTTATAATTTGTTATATTAAATGTTTGACTAGCAATACGCGCTGTTTCTTCTCAATCGACTGAATTACGATTGATTGCAGATTGATTTAAACTAATAATTTACTTAACACTATCAACATTTTTCAATAGTATGACATAACCTATAAACTCAGTTTCTCAACTTTTGTGTCAATCTAACAATTAATCAATCAATCATAGTTTACGATAATGAAAGATCAGTGTACAATTATTTACCTATATTGTTGTAGTTGTTGTAAATGACGAATCTAAGCACTCCACATTTTCACGAATAAACATAGTTATCTGCTTTATCACGTGCGGCGGACCCACAGTTATCTGCTTTATCCCGTGCGGATCCCGTGCGGCGGACCCACTGGACGGGCATCGTAACGTTACCGGGCGTTACACTTTTTCATGAGTGACTCCGAGCCGCAACCTAATTTAAGACGTTGTCACGTCAAAAGGAAGTAAAGAAATACTCTGCATATATATATATATATAAACCTTGTACTTTATTTTAATCCATACGAATATTTGATGCGGTATCTTTGAAGGCAAACAAAATGCTAGGATTCATTTTTCGAATGTCTAGAGGGACGTTCGGTGACGAGACACTACTGCTCTTGTATAAGGCTTTAGTTCGGCCTAATCTGGAATATTGTACTCTTGTTTGGTCCCCTCATTACGCATCTCATATTCACAAACTACAGAGTATTCAAAACAAATTTTGCAGACTTCAAGGAGTCCGGAGAGGTGCAGCCTATCGGGAGGTCTCTGTCCCCGCACTTGAGCAGGAATTTCTTCTGCCTACGCTGGAGTGCAGAAGGAGAATGTTTGATATTATTTTCCTGCACAAGCTTATCAACGGGGCGATCGATTCACCAGAGCTTCTGAGTAGGATATCCCTCTTGGTGCCTGCTGGAACCAGATCCAGGAATATGTTTTCAACCTGCCACCACTCAAACAATTACAGCTATCACGGTCCTATTGCTCGACTTCATAGGCGTGGAAACAGCATTCCTTCCGATGGTGATATGTTTTATGACAGCATCGCACACCTTAAAAAGAGACTGCAACAGTAATGAGTGATAGAGTTTTTTTCCCCTTAATATCAGTTGGAGATGATGTTTGTGATTTTTCACTATTGTAACATGATTTCACAAATCTTAATATTTATTTATTATTCCACTGCATAATCACTACTTTCTGTAATTTAATTAGTTGTTATTTATTTTGTTGATGTTATATTTAAGTTGCATGAAAATGTTGTGAAATTATTGTATATTGGCGGATGCCGTTGAAATAATAATAAATAAATAAATAAATATAATTAGTATTGCTACCGATATGTACTCTATTGTACTTGTATAATAATAAAATTGGGTAAATAATACAGTAAATAATGAAAGCTCATTTGAAAACTATAATAATTAGAAATGTATCCTCGAAAAGAATATAATATAATTAAACAACAAACAACTTTTAAACTATTGGTATGTTTTTGTAGATTTTATTTGAAATTACGTTGTACCAATAAAATATTCAAAAATGCTAAAAAGAATAATTACTGTTTACTTATAAAGATTATTATATTGGGGCAACTTCTCCGCTTTAGGTCACAATGTTATAACTTATTATTCAGATCTATTTTTAGACTTTTATATATATATATATATATATATATATATATATATATATATATATATAAAAACATATGTATAATAAATAAATGAATAATTACTATTAAGCAATGTTTAATAAAAACAGACAAAGTACGGTGTTGAGCATGAGTTAGAGAGAGTTCGTACACTTATTTATATTATTTCAAAGGTAAAATATGGAACTCAAATAATACAAATTAAAATTAAACCCATATCGAGGTGAAATAAAGTTAACTTTACAGCTCTTTTCCGTTTATGAGTGGCAGATTGACAAAGATACCTTCTAGAGGTGTCAACTGGCCAGAAATCGGGATATCATTGCTGTTGTATCTTAGGCCATGTTTCTGTTTAAAAGACACATATTATTATGCCACTATATATATATATAATGTTATTATTTTATTTTTATTGAAGTAAATTTAATAATCCTGAGTGATCCTAAGTTAAATTGGATTTATTTTAGATTTTGAGGCTCGGTTTCTTTAAAAAATACCTCCGTAATTAAGCCTTTACAGAGTATTATAAATAGAGTTAAGGTTAGGTTCAAAATATCGATTATACTTTCTTAAAATAATATACTATTTAAAGTGACAGCGTTTGAGAATAACAGCATGATAAACTTGAACGAACTGTCAGTGAGGACGATGAAACATTCGTGGGTTAGCAGCTGTGATATTAAAATGTGGAAATCCAGAGAGATTTCCTTTTCACAATGAAAATGTCTCTTTCTCCGCTTTCTCACACGTTATTATCACACGCAGTAGGGTATGGAGTTTCATACCTCAGACATTGTAAGAATCAACAATAATAGTCTCATAGTGCTTAAATGATAATTCGTATATCTTGTTTACAACTTATACATGACCAATACACAGGATACATAATTATCTGAGCGTTTGCGAGGCCTATAACTCAGTGCCTGTCCTCATGACATCTCGATAACGACACTCATAGACTTTCGCTAGCTAGATTTCTAGGCTTACATAGACAACACGGAATTAAATATTAGTAAATGTCATTCTATGAAGTTTAGGTGAATTTTAGCGAACATTATTCAATCGGTCTTATAATAATGACTATGGAAATGAGAAAATTTAAGAAGAGAATCCTTTTTTTAAACAACCAGTGCACAATCGTATAGTATTTTAACATGTAACATAGTATCATTGTAACCTAACACATACATCGTTACCCCGTGCGGAATTGGAATTTAAACAATTAAATTCACTGCAAGATATCTGAATAATGTTTATTCTGTAGTCTTAAAATTTTGCTTCAATCTTCATTTCTACATAGACAAGAATGAGTTCTATGTTGGTGTATACAAAACCATTGAATCCTACCACTCATTAGACTGACACAAATGTCTGGCAAAGATGTAACAATGTATTTTCTGAATGACTTTCCGTGTAACATAAATGTTATTAACATTTCCTAAATACGCTTGAATATTTTTATTCAACATCAGTGAAGAATGTTTTGCAACGCTAGTTGTAGCATTCATATTAATAATACGGAACCAGAAACTGTTCGTGATAAGAAAGTGGAGAAATAATTTAGGATATTTAAGATAATCAGTAACGTTTCTTTTCCTCGTCGTTTCAATTTAAGATTTACAACGCATACATCCACGAGGCACATTTTACCAGATGTTAACAAATTCTTTTCCACATCAAGAAGTGAAATATCTATATCTGATCACAGCTTTTAGAACCAGGTAGGTCTAGTTGAATGTCCATTATAATTAATAGGTTAATGCAACAATCTTAATTCAACTACTGAATGAATCCACCTTTTGAAGTCAGGTTTGCGGCATTGTACTCTGCTAAGTAAGTCCTTTAATTTGATATCAAACTTGACCTATGCTGCTATTTAAGAATTTTGTCTGACTCCTTGTGGACCGTCCCCCAAAGGGATTATCCGGTCGGTAATTGGGCAGATGTGTGCGTTACTATCACCAGTAAGCACTTGTGAACTTTGGTATTTCTTTCTATTGGTGGTTCAAAAATTAAAAAAGAGGTTCCAGACTTAATTGTCACCCTGTATATATAATTTCCATCTAAGAAAAAAATACAAATTAAGAAATGATACATAAAAAATTAGTATTACGCTACATTAGTTAAAAAATAATGATAAAGGAATATATATAATCAAATAACAATCTGCTTTTCTCTCACTATACGTTTTCAGTAAAAGGAATAAAAAATTGTTTTTCAACAGACTCCTTCCCCTCGGACATGACGAGGTTTTGACTGGTATTGTGTACCTTGACAGTAGACCCTCCAAGTTCTGCTATAGTTGAGCAGCTGTCACCTGGTTATCAGTACTCAATCACTTCAACATGCACATTATTGTTACAAACTGATATTGAAATAAAACTCTACATATATTAAATAGCAATCGACATTCAACAATAGATTTTCCATTCCGTGACTATTTATACATTTTTAGAAGTAGATAATAAATCTTACATGGCTTTGTACACAAATGGTCACAAAGAACAACTTTAAATTCGATATTATTATATACAGGGTGTAAAAAAGTTTGGGCTGGCTTTTCAGATTATATGTGTGATTTTAAGTTAAAATTGAGGAATATGTTTGTTTCCAATTTCAACAGTTCTACACCTTTTTGTTTTTTTTATATAAAAATTTTATCTTTGTCATAATTTTTGTAATTATTACAAAACTTTGAAAATGGATCTATGTCGGAAGGTATTATATTAGAAAAATATTATAAAATCAGTTTTAATACATTTAAAATGATGAATAATTAAATTTTGTTTTATGAAATATACAATAAACCACTGTTTTCGTTTAAATTTTATAAGTAACAAAGAAATTTAAGTAAATTTTATTTTCAAAAATACTTCATTTGTTAACTTTGGGTAAGAAAAAACTATTTTTTTTAAGAATTCGAACAACAAATTCATATAAAATGGCCCATGATTTGACAGTATTTTAAAAGTTGTTTAAGTCACCTGGTAATGTAATTGAAATGCAATACTAAGGCTAACTATTGAACCTTGAACATTTAAAAAATGTAAACATTACCAAATTACACTCGATAAAATCAGATTGCATATAGTAGTATTATGGAAAAATAACTATTTATTAGATGTTAAAGGTTTAGTAGTCAGTTGAATTGCTTTATTTATATTACAATAACGTCTGTCCACGAGAAATATTTTGTATTTATTTATTTTTGTTTTATAGTTAAAATGGTCTTTTTAGGTTCACAAAACTTAAACAGTATGACACAAACTCTGTACAGTTTGTGACTAGTAATATCACTTTGTGACAACGACACAATCAGTGGTAAATCAGCTGACCTCTGACAGCTAATCCATTTCCCTCCAATATCCTAATGGTCCACATATCACTGTTGTCTCTGCGGTTCTTGGGAGTTACTCACCAAACCCTAACATTAGATTTGCATCATTATGTATGCTAAGTGTTATTCATGTTTTCGCCATCTCAATAACGCATGCGAAATATGGAATACCAGCGGCCTTTAGTCATTGATTAATTCTGGACAAGTTTTGTTTAGAATACAGTATTTTTCATGAAGACACTATTATTAGTAACACTAGTCATTTTAAATGTTCATATTTATTGAATTAGTCAAACAAATAATAAGAGCACAGAAAAGTAATAAAGAACTATGACAATCAACAAATCAAATTATTCTTTGCATCGTTAATTGTTGTAAAAATGTATTTATATTGCTTTATACGTAATAATCAACCTCAAGGATCTTGAATATACACATAATCAAATAATATTGACCGTGAACTCATAACTAATTTGAAATAAAATACATATTTTACAAGTGTCCTGTGTCATACCAAAAAGTTATAACAAATAATTTTTGTTAAAAAATCTTTTCCATGTTTGGAATCTTACGAGCGTAAAAAGGATTTGGTTTCCTATAGGTAAATCTTGCAGATCTATTTAAACAATCAAAATGTAATGATTTATGTAAAGATAGTAATACAATATGGATACATTCAAAGTAGACGCTGTTTCACTTAATTTAATCCCCCATAGCCCAGTCAATGTGTGGTAATAAAAGCAAAATATATGGAAACTCTATCTTGTGAAAAAATATATGCTAACTTGTCTTCCATGCTGTGTAGGTCTGTTTGTATCAATATGTGGAATAAAAACAAACTAAAAATAAAGTTTGTATTATAAATTGATAATTTTTGCTATACAGCTGATATTTTTATTGATATATTTAATTCAATTATAATAAATTATGCCTAAGAGACAAAAATTAACGCATTTTGATACACCAGGCTAGTGGCTGGACCGAGTAGTGGCTATGTTTCATCTATTCTCTACTTGCTTTTAAAATTATAACTTGCTAATTTTAAAAGCAAGTGGAGAATATACGAAACATAGCCACTACTCTGTTCAGCCGGTAGTCTGGTGTATTTTAATGCGTTACTTTTGTCTCTATATATATATTTGTATATTTGTCTTATATATATATATATATATATATATATATATAAGACAAATATATATATATATATATATATAAGACAAATATATATATATATATATATATATATATATATATATATATTACTTATTTTACGCAATAGGTAAAATTATTTTAGATTTACAATTTTTACTTGCTAGTTTACTTCGACGTACAAACTTTACACGAGTTTTGTTAACACAAATTCTTATGTAATTCCTGTGATGTATTGTTATTTCACTGTTAAATGCATCTAATTGTGATACCACATCTAGGAAGATGGCTGACATAAATCCACAGAAGGTATAAATCACAAGTCATAAATCATTATTGGTTTATCGTGTACTTTTCATAGGGTTTCATTAAAAGTCAGAGTTGCGTAATACGTCTAGATATTAATATTTCATTTAATTTTCAGAAAACTAAAGAGAAGAAAATAGTGCAATCATTGCAATGAAAGTCGAAAGGGAGAGCACACAGCAAGGTTCTAGGGCCAAAATTGAACTCTCCAGGGTGTGATATGTCCTTTCACCCTTTTGTGTCGTTTATGATTTATCATCTTAAATATATCTATAAAACAATTACTGAGAGGTAAAAACGTAGTTTTGAATTAACTTATACGATTGACAAAAGGTTGATGCATGGAGTAATCTTCGTTCAGAATTTCTTTTACTATCAGTTAATTTAGCTTAATAATATTTATAGAATAGATTACTAACATTATTAATTTTTTTACCTTCTGGTTTATTTTGACTACTGTAACGTTATAAGTAAATCTACGGCTTATGTTCATCGGAAAATAATGAACAAGACAGTGCTGCTAGCTGTATTAAATACATAAATCACTGTAATACTGGTTTCACAATATTTTCCTTGAGATTTTTAGCTTTTCTAAACTTAGAAGCATTGCACGTGCCTATCTGTTTACATCGACCTAACCTCGCTGTGGGACTCACTTGCACGCGTTAGTTCAGTGGACCAACCAACTTTCATAACACTCGCTGTCAAACAGCGATACATGGAATTTATGTTCTGAAAACCCCGTGTTACAATAGTCCTGTCAGTCAACAATCACCAGTAAAATAATACTGGAAGCGTTCTTTACAGTTTAGTCTCCCGTAAAAACAACAAACGTAGACGTCGAACTATACAGGAAAGATTTTTAACACACTCACAATTGAAGGGGTAAGTGGATAAAGGTGTTAAGTAACATTTTTGTAAATTTAGGAATTATTCAGTGGATAAAGGTAATAAGTGATGCTCTATCTGGCACAATGGTTTTTATTACTCTATGTAGAGTAACAGCTGAGATTTTTTTCATGCAGTAGGGTGTAAATACAATAAAAACAAATTTTTATATGGATGAAGGTGGTTAGTGCACTTAACCCCTTTATCCACCAGGAGTGATACAGTTTTACAACACATAACACCTTTATCCACTAGATATCTGTTAATTTCTCATTTTTTTTATCTGCGTTCATAATGTTTACATGTAGATTTAAAACTATTTTCTGTGGAAGTTCTTTTTCATAAGAAAAGGTTGTACCCATTGTAAAATTAAAAGCTATGAAGTCCAGAGGAAAGAAGAAAATATGTCCATAATTGTAAAAAATTTTAAAAATTGTCCATAAATTAAAGAAGAAGTTATGTCTAGTTATTACAAACTTGATGAAAATTCTAAAAATTTTTTACTTTTTAAAAGCATTGTACCTTCTAATGTACACAGGGTGAAGACAAGTGCTACAAAACCTAGGTCTTTCTCTTACAAATTTTATATTACATGCAATGGGAAGTCTCTTATGGTGTGTAAAAAGGGTTTATGCTCTTTGTTCCAAGTTTGAATAAAAAAGGTTGATTTACTGATTAAAAAATTCAACAGTGGAGCAAGTTTACCTCCTCTTGATAGAAGAGGCCATCATGGAAATAGGCCTCACAAGTTGAAACTATAAGTGAAAAATAAAATCGTGGAACACATCCAGTCTTTCCCTGCTGAATCATCTCACTATTCCCGCAATGTAAATCCAAATAAAAAATACCTTTCTCCGCAATTAAGTTTGTCCAAAATGTACGAATTGTATTTATTGCAATGTTACATTTAAGAACTGTCACAATATTTTAAAGTAAAGCTATGTAACTATCATAATATTTTTGAAAATGAACTTAATCTCAGCTTTGGACATCCTAAAAGTGACACTTGTAGCACATGTGATGCAGGTAATAGCAATATTGAACATGAAAAAACTACAAATTTTCTTTTGAAATGCAAAAGTTGGACAAAGAGGAAGCTCGTGCAAACAAAAATGTTTGCTATATTACACTTGACTGGCAGCACACAATGCCACTCCCCTGACTACGTCAAAAGCGTTCTATCTCAAACAAATTTGGTTTTATAACCTAGGTGTCGATATAATCACTGGCAGTACAGAAAAAGCGACTTTTTTTACATGGACTGAAAATCTTGCGGGACGAGGTTGCTCTGAATTATGCAGCTGCCTGTTGTCTCTTACTGAACTTTATTCCTTGTCCAAAGCAAAAATCACCTTGTTATTTGGTCTGATTCCTGCGCTGGACAAAATAAAAATGTCTTGCTTGTTTTGATATATCAGTATCTAATACTGAAAGGAGTATTTAAAACGATAGACCATAAATTCCTGAGGTGGGACACAGTTATCTTGACTCCGACAGAGATTTTGGAAAAAATAGAAAAAATTTTGAGAAAAGAAGAAAATATATATCTATCTGAGGAATACCGAGATATAATCGCCAGAGCTGGGAAAAAAGAATATTTTTGTTGATATGACTGCACATTTGTGAAATTTTGAAAAATTTGAAAATATTCTAGGACTCTACAAGAGGAAAACAGATTTACTTAAGGAAAAGGTACGTTTCCGAGATGGAATAAAATGGATTAGAGTCGAAGAGTTTGGATGTTACTATTTTAAACATCTCCTTCAGAAAAGTTAACTTGCTGAGGCATGTCAACCAGCCACAACCTGATAATATAACAGTACCTCGCTATGTCAATCCAAGAGGTAGTCTAACAGAAGACAAAATAAAGCTTCAAGAGCAAATGTTGTTTGTCAAAGAACAGTTTCGATGGTTCTATGAACAAGTTTTCAAACAGCAAGGAGAAAACGTAAGGAAGAAGACAAAGCCTTCTACAAGAAGAAAAATTAAGTTATATAGGGAAAGGCTGTACCCTAATGAAAGCTACCTTAAACTGATAACGGTTAATTTACTTTTTTTACCTGGAACAATATGGTTTTATTTGTGTGAAATAGTTTTGTATTTTAACTACTGTATGATACTAATAGACACTTGTTTTTAGAATATTTCTTTTTATCATTATAACCACTCTACATTTCCAAAAATAAGACTAAATGAGTATATTCTCAATCACTTATTACCTTTATCCATATACATAAAACCTAATTTTTAAGGTAAATAATAAGATTATGACAACTTTGACCAATATGTAATGTTTATGGCTTAAATTTGTATTAACTACTAGTTTCAGTACAAAAAAATTGTTAATATAACTCAAAAGGCAAAAACCTCCAAATAAAAAGCTTTAAGCTCAATTATCTCAGAAGTGTAAAAATTTAATTAAACACATTTATCCACTTACCCCTTCAATTCTTAGAAGAATCACCATTACATACATTTCTTAAAATTGTAACTTGCCACCGTATCCCTTTATAGTATGCTTAATTTGTGTACTATCTTAACTCAATGATTTTACGTTGCCATCATATTTAAATAAAAACCATTGTAAAAATTTAAAACCTTTTTATGACTACTTTAAACAAAGAAGTTAACTAAATGTTATCAAGCCAGATTGAATGACTTGTAAAATGTTTATCATATTCAAAATGGAGGCCGTTCACTCTTAAATAATCATATTATTTTAGCAGTTAACGTATTGTAATTAATAAAGCTAGCATGGTTAGCTAGATTATGTTATAATAATACATCTCTTAAATTTAATACTTAATGGCCAATACTTGCAATTTATTAAGATTTCCATAACACCCCAACAGCCCGTCCTCCCAATGCAGGCGTGTGGTGATTATTGCATAGAAAAGATAGCCTTAGAAAAGTTGTTAAATGTATATGCTTATATTATATGAGTTATATTCCGACATTCAAAACATCCTGTTTAAAACATAGCTTTAAAATAAATGTGATTACATATTGCTTTGGCATTTTGATTTTATTACCAAATATAATTGGCACCTTATTTTCATACCGGACATCACAGCCTCTTGCGCATATTGTTAGAAGAGGTAAATCCAAATTATTTTCGTTTTATAAGTATTTCATATAAATATTGTCACTTTCAGGCGTTAACGTTCCACTTTAAACCACTGATAAACGAATGGCAATGTTGTGTATAGAGCTGTCAAAACGAGAGAGGTAGGACCAGCACCGTGGACACAAAACATGTCAATACATGTCACACTGGAGCCTGATGCATCCAGGCTGAATATTATTATTTGGTATTTCTCTTATAGTCAGTCATCTGAAGTGGTCATGTACATTCCGTCCAATTGATTATCGGATTCCCTACCAAATAAAAATTTTGCAAGCTAATAGTTTTAGCGAGAGAAAAGTTCTGACATTTGAGTAGGTATTTTATTAAATATTAAAAATATAACTTCTAGATTATTAAATCAATTTAAACCTATAATTAAATTATCTCTTTAGATATTTATCATACCCGTTATCAACTGAATCCATTTATAAATTTATTCTCCCCCTTCAATCCCCTAATTAAAAATACATTCCTTGACAACTTGTCTTCGTTTTTTTATACGAATGAACGTTTATTTGACGGAAACTTCCCTTAAACATTACATGCCCCAATCCCTCTGACCGAATCTTTCCTTAGTTAATAAACATCCCAAATCAATTCTCAATAAACATCTCATGGTTTCATTACAGTAAGCATATCTCTTTTGTTAAAGTATACTCCTAGTCAACCGACCAACTCTTCTCGTAATACCAAACAGTTTCAAATCGTTAGTTATTGTGAGACCTATGGTGACCTATCTTTTGATTACTGTTTATAATAATTAATGTTGGTTTCAATAAGTACTTGTTTCAAATATAGTGTTTATGCAGCTAACAGACAATATGTTATTGAATGAAGGATTCCTGTAGTACAAATTTAAACTCAATGCTACTTATCAATAATAAAGACACAATTTTTTAATTGACATAATATAATTATAGACTGGAAAACTTTTAGCTTACCATTACTTATATTGAATTCACACAACTTTTGGTTGATATTTCTGACTAATGCCTGTCGAATTGTTTTGATACTTGTTTATTTTAGCCTTCATTGTGTTGTGTGATTTATTTAGTCACCTGCGTAGCAAAAACCAAACACACACACACACACACACACACACACACACACACACACAAAACATTTTATCTTTAAAGTAATATGGTTCCGTTTCTGCACCTTCCTCAGTACTCTCTGGTGATCTTCATGGTTCTCAACTGTGCCCATATTTGAAAAAATATTCTACTTAACTTTCTTCTCTTTGAGGATAATATGAAGACCTATACTATAATCTTTTTATCGCCGGACCATGACAATCTTCAGTAGTCCCTCTCCAACGTTGCGGAATGGTGCAAGGCAAACGCTATGGTCCTGAACATATGAAAATGACAAGTGATCTCTTTTTAACGTGCAACTTTACATTTCAACTTTAACTAGCATCTTGTGAGCTGTGAGCTTTGACAGAGTTGATCGGTTAAAGGGGTCTTAAATTCATATGAAGAGTATTCTAGGTCCTTCTGACCATATTTCTAGCATCACCTCTGAGACATATTCTCTGTTTAATTTTATTGGAACGTCAACAAGAGGCTTCAAGTCACAACAATCGTTGCTTGTCTTGTACAGATCATTGGTGCGCCCCTTGCTCGAATGTGGTAGTGTGATTTGGTCGCCTTAGCAAATAGGCCACAAAGCCGCATTGCACAGAGTACATGCTGGCTTCGTGAGTATTCATGGTGTTCATCTGGGTTTTACCTACTTTGAAACACCAACACCACAACTGTAACAGTTTTTTCTCTTTATAACCTCTCCATCATCGACGTGTCATCTTTGACATGATATTTCTCTTCAAATTCAATAATGGACTGGTGGATCGTCCTGGTGTTTTTAGATTTGAGTTTACTGAGGGGAAAGAGATCCCGGCCAGTCTTCATTCAGGAGATTCCTTCTTACATAATATTCATAAATGTATATAAATAAATATATATATATATATATATATATATATATATATATATATATATAATTCTTGTTATTCATGTATAGTCTTTTTCCATTATTATTTATTTTTTACAGTTTATTTACACTTTTATAATTTATCATTTTATTTATTCATATGTCACATCTTATACAGTAATGTACATGTATTTAAGTAACATATTTTTCTCAGTTTTTATTTACCAATATCACTAATAAGTATTTCTTACTCTTGTTATTCATTTTTAGTTTAGTTTTCATTGTTATTTATTTTTATATAGTTAATTTGCAATGTTATTATTTATCTTTTTTATTTTTTTATATAATGTCACATCTTATTCAGTAATGTATTTAAGTTAAATATTTGTCTCATTTATTTATTTATTATTTACTACTGTCACTAATATTTATTATAATTTATACATTTCTTATTTATTGTTAGTTATGCCTAAGACTTACTGTATTTTAGAGTCCAGTTGCATATTTGGTTTGACCCTTTTCTTTTAAGTATTATTTAGTCATCATATCATTAGTTTATAAATGCAAATTGGTTTTTGACCGTTGAAAGGAAATAAATAAATAAAACTGTGAAGTGGCAAGGCTTCAGAGGCTTGGTGGCTAGACGTCTGGGAGTGTCGAGTTTTTTTTTTCAATGGTCAGTTTCTTCTTTCAAGAGAAATGTAATGCAGTTTGTAACTTAATTACGATCTACCTGTATCTATTCAATTACGTCATGATCTATGCATTTCTCTTAAATTGATAGTTGTATACTCGACTAGATAATTTTTTTCTGTCGTTGTTTATCTTTTGTTATATTATTTGTCTGTTAATGTAATGAAAGTAACTAAAACCCTTTTAATATATTTTTTTTATTCTTCTGTTATTAAAATATTATTAATTGTATATCTTATTATTGCTAATAGTTACAATTCTTGCTAATAGTAAAATTTCTTACTGCTCTTGTTTGTAGTATATTTCTTTACACACACTAGCGACGGCAACTTGCAGGTCTAGCAGTTTCAGAGAGTAAGTGCATTTTGAAGTTTTGTGCATTGAGGCTGCTGTTTACAGCTTTCTATACCTTTGGAAATTAAAACCTAGAAGATTTAAAAATAACATGTATTGGAAATTGTTACGTCCCAAATTAAATTACATTGATCTATACACTATGTCATGGCGTTTATAATATCTCTAAGAAAACACTATATTTACTACGAATGGTACGTTTAACCTGCAAGCTCAGGATAGTGACCTAGTACAGTAGCGAAATAAATCCACTATGCCCTTGTATGTGTCTGATTTGGTGAGGGAGAGGCGCCAAGGGAGACTAATGATGTTCATTACAAAGGCGAGATGGCGACTAATTTTAGTAACATTGTATCGTGCAGCCGCTTATGTGGCGCTACTGTTATTGCGGCTTATGGAAGCTATTTTATATATTTTACAAAATACATTTTTTCGTATCGAATTACTATTATTTGTTTAAAGACAATTCCTACTTTTTTAATAAGCTGTGTTTTGTGGTATAACTTTTAATATGCAGTATATTGCCAACTAGGACGGACTCAGGTTATAATAAAAAGTAGTAGAAATTCACAATTTTTTAAAACCTTTCAAACTCACTACCCATGTTTATGGTTTTATTTTCACTCTTAAATTATAAAGACGTGAAATGTATTAGTTACCTTAGCAGTCAAAGCGCTCTTGAATAAACTTGTAGGTATATATTTTTCAGCAGTTAAACGTTTATTGTACTTCTGATACACGGTCTCATATTTAAACTCCTAACAACATTCTGAATAGTATCGTATTTTTGCAATATGTGGGTCAGGTGTCACTGAATAAACTAACACTTAACTTATAACTCTAACCAAATTGCCTTAGTTTTAGATGAAGCAATTATTTTTTATTAAATCAATCGTTTAGTAAGGTATCTTCTATTCAGTTTATTTTTGTTGGAATAATTTTGTTTATTTGATGAATGTGAATATCTCCTGAATATTACGGGTTTTTTTAACATGCCACATCAATATCTTATAGTACTATTGCCGTTATATTATTCGTAGAAATCAAAAAGTAGGAAAGACTAAATAACTATATTGGTAAACAAAACTTGCTTGCCACACTTTCCTTTAGATTAATATGTTTTCCCGTATGTAATAAAAGTTTGACATATTGTGTTTGGTCTGAGCTCCACAAACACAAATCGGACAGATAACAGTCACGTACACGCAGCTTGAGATATTTTGTTACCTTCAACAAATATTCGATACGGCTCCTTCTTATTCTCTGTTGCATCTTTCTCTTCTTTCAGTTATCTGATTTTCATACAAAACCGTTCTGTATTTGGCTGCAGGTGGTGAACATATCGTACTATTGGATCTCGAGTCTCATATGATTCACTTCACTTTATAGCTATTAAACTCTCTAAAAAGTTTTATATAATCTAAATTCATGTAGAAATAATTTTAATTACTAATAACTCCTTCACTCTCTGTGGTGCCTTTCCTTGCTTTTAGAAATCTGCATTAAATAGGACGCATTTTTGTATTTGGTTTCATGTGGTATATATATATATATATATATATATATATATATATATATATATATATATATATATATATAGTTATAAAGTATAATGTAATATCATGATATTAATTATTTCACTTTACAACTACTCAACTCTAAACATCAAAAGTTGTGTTAGAATTTAATATCGTACTGCAATAACATTCATTAATTAAAATTTCTACGTTTTTAAGGTGGAACCTTTCCCTATTTTCAGAAATGTGTATTCAATTGGACACATTTTAAAATTTGGTTACATGCGGTAAACATGACATATCTAAGGATCTTTAGTCCCATATTGTAATACCATGATAATATTTATTTCACTGTATAACTATTCAACTCTAAACATCAAATGTTTAAGAATTTAAACTCATGCTGCAATAACAATGATTAATTAACATTTCTTCCCTTTCTGGGTGGAATCTTTTGCTGTTTCCAGAAATCTGCCTTAAATAGGACAAATTTTTGGGTTTAACTGCAGGTTTTGAAGATGTGATATCTATGGACCGCATATTGCAATACTATGAGACTATTCAGCATGTTGTTAGAAGTTAAAATATGAAACCGTGTATTGGAAATTCAATAAAAGTTTACTGGTTGAAAATAGATACCTACACGTTTAATTAAGAGCGATTATAAATGCTAAGATAGCTAATATATGAATTCCATAGGTAAGTGTATTGTATTGTAACTCAGTTTTACTGTTCACTAATGATATCTTGTGCATAATTAGGTACATTTTGTTTAATTTCATGATGTTTCTTTATTGTTGATAAATAAGTAGACATATACGAACATTAAAATACAGTACTTATATCCCAATAGTTATAGGAGAAGTTTCATGTATTTTGAAAGCTCCATCATAAGATTACGAGGAGATACTCATGCCACCTTCGTGATTCAGCCCCGGCACTAACTCTGATTAATTGTTTTATAGATCTGTAGAACGAATAAAATTTACTCTACTCTCCTGATGAAGAGAATGTTATAAGGACTTACACCGAGCATTTACTGGAAAGACGTAATTATAGATCCAGTAATGGCGGATAAATACTTCTTTATAAAGTCTAAAATTGATTCAACTTTACGAGATTTTACAATTCAATTTACCATATAAACATATCATAAATATATTTGTAAGATTAAATAATGAAAAAAGACTTTTAGATAATGTTTTAGAAATAATTGTTCTTTTCAGCCATAGAGTTATATTGTTATATTTTTCAAAGTTTAACTTAAATATTTTAAATTCTTAAACTATTACACCATTAAAAACATCAATCAATATGGTGCGCTCTCCAAGCTTTAATATTTTCCAAGAAAATATGAACTCTGAATGTGTCTGAAGGACATATGCCCGTTTGTGGATGCATTACAAGTACCTACAGGTAACTTTGACACAACACGACTGATAATACAGAATGAAATTGAATTAGACATAGGTACATTAGGTATTATAAAAAAGTTTGGTAAAATTTTGACCAATATATATATATATATATATATACGAGTTATGTATAATAAGTAATTAATATTATAAAATAACAATGTATTTAGTTCTTGTAATTTGAACCATTGCTTGTTCAAAAATCTAAATAAAATTTAATTGTAGGAAAAGCGAATACGTGACAAATTGCCCTTGCTGCTAAGTCCGAAGAAGTAGGTAGACTTTGTTACAGCATAAATAATAATAATGTGTATATATATATATATATATATATATATATATATCTTATATATATATATCTTATATATATATATATATATATATATATATATATATATATATATATATATATATACACTGTAGAAAATTCAATATTATAGAATTATAAAGACTCCGGTTTGTAACTGCGTTTAAATCCTAAAATTATGTGAATATTTTTACACTTTTAAACACAGGAACTTGTAAGTTCACTTTAGATAGTATTTTTACATTATTATACCGGTTTATTCTTATTAATATTTTTATAATTGACGTACTAGAACAATATTTAAAATAATCCTAAGATGACAAGGTTAAATTAAACAACGATTGACTTGTTGAAATACGTTGTTAAAAATAATTATATTGTAATTCCCGTTAATATACACATGTCTTTTACAATTTTAAGCATTACAAAGAAGAAATAGCACAGCTAAAAAATTAATATCCCAATACTAATTAGTGCTATGGGGTCACATGATATCAGGATGACAGCGATAGTCATATAACAGGATAGTGATGTACTACAATGAGAATCTCTACAGGAGAACTGTTTTCCATGATGTGTGATCAGGGATGATTTTTCATACAAAGAAACGTGGTAATTAATACGGTTAGAAAACTTTAAGTATCCGTCGTATTAAACTTGATCAGAGTTTTCTTATCGTTGAGTTGTAGAAATCTGATTCTTGCATAAGATAAACCATATCACAAGTTAAAGCGTAAAAGTAGTTCAATAATAATATTGAAAGGTATAAAGTATTTTTGATGTGGTATTAAACCAATATATAAGGTATTTTTTATTATACCTATCCGGTTTCAAACAAAATTATTAGATATACGTGTTTCACTTCTTTCTATTTCATAAGGAATGTTTTAACACCTAGCAACATAACTTCTTGCGTGCATTGAAAACCATAAACTAAAACGACAATGAAAACGAACGATCCCGAATATAATAAATGTTCTGTCTTCTTTCTCCACTTTCCTCTCCTCTACATGTTTTTGTTTACATTACAAATATATAAGGCAGGTAGTCTTCTCTGAGATTGGATAAAAAAGTCTATAGAGCGTGGGGTTAAAAATTCATTTAAGCACGATGTGATCTTTATTATTGATTCGTAGATGGCCTGAGGTAAGAAACTCCACACCCTACTGCGTGTGATAATAATATGTGAGAAAGTGGAGAAAGAGACATTTTCATTGTAAAAAGGAAATCTCTCTGGATTTCCATATTTTAATATCGCAGCTGCCATCTTCCGAATGTTTCATCGTCCTCACTGGCAGTTCATTGAAGTTTATCAAACAGTTGTTCTCGAAGAGTGTCTCTTGAACCCGAAGAACATTTAAGAACGTTTTAAAACGGTATTTGTGTTGTAATGTTTAATTCGCAAGCATGTATGTCAATGCAGGCTTATGTACTGCAGTATTTGTAAAACATCTATCTACAACATCTAAAGTAAATCCACTTTATCTTAGGATCACAGCACACTTGGTCAAAGTAACAGTTTCATCTTGTAATCAGGAATAGGTTAAAGCCTTATCTCTCTCTCTCTCTCTCTCTCTCTCTCTATATATATATATATATATATATATATATATATATATATATATATATATATATATAAAACAATTATTACAATTATTAGTCTTCTTGTTATAAATTTTCTTTAATATTTCGGCTTTGCCGCTTTTGTTTGCTGTGTTTTTATTTTTTATTACACCTTTATGAAAACGGCAAAGCCGAAATATTAAAGGAAATTTATAACAAGAAGTCTAATAATTGTTATAATAGAGCAATTCTGCTTTTATACACCCGAAGAGAAAAAAAAAATATATATATATATATATATATAAAACAGCGGTTATTTCACGAGTTTGTCAATTAAGCACCTGTGGATCGAAAAGACTGCTATAAAATTGGTTTTTTTTTCAGCTTCAAATAGGTATAATTTTAAATTTAATTTTCTCAACATATTCTAAGACTGACAATTGTGCATCAATGTTTATCAGTTTATTAACGAAGGTATTTATTTAACTGTAAATTGAGAAATTCTCCCCCGGATATTACCAGGTGTTGCAGTAAACCATTACATAGAATTCAATATATACACAAATTGATTTATGTATAATAACATTTCAATTAATGGAAAACTTTTTGCTAATTTGTGTTAACTATTAGTTGTTAGTTGTGACTGATTATTAGTGTAATTGTTCGACATATTTTATATACAAAATGTTTGAGCAGAAAATGAACAAAACTTTTATTCCATTACACCTTAAATCGCCGAGTATTAAATAAAAGCGTAAGTATATTAGGATAATCACTAACCAACATAGTGAACGTATGCCAGCAATACTACATTGTAATAATCAATACTCTCTCTCATTGGACACTACATCAAAAGCAGTCCACGTATAATCAGTTTACACGGTAACAATTATACTGTAGTCTGTCAGTAAACTGATTACTACCCTGCCTAAGTTGGTGTTTTAAACTATTTTCACTTATTTGAATGAAGCGAGCCATAGCTCAGTTCTGTCATTAATATTGGACCATTAATCAAAGCATTTCACGCTTAGTTTAATCTCAACACTACACGAAAGGTATTTCATTAACAAACATATTCATTTCCAGTGCTTACATATTGTTACTAAAAACGGATTTAGTAACGTAATAGTACTTCTTTTCCAGATTGACTGATGTGGTACCCACCATCCCTCCTCACGATAGCTCTAATAGGATCACGATAAAAGGAACCTCTATTCCATCCTTACTCATCCTGAAAATTCAGTCAATCCGGAAACAGTGCAAAGTCCTTTTAGGCATAAGTACAACGATTGGTTTCCTCAGCTTCTTATCCAAAGTGAAGCGTATTAGCATAATAAGTCAAAATTTAAAAAAATATTTTATCCATTCGAAATTAACTCATCATATATATAGATGAAACACACAAAACTCCTCTGGGGTGATAATATTTTATATTAATTTAAATTATATTTTGTTCTATAGACTAGTTTATGTATAAAGTAATATGGTGTAATAAAATAAATGTATTGCACTATAGAGTACATAGAAACTCATTTGTATTGAAGGCTACCGCAGACTGAAAGTGAATGTAACACCAAAGACAAGATCGATGCCTCAAAACATGAATTTGCAATTCAGCAGTCGGTTGAGAACTGTCTGGAACCGAAACTTTGAGATCGCTCTGAGCGTAAACTCGTAACCTTATCCTAATGTAATATTCTAATGACTAAATTTTACTAACTTTTATTACAAATTGATCCAATAAATGCAATTTTATAAATATATGCTTAAGTTGAGTTATATTTCACAGTAAATATATATTAGATTATCTCCTTTAGAAAAATAGAAAAAGAATTTGTTTGATCACTACATAAGATATTTAACGTACCAACACGTTACAATAGTTTTAAAATTTTAGATTTTTTGAACTCCAAAATTAAATATTTCCTCCGGCTTGGCCAGAATGAAGTTAGATTTTAAATGTGGCTTTCCGATCTCGTAATGTAAAACTGAAGGTACAATATTAGTTGAACCCTGATAGGTCGATAGCTCTTAGACTAATATAAATTAAAGAATTGCTAGAACTTGGGCGTTTTCTAGTGGATACATGGACTTAGGAAGAACTTCAACAATCTATTTCAACCCTCTAGCATTCAAGGAAAGTGTGATAGACTCTGGGTACTGAGTAAGACTGTATCATAGGGTGTTAGAACAAGCTGATTTTTACCTGTTCACTGGGTATAATTTAAGAATTGTATTTTGTGATGTTTTAGGAGTAGAGTGATGTTACAGGGGGTTAAAAGAACAGTTGGTTGTTTCCCCAATAAGTAGCTTCTATGTTGTTAATAAGAGGGTATGAGTGTTAGGTATATCGAAAACGTTTGTTTATTTTAAGAGTTAAGTTTATTTGGTATTTACATTAACCGGGGGCTTAAACTAGTGTTCTAAGAGGTTAATTCACTCCTGTGTGTGTGTTTTCTATCTTTTTTAGGGGAGAAAATTCATTTACGCACTTAATTGTGTCGGCCTCGATATGGTCATTGGTTGTTGTTGAGACCATGACCATGGCGAAAAAACCTACCCTCTATATCTTGCCTTATTTAGCCCCAGCGTGACTGCCGTTAGCTATTCCTTCACGGGGCAAGGCATCAGCCAAAGCTCATCGTACTAGTGTTGGGACAGGCGTTTCTGTTTCAACCTCTTCAGTTTCTCCCATCACAGCTCAATGAAGAGTTCCGTGAAAAAGGAGCAATCCTTCTCCCAGATGGTTTCTGATGGAAGTATTAACGGAACCAGGTTCTACGGGGTAATGTTCTTCCTGTGGCAACCACTAGCTTTGCGCGCTGCGCTGTGTAAAAATACATACTCCACATTCTCATCCACTCCGCTGCAGAACGGCACTCCGAGGAGTTCTCCTGCTTGTATTTATACAAGTACGCCTGGAAAACACCCGTGTCCCGATAGCATCAACGTCAGATAGTTATCTACTGCTGCATGACTGTGCTCGTACCACTTGCTTCCTTCAGGGATCGGACGACGTGTCTGATCTCCTCTTCGGTGGAGGTATCTCAAGCCTTCCTTCTTCTTCACTTCTACAGCAGTCATTGGTGGGGATTCCCGACGTTCATAGAGGTTTCTGCTCCTTATCCAGGATTTCGATAGGCACCGTTCCAACGATTATGCGTACTGCGTTTTCTGAAACGCAGCCGGTAGACTGATAAAATTTTTCTTCTAGGCGCTTGCAGCGCTAGGTTGTCAAGCCATATGGTAATGCCATATGTTAAGATCGACGAGATAACAGACGCCAAGAGTGCTCCTTTTCTGTTCGGGAAGTTCCATGATGGCCACGAGCCTTAAGAGGATATTTGCTAATATAGACGTCCTAGCTCTGGCTCCACTTATTGCTTAAATGGTTTCCATCTTCTTCTTGCCAGTGATTAGCACGGCCTCGGTCTTGTGATTTGCGAAGTACCAGTCTCTAATCGCAAAGGCAAAATCCAATGTCTTTGAGAGACATCCTTACGATTTGCCAATGCCACAGGCGTCACTTCTCTGGGTAGCTTCTGTCTTAAAAGTCCATCGTACATTATTTTTGAAAGGAGAAAGCCCAGTACTGAGCTCTGAGGGACATCGACACTTATTAGGACCGATTTCTGTCTCGTATTTCTGTGCCACACTGTCCGTGAAGTAGCTGGCAACTATTCCCCTAAGGTATCCTGGGGCATTCATCCTTTTCAGGGATCTCATGATGCAATTCCACCTAGCTGAGCTGAATGGGTTTTTATGTCTAAGATTGGTACTAGACAATAATGCTTCTGTAAATCTTTTCCCGGCGATCGCCCCGCTTGCCGTATTGATCACCAATTGAACAGCGTCGAGTGTGGACTGGCCCTTCCGGAAACCATTCTGCTGATCTTATAAATGTTTCTCAGCTTCTTCCTCGATTCTGCGATGGATGATTCTCTCCAACATTTTTCTAGCTGAATACAACATGCAAAGTGGACGGTATGAGAATGGTTTGTCCAGTGGCTTCTTTCCCTCCGGTAGGAGTGCCAGTCTGTGCAGTGTTCATCTTGTGGGAAATATTTTTCCTTGAGACATATAAATTGTATATATCAAACATATTACTGGTTGTGCGGTGACGGCCGCCTTAAGAGTGATGTTTGGGATTCCATCGGGCTCTGAGGTTTCTTGTTTCCTACTTTTACGCAGGCCTCCTTTAGTTCTTTATCAGTCACTGTTTGTATGCTCGATGCCCTTGACATGCTCGATCAGATATTCATATTCGGTCTGTTGGTATGTGTATTTCACTCAATCACCTAAAGACCTTCTGGACCTAACTAATACTTAGGCGCCCTGGGAGACGAATACTGTTCATCACAAAGGCTAGATTGCGATTAATTGTTGAAACATTGTCTCGAGCCGTGTCTCTGAAACTTGAGTTAAAAAATGCAGGATAGATACAATACGGTGCCGGTATAAAATACCTTTGGGAAATATTCGTGTTACAGGGCACGGGGCCCGGAGAAACTAATGCTGTTTATCACAGTAGTGTGTTTACAATTAGGGAAGTATTGTGTCGCGGACTTGGAAACTGTCTCTGAAACTGGAGTTAATAAAAAATATTCTTTCCTACTATAATCATAAATATTCAGCTTTATATTTATTCCTTTAAAAGTCACACTATTTCATATATTTCTAGACTATATGCTATTACTAAAGTAAGTAATTAGTTGTAAATGCTACAACTATGCTACAATTTTTCTTTCTTTATCTGGTATATGACATTTTTATCACAAGCAAAGAAAATGTTTTGCACGTCACTACAATAGATTAAAATTTTTATGGAAAAGTAACATAATATGTGTATTTTACATAAGCTGTGTCAATTTTGTTACATATAAAACGAATCGTTCTTTATTTTATCACAAAACTACCTCCTTAGACGAAATAAATCCATAATTATGGTCGAACTTCTTTGAAGTTAAAGCTGTTCAATTCCTATAAACCTTTATAATTCAAAACTACAAGAATGTAATGATTCTTCAAATATATCAAGTTACTCGCGGTTTTATTTCATAAAATATTAGTATCGTTTATTGTTTATTTCGTATTACTTTTTTATTTTAGTAAGTAAAAATATACAGTAAACCAATGAATAAAATTATTTTACAGCGTTTATTGATGTCTTTTTTAAATTGTAAAACTTTCGCTAATCAACGGATTTAATTTTTACATTTTCTTAACATATTTTTCAGTTATTACAGTGAATTGAAATAGAAAACTGCATGAATATTTTCCAGTAGAGAAGTTGTAGCATTTATAGGAGCAGGCGACATATCACTTTCAAAGTGCTCAGGAAATGTCTCATTAACATTACTTGTCTACATCGATTCTTCATCAATAAAACATGTTCTTTACGTTCTCAGCGCGCCTTGAACCTTAGTCTATTTCAATGCGTCAAAGTTCTTGAACTGCGCTAAAACAGTATTGTGTTGCATATCTTTCTTATTGTAAATGTAATGTATTAAAACTACATACGTAATAATTTGCCTATACATTAAAAACACATGTGAATTGTTCTTTTAATAAGACTGACTTATATTGGTAATCGTGAAAGTAACGGCCGGAGCGGCAAAATACGAGTTTTAAGTTATTAACTTATTGCAATCGTCCTGCAGAACGAAACAATATGAGGTTTGACGGGGTGCAAATGAGAAATAACGAAGTTGTAGAACATAAAAAGTGGAACAACTGTTCACGCGCGGAGTAATATTTCCATGTTGTACAGCCACGTTGGGCGTCACGTGACCTTTTGTGACCGTTATTAAACCTCGTGATGACGTCCTCGGTTGCGGCGCCATCTTTGCAAACGTAAATGAAACATAATACTGAAATGAGCAGAATTTTTACCCAAACGAAAAATGTTTTTTTTTAATTTCGAGCTACAAATTGATTAGTTGTTATCGGGTTGAGACGAGTGTCTCCGGCCAACGATGTCAATGAAAGAAAAACATCCCTCGACATCTTATCTATCAGTAAAATATCAAATTCTAGATGGGGCTGATCTGAAATATAAATTGAATTGTAATACAAAGGTAACAATGTATATTGTAAAAACTTAATAAATCACGAAAACCTCTAATATAAATACATATATATACCTATTTATATATATTATATATATTTATATATATATATATATATTTATATTTATATTTTATATATATATATATATATGTGTGTGTATATATATATATATATATATATATATATATATATATATTATATATATATTATATATGGGCATTAATAGAGAACACTTACCATTATTGTGTTCCACAGAATATGCAGAACGCCAAACTCCAACGAATTATAGCGTTGTCTCGCTGGCTTCAAATGCAACATCGTGGTCACCAAACCAAAATATGTCTCTATGTCTAAGCGCGTTCTTTCATAAAAGGGAATCTATCTGCCCAGGGCGATTCTTTAAACTTATAACATTAAAAACCTTTAATACTTTTACGAATCTGTCACAACAAAACATCAAAGTCTCCCGGTTTAAAAACAATACGCGACCGCACGACAAACAAATACACCCATAATTGAAAGTTCCATGTTCTATTAATAAGGAAATAATCTTCTGTCGATCAAAACGTGAAGTCTTAACATGCCCGATGACACAAACAATTACTACGATTCGTCGTACTAGTGGATGGTTGATCCATGATTGTCACGTACTCTCTCGATCCAAACTACAGTACACGATATCTTGGGAAGCACTGAATTCTGCCCAGGAGCGCTAAGATAACAGATACGCTATCAGTCCCTGCCGCAGATAATATTTACAGATATCCAGACACAGCACACAAATAGGACATTAAAACATTAAAAACAACTATTTATGAATATACCAGCTAAAGCCATGTTATTTATTATTTGCACACCCAAAAAACATATATGTTTTTTTGTTCAGGGGGATGAGCAGAATACGTTGATAACGTCAAATTCGTGATTGTCCAGGTCGGCCTTTAACTTTATAATTGCCCTTATATTATGAAAATGTGTTATATACTAGAATATAATATTTATAACAAGAATAATATAAGATTAAAATGATTTACAATACATAACTTATTGTATATATTCAAGTTAAAGTAGGCATAAAATTAAGCCGTTTATTTAATAACACACTTTTATTGTGTAAAAAAACTGTTTAATTTTCAGGTGTATTTATGTGCAGTTTGAAGTGGTGACTTTAAACTTTCAGCTACAGACCCTATCATTACTCTGAAGCAGCCCTGAGAGTCCATTTCATTTAAGGTGAAATTTATGGTCAAATTCAATAATCAAATTATCTCCGGCCAATATGACTTCTTACTTCAAAGATCAACTCAGGTACGGCTCTTCTTTCTAGAAAGCCTGCAGTGACCATGAGGCGCTCCAAGATATGGGTGTTCATTATTTATCAATGCTTTCAATGTTAGGAAGACAAAATGACAATGTCTTCCTAAGATGTGTACACGTGCATTTTAATGTCTACAAGTCAAATTCGTATGTATCACTATCGCCCTAAAGGTGCTAATCGTGCATTACGTTCAATATTATTACGAACTCGTAACAATAAGGATAAGAAAGGGAAATCATGAATAAGAATTAGTCATCAAAACTTTCTGTAGTAAATTGGTAGTATTTCGAAACAAATAACTAAGAAAGAAACAAATATACTAGTAAAGAAGAATAAATCACTTTAAACATTAATTTTTTATAAACATTTTCAGCTTCAGTAACGACTAAATGATTTTAAAATAATTTGGTAAGTGATCATTTAATTTCAAGATATGAGTGGTTAATAATAATAAGGAAAGAATGAATAATATTGTGCTCGTAAATAATGCCGTTCCAGTGAAATAATCCATATTAACCATAATAATCTCCTTTGGATGTTAAACTTGAGAACAATTAATTAACACGATTTAACGTATTTCATTTTATGCTATTATAATTTAATAAAGGGAAATATATAATGTGCCATAGTGAATTGAACAAATATTACATTTTAGCAACACTATCGTTCACTCACGGAGGAATACGATCCCCGTCACAAATCTCACTAGCTAATGATGAGGTGGATTAATACAATGGGAGTTTAATGATTGATACAAGATACATCACCACTGATGGTAATTGATAATGAGCCGGTAAGGGATGTTAATATCCCGATCACTGTCAATACGCGGATCATTTATTTTATAAATTTGCATAACTGGAACTGTATTTTACATTACGGTATATGTATATCCTAATCCTAGTGATAATAATATTATCAATGTGAAAGTGCCTTAAGTTTGTCTGCTTGGCGTTCATGCATAAAATATTCAACCCATTGTACTGAAATTTTACATGTACATTTTTAGGGTCCTACTGATGAATATAAGTCAATTATTATTTTGAGAATCGTTCCCGGATACGCCCTACTGGTCTCTAAAGCAGTTAAAAATCTCATCCTGCCCCCTAAAGTTGCAAAAAATTATTTTAAAGAATCTGTTAAATATAACCAACTGTTCTTTGTAAACATTTTATTATGGCATCCCCACCGTATGTTTCATTAATTCAAACACTATTTTCGATTTATTTATATTTATACAGTAAAAACGTAAAAAAGTAACAAAACTTCTTATTTCAATATCATGGCAACAAGCAAAACAAAATAACTTATTATGGATTTTACTCAATGAAGTAAACTGTTCTATGTTTATTGGATGTCAGCTATTCAATTTGGTTTCCTTAGACATTATGGGATGGCATATGTACAGTAGCGAAAGAATAAAACACGGAGGGACTGTGCATTAGCATGATTCAACAAAACGTTAGCTCCCTGACTACAATTCTACGAAACAAGCGAGCGCTGTGACAGTAGTTAACGTACGTATTTAAATCACAAAATGGTAATTTAGTGTCACCAAAATATGGTATAGTCAAAGTTTATTTTATTATTTTATTAATGCATACTGGAGGACACAATCTTCTAAATCGCTGTGTGGGCTGAAATACTTGGTTACGAATATAATTTACTTGTTCAACCCACGAGAAATTATGATTAATTCTTAATCCTAATTCACAAGGAATTTTTCTAAATTTTAAATGTTATTATTTTTCACAATTGGATAACATATCAATATTTTTAATTAACTAAGGATCTCTGATAATGATTGGTTTACATTTTTATATAATTAGATTCAAGCCATGGTCAGTCCACCGCTTGAAAAGTGTTGCCAAATCAACGTTTATCTCATTTACAGCAGTATCAAAGTCTTTTAAATCACAATGTATGTACATTTGGGTATTGCCTGCATACAACATCAATTTGTTAAACATAATACGTTCATTAATTCTATTGGAATGGAACACCTACAATATTTAATTCCCAATCCAGAAGAGGCCCCTCTGATCTCTACACTTTGAATCCTTTGTTATTAATACGATTTGAACCAATTAACTCTACATTACTTTTAAAATTATACTACCCAAGAATACATAGAAATAATTGATGCGGTATACAATGAAACGACCTTGTAAAATCTAATAACATTAATATATTGTTAGTAATTTGTCTATTGTCTGTAGCCAATATAATTTCCTTTATAATCCTTATCATACATCCTGGTACTATATAATGATCTATATCCAAACTTATACTTGAAAATGTTATTATTATTAATACATTCATTCATCTGTTGAAACACAATCTTATCTAGTGCATACAAAATATTACTGATCGATAATATTAACATCGATAATGGAAATCGTCTTTCCATTTATCTGGATACGCACTATTCGTTAAGAAAAGTTATGAATGTGACATGTTTTAACTCCTCATATATCTTTGGTAAGAGTTTCGTTGGAAACCCATAATTGGCATTAGCATTTGATGAAATATCCATCAAGCAACGCAATACACAGTGTACGAATCGATATAATTAAATTTAAAACAATTATTTACACCATTAGAATCAGCTAAATATTTGATAATGTTCAAGAAGGTCTGTGTTTTTTCTAGTATTAACACCACAAAATAGGAGTTTAAACTGTTTAAAGATAGTGCAGGATCCATAGTATTTTTTAACCCTTTGCCAGTGCCCTGACTCTTTGAGATTTACCACACAACTTAGTTACATTTTTCATTTTGAAACATATGTGCAAAATATTGATTCCTATTATCTCTAACTACGCACTGTTACATACATGCATACATTATTCTTAGTTCTTTCATACTGCTTATAAACTCTATCTCTTTCCTTCATAATATATTTCATTTCATTTTTAAACCAAGGACAAGCGTTTTTCTTCTTGGAGATTTTCTCTCAGGTATAAACTTATCAAATAATTTTCTTAGTCTATTATTGTTAACACTTTAACCTGGTTAATAACACATTAATACCTACTTACAAAACCTCATCCCTAACTGTATTAGCATATTCATTTTTAGTATATCATTGTATATACAAAAGAGTGAAAAAATGAGAGGAAGTGACTGATGGGGAGAGAGAAGGATTCAAAATATTCAATACGTCTTAGGGTATTACCCAGTCTTGGGTTATTCCGAGTAAAGAGGCTGAAATAGCTTCTTTTCCTTATATTTTGCTGTAATAATATTTAATACGCGATTATTGTTGTTACTACGGTAGTAAACATACAAGCCCCATACTATAAATCCGTACTATTTGTTCTACATTGTAATGTGAATATACCAGCTATGACAATGACTACCTTTTCTTAAATTAAGATAACCTAAACATTTCTACATTTTCATATTATGAATAGTAAAAAAGTTACATCAATTATAACGAAATGAATTTCAAGTCATTAGCTTTTACAAGCAGCTAACTTATCGTTTTAAAAAGATTTCTTAAGGAACACTATCAGTAGACGGAGACTTCAAAGAGGAAATGTTTTATTGATGGCAAATCGATGCCGATGAATTTTTATGCGAGTCGTTTCTTTTGGGTTTAAACTAGATCTTTGACATTCATTTGCTCGTATATTTTCGGCTTGAAGCTTATACGAAATATAAAATACATTTCTTTCATTGCTAAACTGTAGTACATTATTAAATGTGTGTGCAATTTACCAAGTACATAATAAATGAAGCAATAAAATTGCTTAATTTGTTATCATTATTATATAAATTGTTCATCGTGAAAAATACTGTTCACTAACATAACTGATTTTAACATCTAATTTAAAATTGTTTAACTTACAGAAATAATATTGCCTATTTAAAATAATAATTCATTTTTTCATTTAAAGTATTACCTGATTGTAAGTATTTTGTGTGTAAATTTTTAGTTTTTATAAAAAGATAATACATTAAAAAATCACTCGAAAAGCAACAGGTACTGGATTTTTTCAATTGTCAGTACACATAACATTGTGATAATTTAACCCTATTAAGGTTCATGTGATAATACTACGTTATAGTTCCATCCTGAATCCACCACTGGTCTTAGAGAAGGAATTGAAGAAGCACAATTCTGTGAATAATATAAGCAGTTTTGTTTAATTGTTAGGCACTTTGTTTTAATTCTTTTTCGACGCAATAGTTGTTAGTCTTGTGAATATCAGTTTAGTCAAAGGCTCTCAATTTCAAATGGATGCTATATCTGAAAACGTAAACTATATAGATCAATTTTTTACCTTTGGGTTGTTCTAGTGCGTTTCTTCAGTGTTGAGTGTAAAAGTCAAACCTTATTAAGAACTTAGTAGCCTAAGTTTAATAGGCTTCATGCATGACGTAAAGTGGGTTTACCCATAAAATTACGCAACACAAAAGATATCGGACAAATTTATTACTATTTTATAATTGTTATAACATTATTTCGTGTGTCTAAAACCACTTAATGAAAGAACTACACTCGATGTCAGATGATAGTCCTTTTTAAACACAACACTATAGATGTTGAAGCCGAAAAGGATACGTTTAATTAGCCGATTAGCCGATAAAAACATATGTTTCTAATTAACAGAATTAAAGACAAATTTCCTGAACTTGTCTATTTGTACTCGGATCGTCATTAATGGTAATATGATTAAATACCATGAAATATGTAGCAGAACGCATAACTTAAGGGAACGGTAGAAACATTTGTCGGAACAACATTTAAACACAATTTGAAATGCAATTGTAAACCCGGACTTGCATAAAGGCGTATAGACGACCAGGTAACACTAAAAAATTAAAGGCACAAAATTAGTTAAGGAATATTTCTTTATTTTTACAGCGACATCTTTGTACTCCTCTTAAAAACATTATCTGTATGATAATTATCAAAGCAACAGGCTTCTTCAAAAGCATATTTTCATAACGTACATGATTATTCTCATAATTAAAATAACATACAAGGAAAATTTAATTTAATTTAAGAATTTGGCCTCTCCTAATTACATATTCTATAATTACATATCTTCTAATTACAATCTAATTAATGAGGAAATTATAAAAAGAAAATATACTTTGTTAAAAGCACAGTTTCCTTTCAGAGTTACTCAATATTGTCTAGCTTGTAAAATAAATTAAGTACTTTTGAAACGGAATATTTTATCTGAAAGCATAGCAACTTCAGCCCTCCATAACACTGTTGTCTAAGAGAATCTTCGTATTTATCCTCTCCTGCCCATGATCTTTGATACATGAATGAGCCATGATAATTGATCAATTATTTTTTACCTTGTAAATGAATGTGTGAAAGTACACGCTATTTCTTTTCTTTCCTTTCAAATACACATTATTACTTTTACAACTAAAAAGTTCAGTGTACAATTCTTCTGCAATAAAGTCTGAAAGATTATTATTAACACAACTTTAAGAGGAACGGACTAAATGACACGGTGTACGCAGCATGTCATAAGGCAATTAAGGTATCAACAGGTAACAGTAGACACAGTGTTTGCCACCAACAGGTGCTTTATACTTCACTAAGTTACTTACTGTTGCTACTGCTGTTTGACATTGTAGGCCCACCTACGTAATTTATATTAAACAAACTATTATTTTTATGATATATTTAAGTAATTGGAATTAACATAGAGAAAAATATCTTCCTTACGTAAAATGTAGTAACAGTTGTATTCGTTCAATGTTCATCCTCTATGACTCATTTTAACCAATACCCTTTAAGATATTGAAGCACGATAAATATTTATGTTTATCACGCATAAGTACATTAAAAAAGGAAAATAAAAAATATATGATAAACTTGATTGAGTTTAATGTATTTACGGAGCCGAAATAATGCACGATATTATTGTTCCCATATACAAACAATCCTAATTTGTTGTATATTACCTAAGATATTGATCTACTGAAAACAATGCTGATGATCAAATCTGGATTGCGATAATCAAGGGATATGTAAGTTTGAATATTCAATCTATTGTACACCAGACACTTGTTATAAAATTAAAAAAAGAACTACAATATTTTTAAATTTAACTATAAAGTGTTATTAGAATTGACGCATGATTAGTAATAAAAACTTTTAAACTGGTAGAAATATCACACTAATATAAGGTGACTAATATAAGGCGAGGTTCGTTTACTAATAACTGTACATTTTTTAAATATACTATCTGAAAGCACCCTTCCTTCACTGCAGTAAAGAAACTAAAAAATTATTTGTGATGCGATATTTTTTTGCTTTGAGTGCAAAGATTTATCTTATCATACTTACTTGTACCATAATTTTAATGATACTTCCGATGTTACTTGACAACTGATCGATTTAGACACACACACTTTCAAAAATCTCATTCTTTGTTCACTCTTCAGGCTGCAATGTTACCTGACCGTCAGGAAAACTTACACTAGAAGATGTAACATAAAAGTGACTTTAAAGAAACATTTTTCCTTAAATCCAATCCTGCTACTTTTAAAGAGTGATTTTGCACTTTGTCTATTTTTATAGTATATTATACCTTCATATAAAGTGTTAGTGTCAGCTGCACTGGCAGCTGGTTGAACTGAAAGTGGTAGATGGGAACGATGTACAATTCTTGGTACAAAAACTGTTTCTCTCGCACCACAACTTTTAAAGATTGCTTCAATAACTTTAATATGTAGAGGTATAAACTTCAGTTACGTTCTATTGTAAAGATTTAGAGGAACCAGACTGTGCAGAAGCATTATCGGAGCACCAGCTACTACCTGCAGATTGTGAAGTGAAATCCCAGATGTATTTCAAGTGTGGAGACATACTACAGGGTTGGGAACTGATCATTCGGCTCCACAACCGTTCAGACTAAGTGTTTATTAATTGAAGCATTATCGGAGCACCAGCTACTACCTGCAGATTGTGAAGTGAAATCCTAGATGTATTTCAAGTGTGGAGACATACTACAGGGTTGGGAACTGATCATTCGGCTCCACAACCGTTCAGACTAAGTGTTTATTAATTGAAGCATTATCGGGGCACCAGCTACTACCTGCAGATTGTGAAGTGAAATCCCAGATGTATTTCAAGTGTGGAGACATACTACAGGGTTGGGAACTGATCATTCGGCTCCACAACCGTTCAGACTAAGTGTTTATTAATTGAAGCATTATCGGAGCACCAGCTACTACCTGCAGATTGTGAAGTGAAATCCCAGATGTATTTCAAGTGTGGAGACATACTACAGGGTTGGGAACTGATCATTCGGCTCCACAACCGTTCAGACTAAGTGTTTATTAATTGAAGCATTATCGGAGCACCAGCTACTACCTGCAGATTGTGAAGTGAAATCCCAGATGTATTTCAAGTGTGGAGACATACTACAGGGTTGGGAACTGATCATTCGGCTCCACAACCGTTCAGACTAAGTGTTTATTAATTGAAGCATTATCGGGGCACCAGCTACTACCTGGTGATTTTGAAGTGAAATCCCAGATGTATTTCAAGTGTGGAGACATACTACAGGGTTGGGAACTGATCATTCGGCTCCACAACCGTTCAGACTAAGTGTTTATTAATTGAAGCATTATCGGGGCACCAGCTACTACCTGCAGATTGTGAAGTGAAATCCCAGATGTATTTCAAGTGTGGAGACATACTACAGGGTTGGGAACTGATCATTCGGCTCCACAACCGTTCAGACTAAGTGTTTATTAATTGAAGTATTATCGGAGCACCAGCTACTACCTGCAGATTGTGAAGTGAAATCCCAGATGTATTTCAAGTGTGGAGACATACTACAGGGTAGGGAACTGATCATTCGGCTCCACAACCGTTCAGACTAAGTGTTTATTAATTGAAGCATTATCGGAGCACCAGCTACTACCTGCAGATTGTGAAGTGAAATCCCAGATGTATTTCAAGTGTGGAGACATACTACAGGGTAGGGAACTGATCATTCGGCTCCACAACCGTTCAGACTAAGTGTTTATTAATTGAGAAAACTAACTTATTTGTACAAATGTTATTATATTTTCTTAGTAAAGTGCACTTTCTTGTGTTTTGTGATTTATACCTATTTAGTTTAAAGTTTCTAATATATATATATATATATATATATATATATATATATATATATATATTTATTTATTTATATAGAAATATATTATTTAAAAATTGAAAAAAAAGATTCATTTTTTCTGTTAAATGGTAAATTTACTTTCTATCGGACGTTCTTATATTGAATTTCGTATTTTATAAATGGCTAGATTTAAAAAAAGTTATATAAGTATTAAAAAACGTATAAAAGCTGAAATAAAGCTACCTATATATTCCATAGTATTTTGGTAAGATATTTATGGTCTTATTTTTTTCCATTAAACTATAAATGTATAAATTTAAAATAAATGTGTACAATTTGTGTAATAATGTGTATACAAATAATACCATAGCAGCAAAGAAGAGGTAGATCTTTCTGGGATTGTTAAAAATTTGCATACAAATGGCGACTTCCAATCAAGCTCTCAATCTCTCCCAATTGTTGATTTTGTCATCGAAATGAAATCCTGAGAAACCAATAAACGGTTTATGCAGAGTAACAACGTCCGCTGTACTTTCGTGGATTTTGGTATTTTTTCTGATTTTTCATACCTCTTTGCTTTTGAGCATTAAAGATTATAATAATAACAAATTAAAAACAATTATGTTTTTAAGTCATTTCAATAGACATTCTTACTTAACTTACTTGCAAAGTGGGTTTTTAAGAATTATTTCTTATTGATTCACTTATAAGATAAAAGCTAAAAATTCAATAAATACGCATAATAACTATAGCTAATGTTATACTATACAATGAGCTCTTAATACATTCTTTGGAAATGGATTTAGCATAAGTTACTTGTACTCTACTGTATCTTGTTCTGTTGAGGACTTGAAGACATTTAGAAGACTGTGACAGGCATGGGAAGGAGGAAGAGCTGTTCGAAATTTTTGATGGAGGTCTTATTTAATTTATGATAATAATTGTCTTAGTTTCATGCTACTAGGGAGAAGGAAGTTGAATTAATTAAGTTATATTAGGATTTATGAGCAAGATAAATCTAATAATTGTGGTAGGACCAAGAAGTTCTTCACAATGAATGTGGATTAATTTATAGATAAGATTATCTCAAGCAGTATATTTGACTGGATATTTGTAAAGGAGGAGAGGATAACTATTATTTAGGAGTAAGTGAAGTTAAAGGAAAAAGGACATCCAAAGATCCGTAAAAATTAGGTCATTATCGTCATCAGGCTTTCAGGATGTGGCCAGTATAAGAGCTGCAAACATTAAAGCAAAAAAGTAAATATTAAATATTAAAAGTAAATATGTTATATATATATATATATATATATATATATATATATATATATATAAAACAACTTCCTTAAATACCGTTAATAATAATACGTCATCAACGGCTGTGTAGCTTACTTCCTATATGATATGCATTATCCTGGGCATGCATGGATTTATCGTAATAGACATAGCGACATTCTAAAAACATCCGCCTCAGTAAAGTCAATTTTTCATCATCGAAAAGTTTCCTAGCATGAAACTTTTAATAAAATAAGGTCTACTGAATTTCTAACGCAAACCATCGAATTACGATGGGCGAGGTGGTACATCTGCATTTATGTCTCTTTCGGTTACTTTTGTTAGCTTCTTTTCTGCATTCATTTTCTGCTCATCCCTTTGTTGTCTCGTAACTCCTTGATGCGCATTTGCTACTTGACTCAAAGTCCACTATCTGTTACGATTTTTATAGTTTTGCTGTTGAGTGTTTCATGTTCTAAAAACTAATTATCTGACGGGTTTTGTAGGCTCGTGATCTATTTCATAGGCTTGATATTTTATAATTATTACTTTTAACAAGTATGAGCAAAATTCTAGATGGCTGTTTTAGTTTCTACTCTACTGCTTGATTATTACCTACGTATTCCTGATTCAAATATCACCTAATTTTACAGTTATCTATATTTTATGTCTGAGCGTATATTGTTTGATGAGTGTTAAAGTGAATTAACAAAGCCCTTTCTATATGGCGACTCACCTGTACAAATTACATATTTTAAATTTATTCTAAGGGACGTCTGAACAAAGTCAAAATATAAATTTTTGGTAATTATGGTGAGATCAAAATAAGTAGACACCTCTGGTTTAGGTAATATCACAGAAAAAGTGTATTAGTTTAAATAATTTCAAATAATACCTAAAGATGGTTTACGTTATATATATATATATATATATATATATATATATATATATATATAGAGAGAGAGAGAGAGAGAGAGAGAGAGAGAGGTGGGGGAGGGGGGAGGGAGAGAGAGAGTTTCATGTATACTGTCAATTAAATGTTTATTCTTATTTTATGCTGTAATATTAAATAACAATGTACGCACAGAATTGATTTATAATAGAAGCGTTAGTTTTGTTTATTTTATTGTTGCTTTTTTAGCTATTTACAATTTAATTATTTTTATGTTATATTCAGTACTTTAACTCAGTATTTATAACATTGTTAGTATAGTTTCCGGTATAGTACAAACTACTGTTTATGTACGGAAGGGTTAGTCTACATAAGTCCAAACCGATGTTAAAAATATAAGGAAGACTGTGTTATTTAAATTTTAGTTTTGGTTTAGCTAGTCATGATCAGGAAGTTGAGCTATTGGCTCGAATTTTCCAAGAAAATGAATTGAAAGAAGTGTATAATATTGTTATAAAAATGAATAATTATTTCACTATCTCATTGAAATATTACTGTTTATACTTTTTAAGGTCTTGTGTACTATCCAATGTTTTGTTTCTAAAGAGTGTATAAAGTGGGGAAATATATAAATTGTAAGTACAGGATGTACTTTTCAAAGGCTATACATAAATATTCCAGCTAATAAGTAGTTAAAACAGTGCAGTCAGATGTGACAACATACAACGATTTTCCATAAGCGTGCCAAAAGAGACGGCGACGTTATTAATTATGACTTGGTGACAGTGACTCGATTCTTCCATTATAACTCTGTGCACTAAATAATTTTGTAATTGGTTATGGACATTTTCCTTATTCCTCAAAGTATTATCAATTTCAAGAAAAATAATAATGTTATGATTTTATTTATTAGTATTGTAAAAGACATCACATACCAAATTAAGAAGATTTATAAAGCCTAGTTTTCCGTTTTAAACCAAGTAATATTACATTTAAGTTTGACTACAAATATTAACAATGCTTTTTAGATGAATTTATGATTAAATAACTAATTAGGGACAATTTATTTACATGTTTAATGATTAGTTTCATTTGTTTAATCTATTGGTAAATATATTTAATAACAATTTCATCAAATTATATTATTACCTTCAAAATATATTGCAACAACTCTTAAAAATTAAATGAATGTTATTAATGAAAATAACAGATATCATGGATAAATATAATAATTTGCATAGCACGATAAAAATCTTACTGTGGCCGTTGTCACGGTTCTCAGTCCTAAAATACACAGCTACGGTGAAATAAATGTATGCTTAATAGGTTTTTAATAATTTAACTGATAATCATAATCATGTTCCATTACATTTATGTTAAACTCATATTTTATTGTGAAGTAAATTAGCAGTTAACGGGTTTACGTGCGATAATCTATTAAAACAGATACATTATAAGCATCTTGTTTTTAAATGGCTCAATAAACATTCTTACAAATAATGTATGGTCGCTAAAAGATATTCAAGTTTCCTGATTTGCTTAAGAATAATTGAACTTTACATTAAACTTCAATATTCTGGGTTTCCGAAGGCGGAGAGTGAAACCGCTTTTAAAAGTAGTAATGAGATGAACAAATTTCTCTGCAACGCTTCATAATATTTGAATAAATAGCCTTAACAAGTTTAGTAACACTTACTTGTTATATATTTTAGGACAGAGTGGAAAAGTAGTAACTGTAGAGAAAGCACTCATGATCTAATATGATGGACGCTATAATAATTTGGAATAATTTGAAATAGGAATTTTTACGGCACACATTATTTCAATGTTTATTATTAAGACGTTCCAAAGCAAACAAAATTGTCTCTAGCTATAACTACAGGTTTCACATGTAAAGAAGCATATGTGGTTAGAAACAATTATATTTTACTCGTCATAGTAGTTTCCCTTGATACGACGCAATTTTATAATTAAAATCAATGTATACATACTCGGTCTGATCAGTTTACTTATGTTAAAAGCCGTTCACTTGTAATCTACTTCCAGTATGGTATTTTCGGTGCCGAAGTAGCATTTGAATTGTTGCACCGATCAATAAAATATATACGAGTAAATACATTTATGTCGGAAGTCTTTTTCTGTAAAAATCGTCAATATATTCACTTCGGTTGTGATGACGTGTGATTTGTTTGATCCGATTAAGAACATAACATATATTAAAAAGCGTTTACTCTCGGTCATTGTACTTTACTTTCGTTTTAATATTTTTGGGGCAGAGGTGCGTTTGCCTTCTTTTCCTGATCAATACTGTTGGTATGAAAAGTCTACTTTGGTAAAAATATGTGTAATTAAGTCCAAAATAATCTACTTCCGTCTAAGGAATTTTCGTCGCTATAGTAGCGTATCTCTTGTTGTCTCGATCATGAAACTTGGCCTAAAAAGTCTTGCGGCCTTTGTAATCTATTTTAGTTGCCGTACTAGCTTTTCCCTTGTTTTTCAGATTAAAAGATTTATAATACGATGATCTGAAGAGCCAGAGACTTTTGTCAAAAAATAACTACTTCCGGCCAGTTTAATCTACTTCTGGTCTAAGGCATTTCCGGCACTTTGGTAGCAGTTGCTTTGTTGCCCCGCCCGATCAAGAAGGTAAATCAGTAGGTCTGAAAAGTCAACTTTCGTCAAAAAGTTACTTCATCTGATGTAACATATTTCCGGTCCCAGTAGTCTGTAAAGGGCATAATATACATATATTTTGTATTTAATCTTTTTAAGACACCAGGAATTTCAACATTAAAATATAGTTATTCCAGCGTACCCACATTATTTCGGCTCCTATAAGTGTTTTATTTCAATGATAATACTTATGATTTTCAAAGTAAGCCATTTGGAACTTATATGTAAAACTTCTCAATGGGCTGTTTATCTTCTTTAAAATCGTATATTTGTCTGTTGAGGGCTTATAACACGCGCATATCAAATTTTACATTTCTAGCCCTTCAAGAAAATAAAATTATAATATACTTCTATTAGGGATTGTATACCTATTTCAACCACTATGGTTGTTTTATCATTATGAAAATGCTTCAGTTTTTCAATTTTGCTTATGAAGCATTCATGCGCTAAATTTCACATTTCTAGGATATCGGAAAGATTGAGATTATATGCATACATATAAACTGCGACAAATTAATATAGATTGTTTAAATAAATAACAGTAAAGATTGGATAAGTAAAAATTGAGTCATTTTTTATTTATGAGCTAACCAACATTGATGGCGTACGTCCTGACATCGTTTCCAAAAAAACACTGTATTTTAACTTTACGCAAAAGACAAGTTAGTAGGGATCACGGGTTACATTGGTATGACTTAATATAAATTAACTCAGCAGAACCTGTCTTACATGATCATACTTCAAGACCCACTAGCAGACTAAATGCTTTCTATTTGAGCATGTGACTCAAAACTGGTCACACGCTTACCTGAGCTGAGGATAAATAATTGTATTAACAGATTATATAACTCATCCATCATTTATTAAATTTCTGAAGACTACAAAGACGTTAAAATATGTAAGAGAATATATTTGATAAATAATAAAAACAGTGTTGGAATTTTTGTGTTACCTACATTATAATGAAAGTAATACCTACATACCTACATAATGAAAGATATATTATAATCAACCACCGGTAAGCAAATAATATATGCAAAACTTGTCTCATTTGAGGTTACATGTCTCATATAAAGTATAATGCATAATAATTCTGTTCTTATTGTATATCCATTTTATGTTATACTGTAAATCACGTGTGAGCATGGATTGATATTAACCTTTGTGAACTGTTCTAAAAGGTTTATATTTTATGCAAATGTTTATATTTCTTCGTATAAGACATTTTTATTTAGAACGTTAAAACTAACTGAAATTCAGTCGTCCTAAGAAAATTTGAAAATTTTGCTTAAATCTCACTGTGCGAACCAATATGGCTGAGATAGCATCTTCATGTCAATTTTTTTGTAAAATTTATAAAAGTGAAATTTATAATTTTTAAATCCATAAAACCCGTGCTAAATTTAAAGTACTACTTGCTGTGTCATTCACTCGACCCCCGCATTTGAGTTGGTTGGACTTACCACCCAGCTCCGCACAGTCACTAAGGTCTCAGCTATGGTGGTTATCAATATGATAGTATACAACATATTGCATCGTACATAACAATCTCTCATAACATTTTTGAAATTCCTTTCAGCAACCAGGGTGTTTCATAAAAAATAATCTACTACATCACGTCAAGAAGGCAATGTTAATTGATATACCATTATATTTATTAATCAGACATGAAAGGATGCATACCAATAAACAAGTTACACTCCTAAACACCTCAGATTCGCCAAAGACCAATCTCTATTGGTTAGTTAACTTAACAGTATGAATTTACCTCCTTAAACCTCATCTAACTGAATCTGATTTCAGTAATTGTATCTATGTGAGGTAAATTCTCCTACATAAGGTACTGGACCAACATTTGTCGTTTCTGAAACCCAAATTTACATTTTAGGTATTAAATCAAAATAAATTTAATTTTTTAAGACCTAGTTGCATTCTGTTTTTTTTTACAAGTTGGTATTTTATGTGAACATTTTTCTTTTTATAAGCTTTATAGTTTTTATATAAAAATCCTCCCAAAAATATATTTATCATAAGGTTTCAGACCTTATTGAAGAATGTAAACAACGCAACTGATTCATCAATATGATTATTTATTTATTTCATGGCCTTCTTTCACCAACAATTTTCTAATGTATAGTATTACTTGTAAAAATAACGTATTTCTTGTGCAAAGTATCATTCCTGTCAAGTTTTAAGACCCGAAAATTTAGAAAGTTATTATCAACAAAACTGATTCTAAAATTAATTTAGGCAGAAAATTGTATATGGATTAGTTCATTTACTAGCTTTAGATTTTTCATACAATTAATCTGAGTCTCGCTATACTTATACTAACTATCTGCTAAACTTACCGGGCTAGTTTAAAAATCTCCATAGGCACGTAAGTTTTGCGATTAAATATTCTGGAAATGTATCAGTCTTCGTTTTAAGTACACACAAAAGTTCATGCTGCTGGTTTGCAAATCACATTGCATATAACCTTGTGTTAGGCATTAGAGACATATAAAAAGTAGATGTATTGCTTAATTTATAGTATATCATTATTAGTAATTAAAAAATATAAACAACATATTACGAGTATAAATACTGAGTTGTATAACACGTTGGAGTTAACTCTTGGGAAGTGGGTTTCTTAAAATATTCTAAACATTTTAGTAAACAATATCTATGTACTTTATTACTATGTAATTACTAACTGATTATTTTCAGCTCAGTAAAGTGTTATACATTACAAACAGGTATTGCTTCATATATCTCTAAGGAATGATAGCATATTTATAGAACTATGAAACACTAACACATAGTTACTATCTTTACACAAGCATGCCTAATGATGTAGCGTGTTGTCCCATACACACGCCTTTGCCTGCCTTACCGCCAGGCGTACCTGCAGGAGAACCTGTGACTAATTCATACCCAGAGAGTCAACATTCTGGAAACCAATCTGCTGCCATTCAATAATTAACAAAGACAATGGCGTGTTGAACAGCGTATACGGCGTGCCTTATTAGTGAGGTAAACATGTTCATTTTGACCGACAAAAGCGTAATTAATTAATTAGCACACGTAATAAACTAATAGTTTACATTTTCCAACATCAACAAAACTATTAATGAACCTTGTATAAAAGGGTAAATCACTTACTTTAGTTTTATTAAACGATACATATGCGGTGTTTTAAAGGGTATTTATTGGTTTACCAACTTGGCATTTCACAATTGTGTTACATAATCATTTGTTAATAGTTAATGATAAATACTTATTAGCATGACAGGATAGACAATGAAAGTTCTTTTTATGTATAGATGCAATAGTCAAAACTATCCGAAAAGTACATACAGACAAAAAATCTTGTCTTGACTCCTGACACTGTACCATAATTTTCGGACACAAGAGGATTATTAATGCATATTATGCTATTAATGCCATAATTATAAATTTTAAGTTTCTTGTTTTAAACATTTACTAAACGAAATCCTAAAGAAATTTATTTACAATAAACAATTTTTAAATGTCATTTTAAACCTTACCTCAGTCTGTTCGTTCCATTTCAAATTTAAAGAATAAAATTAGATACATTGGACTATTTTATTTTTAAGTATTCATTTCCTTTCAATCTAGTTTGTTATTGTTAGCAAATACAAATTTTGGAATAACTCTAAACATATAGAATGTGTTTGTTTCATTGTACACTAAATATTTCACTACAGTAATTCAAATTAACCAATTTCACAGTCAATGTTCTAGTAATACCTTGAATTGCCATCCACAGACGGTACACCACCACATCACTCACGTTTATATTATAGCAGTAATATCCAGTACATTGTGGGCTCACCAGCCGTGGCAGTGGCCGGAACCGTGGAGGGTAGCCAAGTAGAAACGTCCGTAGTGACGTCATAATTCACCCACAACCCGCTAACGTTTATCTCACATCCTAGAATAGCTCTTTTATATTCTTACCGTATGTTACTGTCGGGTCCAATGCACTAGTAAACTTATTTCTTGATAATATCATTCTTTAGTATCTGAATGTATGGTAACATACAACTGTGTACAAGGGTTTATAATATTTGGTTGATAGTTTTAATATATAACACTGGAACGAAATATAGCTGATATATTTTCACTTTTCAAACACGCCAAATCTAAACCAATAACAGAATATCAACAGAAAAGTTGAGTTTTCAGCCAGGATGGTTTTTATATTCTCTTTCGACAAGAAGCTAAGTAATCTCTCGTTGTACTTAATCTAAATATACCTTTGTGCCTGTATCCAGTGTTACAGAATATTTAGGCTGGTTCTGGACACCTAAGGTTGACTATATGTAAGTGACATATCGGTGTTTCTGTATCCAGTGTTACAGAATATGTAGGCTGGTTCTGGACACCTAAGGTAGACTATACATTATGTAAGTGACATATCGGTGTTTCTGTATCCAATATAGGTTCAACAGTCAAGGTCAGTTCTAGATATCTTTCTATTGTAAGCGAACAACATTCCGGCGCTCCCCCTAAAAATGTATATGATAGTAAGGATTATCGCTGGGTCTCGATACATTAAAAAATACACATATATGCTTAATAACGTCCAAAACGTGCGAACTTGCAAAATTTGAATAAACGTAGAGACTTACTGTAATTAACAGCATGTGTAAAACATGCCCTTATTTATTGAATGTAACGTTTACAAAATTTAAAAACCAATCGCATATATAAAAATTCAAAGTTATTTGAGTGTGAACAAAATCGATAAATACAAAATAAATTAGTTTGAAAGAAATTACAAAATGTATTTACTCGTAAAATAAAGACAAACTGTAAAACTTTGCACGGAAAATTCGTTGGGAAAGTAGTGAGTATCCATTTGGTTTAACAAATTATTCTCATTGGCCATTGTTGCCAGTCCACTCAAACGTTTCTGACAAATGGTGGATCTGAGATACGTTTTTATTAGTTTCAACTTAGAAACACTTCTTTCACCACTTCCTACTGAAACAGGGAGCGTCAGGAGGATTGTTAGAGGAAAACAACATTAGCGAATGTGTCCATATAATTTTATATACAACATTTTGTTATATACCACAAGGCCGTACTTGGAGAACTTCCGGGTGGCAACATTAGCGCAAAAATTTCGAGCTCTCCGAACACTTCAACTCCGTTTATGCAACATTCTTCTCCATCACTCAGAATATTGTGGTTGTATGCATGCGTCCTTCAAGATGTTCTTGTCTCATGTATGAATATTCTTAATGTCATACCGAAAACTATAACTCTTGCAGTGGTTTTCCATGAGTTCAAACCTCTCGAGTTGATTGCTGTATCAAATACCACAAAGAAAGATTTCACTTTGAATGGTGCCAGTCCAGCCTAAATCGGTTTATCCTCACTCTTATATGAGACTTTTCCTACTTGTTTTTCTTGTATTTTTCTAAAAATTCAGCACAAACGCCAATTTTTCCTGCCAGTTCTGAAGCGTCTATGATAATGTTATTGAGACCTTCGTCAGATCTTATATTTTCCAAAAATGTCTGAACACTTATCACGAGGCCCATTCGAGTTTGCATTGTAGATGACTCTTTATGCAAGGTCTAACTCACTATGTTTATTTTGAAAAGGCTATTATGCCACGTAACCAGGCAACACAAAATGTGAAAGTTTGAAGTTTTCTTGCAACTCCTACTGCAATTTTCCTGCTAAAAGCATCCAGCTTGTGGTCTTAAGAGGCTTCATACAAAGTATCGTAAATTTCCTCAAACTGGTATCTAAGAAGTACTAAGGCTTCAATCCTACTCTCCCACCGAGTATTGCTCAGGGGTTTCACTGTTAGAGTGATAATGTGTTTCGTCAAAATACTCCACCTGTAAGTTGAACTAGAGAAAAAGTTTAATATTTCCTAAATCGCACTAAACAATCAACTGCAATAGGGCAAGAAAGAGCAGCATCGTTAACCACTAGCTTCATGGAATGATTACCACATGGCACGAAACATGCCCTTGAATTCAAATCAAGTACTTTTTTCTTGACTCCAGCATGCTTTCATGGCTCATGCTGGAGCCCATACCCCTCGCCCTTCGTGTTTATTAACGGAATGTTCCGTGTAGCTAACTCTATAAGACTTCTGTGAGACCTTTACCTGTTGTATCTGTGTCTTTCATAGGCAGAAAGCCTAAAAATATTCTTTTATTGACACTTGCTCATTTTTAACACATGTAACGAATTTCATCAAATTTTCATTTGTTGTGTATGGCTAATATCGGGTGTACAGTCAAGTATTATAGCATAATTTGTTGCTTGTTTTAGGTCACTTATGATTCGGTCTTAGATCTTTGTGGACAAGAAATAAATAAACTCACTTTGTATTTGTTTGCTCAAATAGTGAACATGTGTCCAACATATATTTCTTCGGATGCAACTCTTCTTACATGTTGAGCCATGACAACATCAAATTTAGAAATATACTCTTCAAGTAAAAAAATTACCAGTGTTATGCTCAAAAAGAAACTGTGTTGTTCCTCGAAAAGCCAACTCCTGAGATTGGACAACAGATTGGAGATTGGAAAATTGGACAACACAAAGTAAACCTTTCAACACTTGGTTCCAATATTCTGTTTCAGCTCGAATGGTTCTCTCGTGCTCTTTGTCGATCATTCTATCCAAATGTAATCGCATGGACAGTTCACGCCGAGATTAACAATTGTGTATGTGGGTAGATTTGCCATGACTGGCCAAAATCTTGGATAAGTCTTTCCAGTCAGAATACCCTTGGTCTACGGCAAGAGATGAATGCACACTTCCAAAGACTGCTGAAAAAAATTTTGTTATTGAATACAACAACCAGTTCCTATGGACTTGTTCCTTATTGCTAAGTTTTCATATTAAATGAAGTAAAGAGAATTTTCTACTATTAGCATCAATGGGAAAGACGATGCCAGTAACTTGTACAGGATCACGCTCACTCAGTAAGAAGTTTTCGTATCTCATCCGTGGTTGTTAGCGGCCACACTCCCTACAGTTCATCGATAGTAGCGGTGACGTGCCTCCGGACAGCTTCTGATCCTACAGTACAAATTCAATTCTAAATTTTTTAATCGTCGCTTAAACTAAAAACTAATTTTTAATGAGTTATTTAGTTTTTTGAGTAGTTAAGTAATATAACTCCATTAAATAATTGTTACATGAGCTTTCTTCTTGTAAAAGAAGTAATTTCTAGTACCTCACCTAAACTGCCATCAGCTATTAGGTTTTGCAACATTTTATCAAACATTGCAACACCCTGGTGCCTGCATTTATATTTTATTTTTTACTTGGCCAGCAACACAATAGATAGGCAATATTCAATAACAAGTATGAAGGACGAAAACAATTAATTACACCAATTAATTAAATTCACCCATATGACTTTTTGATTTATTGGAAATTCATATTTTATCACATCAAATATAAACGATAAACGTTATCACACAATTGACTGCATAAGAATACAGTAGACTCCCGATTATTCACAAGTGGATTAACCACGAACTAAATGAATAAAATAAATAAATCACGCAAGTTAAATGTACGTTACAGCGGCGACCAAGATGTTTAGCATGAGGAGGCCAGTCTTCCCGTGCGCAGCCTATTATCAAGGCCGTGTATAGTGTAACGCCGTGTAACGCATAGTGCAGCCTTGCTTTTATTGTTGTTTACTTCACCGACCACCGATGAGTCATGCATATCCCAATCCCGTATCGCGCCAATACTATTAGGCCATTATTGGCTCTCCAAACTTATTTGTTTTGTATATATATACGTGACTAAACAAAGTTAAAAAGTATATCATATATTTTAAATAAATGTTTTATTACTACCTACTACCTAAACCTGTATTAAAGCTTTACTGTAAAAGTATGTTAAAAAGTTACTTAAAATTGTGCTTAAATCAATTATTTACTTACAGTTTCATTTGTTTGATAGATTGTGGTTGCAGTAGTTACAGCCTCCAATATTGGCAATTCATCTTCTTTTATATTGGCTGTTATAGCAGTATCGTCCTTATCCAACTTCGTTGGGGAAGTTGAAGCCGTAATAAACTACTGTAGTTTGTTTTGTTGAATTTATCTTCTTTTGCGTGCTGCAGTTTTCTTCTGCGGTTGAATGACCCAGAGGGCTTTTTACACTAGCACTAGATTGCGAATGGTTAAGTGGCGCGTTTCGTTTTCTATGGTTAGGATCGAACGTTAGAATGTCACTGTAACGCATAGCATGATGCAGTAGATGATATAGCGACGTAAGACGCGACGTAGGGGGAGGGGGAGGGGCGAGTCCGTTTTCTACGGTTAGGATCGAACGTTAGAATGTCACTGTAACGCATAGCATGATGCAGTAGATGATATAGCGACGTAAGACGCGACGTAGGGGGAGGGGGAGGAGCGAGTCCGTTTTCTATGGTTAGGATCGAACGTTAGAATGTCACTGTACCGCATAGCATGATGCAGTAGATGATATAGCGACGTAAGACGCGACGTAGGGGGAGGGGGAGGGGCGAGTCCGTTTTCTATGGTTAGGATCGAACGTTAGAATGTCACTGTACCGCATAGCATGATGCAGTAGATGATATAGCGACGTAAGACGCGACGTAGGGGGAGGGGGAGGAGCGAGTCCGTTTTCTATGGTTAGGATCGAACGTTAGAATGTCACTGTAACGCATAGCATGATGCAGTAGATGATATAGCGACGTAAGACGCGACGTAGGGGGAGGGGGAGGGGCGAGTCCGTTTTCTATGGTTAGTATCGAACGTTAGAATGTCACTGTAACGCATAGTATGATGGAGTAGATGATATAGCGACGTAAGACGCGACGTAGGGGGAGGGGCGTCTGCCGGATGAGTCCAAGTAGATGACGGAGGGGTGCTCGACGGACGAGTCCGTTTTTTATTATTTAGGGTTATTTTTATTTGGGAATAATAATAAATCAAGCTGTGGGAGTATGCGCAAGTGTCCCACCTCACGATATATCATTTTCCCTAACTCCTTACTCCTAAAACTTGGCGATGTGAATCAACTTTCAACCTCTAGTCTCCTTCTGGACATTGCAGAGTGCTTAGGTGCCCCATTTGCTTGGCGTGCTCCTTGACCGCGTACTTTGCTTACCCCTTGAACCGCCCCTAGTTCGATTGGAAAGTATAAACCTGGTAAAACCTGAAAGTTCATTCAGATTATTAAAAAGGTGTTCACCCTCAAAGTGCCAAATAACTCAAAACCATACATGCACATGTTTAAATACATACGGTTTTAAAACCGTAAAAATAAGGGATACAAATTTAAGTTTTAAGCTTTAAAAACTGTAAAAATAGCATTTAGACAAAGTAATAAGTCGTGAATTATTTTTTTAGTTGTCTTCGTCAGAATACGTAAAATTGTAGAAGTAAAACTTCGAGATATTAAAGTACCTACGAACTTTTTAGAAACATAACAGGATACAGAAAAACATCTGATTTTGCTACTGAGTAGATAAAGTAGTACTTCAAAATCTATTTGAGTAGCTGTTCCAATAAACTAACGTTAAAGTACATTCGAGACTCATTTATAGTAGATAGGTTCGATCGGTTTGCCCCTTTATCGGATTCAGGTATGCAACATGCACACATTTAAATATTGTATTAAATTATATTTAATTGCATGCTTAATGTTACTAATTTCTTTACTAGTATGCATTTAAAGTATATATGAAACTTTTTGCAAACCGACATAATTCGCTTAGAGCAATCGGTGGATTTAATCTGATGACTTAACTGAATTTTTTAGGCATGAAGTCTCAATGTTTTACGAATAACATAGTGGACAGTGTTTTGGGTATTTTTGTCTGAAGGCTTTGTCGCACAATTTATATTTTAGGTTTCTGATACAAGATTTGTCTGATTTCTTCAATTTTGTAGTCTCTTGTTTTTGGTTGGCAGTAGAATAGCCTTCCGAATTTTGACCTCGATATGTGATTCGAAACTGACGCTACACACTAACAATCCATATCAGTTCTGCGTAACAATCCATATCAGTTCTGCGTACCACTGAATAACAATCCATATCAGTTCTGTGTACCACTGAATTAACAATCCATATCAGTTCAGCGTACCACTGAATTAACAATCCATATCAGTTCTGCGTACCAAATTAACAATCCATATCAGTTCTGCGTACCACTGAATTAACAATCCATATCAGTTCTGCGTACCACTGAATTAACAATCCATATCAGTTCTGTGTACCACTGAATTAACAATCCATATCAGTTCTGCGTACCACTGAATTAACAATCCATATCGGTTCTGCGTACCACTGAACACTCTATGCCATCTGCTGCGCCGTAAAGATAGTACTCGCGACTGGTGCCTGGTGGGTCAATCACAATAGCAGATTGTCACCGCTCAGCTATTACGCGTATGCTAAGGTCAACTTTTCCTTGTATAAAAAACAAAACTTTGTTATTTCAACTTCAATTTGACGTTTAGATCGTTTAGAATCTTTAATATTTTTTTTAGTAACGGTTGGTTATCTTGACACTTTTATTCGGAAACCCTGTATAGATAACCTGTAATAAAACTTGGAAAATCGTGTTTACGTTATTTATTACAAATCATCCGTGACCGATGATAAATATGATCACAGCGATCTAGAGATTACAAAACAGGTGTCAGCGAGACTATACCTCAAATTGAGATAGGCAATATCCACAACAAAAATTTAATTTTTAATATTTAACGTATTTAAGGATTGACAGTCTCAAAATGCTTTCTTAGTATGCTTGTAGAGCTTAAATACAATATAAATTTCATGGTCCAAGAGCAAAAAGCTTTTGATAAAATTGAACAATCAGTAATGATATTTGGCTTTTATACATATTCATATACATACCTATACATACACATGTATACAGTATATGACGTTAGATTCAGGATTTCATGTCTATAGTTCATTTCATTCTTGAAATGTCCTACCTACAAATAAACAGACAAACAATTACACGGGAAAGAAACTTTTATATCCCTCTCCGCAGATACAAGAGAAATTGTTTCAGCATACTGAATATAAGCTTTCAATGACGCTAAGCCAAATTTCATGACTGAAGATGCACCATCATATCACTCATAATTTCCTGTATAAAAACAAAGTTTTATTGAAATTTAAAACCTACAGATGAAATTTTTCTCAAGACACTCAGTTGGTCTTCATATTTATTTATTGTGGTATTTCCTCGTTGCCACCATGGCTATCCATAACCAATGTTAAAAATATTACTTGACGCTAACCGAAATTCAGTGAATGCTTGGTATGAATCCACTATCCTCAAGCTCAATATTGGCTATATAAAAAAAAGCTTAGCAAAATTTAAAGTCTTTAGGTTAGTATTTCAGGAATATCGTGGAGACAGTTCAGACAGTCAGAAATGGAATACTTTTACCCCTAGGGTTATAGGCTTTGGTATCGCTAAAACCTACTATTATAATACATAAACATAGCAATTTTTCCAAAATAAACTTTTTATTCGATGATAAAGTTAACGATTTTTATTGCTTTGATATTTAGTTATTTAATTAATTTTAGTTAAGGTAAACTAATCAGCAATGATTCTTTGAAATTTTATTCCGTGTTTTTATACAACTTTTTTTAACTTTTTTATCTTCTTGATGCAATTATATATTCTTTATTCCACTAATTGTATTAACATCCTACCATTTGGTTTTTTGAGAATCTAATTTGGAATGTGCGGTCAGTTATCTCTGGGTACGTGTTTACATTATCTCTATTACATCGGATACTAAAGTCCGATTGGTGCTGAATGCCACTGCCCGAAATCAATGGGAGGATCAATCTACTAAACGACCCTTGAAATTGGAAATAGCCAATAGCCTTTAATAGCGTCCACGTCGTTTACCATGGTAACCACAAACATTTGCACAGATAAAACACTTGCGTCGATTTATGTTAATGTTAAAAATTTTATCAGATTGATTGAAGTTTATTTCAAATTTATACAGGTAATTCGAAAATAAAAATGCAAACATTGATTAATTTATATTATGGAAATTGCATTAAACAGTTTGTTGCTCATATTGCTATGTATAGTCTCCTACTATATGTTGGTGAAACTTTTATAATCCTTTACTGCACTGGCCTGATCAGTCAATATATTTTATTTAAACTAATTTCGTATGGATAATTTTGTATAATTTCAACACCTACGGCAGTCACTATACCCTTCACTGCCGTTGTTCATTCCTCTCTCTTTCCAATTGCTTTCGTACAGCTAACGACAACTGTATAATACGAAGTTGTCGTAACCATTTTCTAGCATACCTTGAAGGCTATGGGATAGCTGAAGAACTTTACAGTTGCCGGAATAGCTATTCATATGGTGTTCCTCAAGAATTTTTACTGGGTGCATTTCTTTTTAACATCTACATTAACGAAATGAATCAGTCGCTTCCGGTTAAATGCTTGTTTTTTTCCAAACTACACTAAGCTTTTATGGAGGCGGCAGCTGCTAAGGAATGTAGGGGTCTTCAAGCGGCTCTTAATGGTGTGGCGCTGAGTAGACCGAAGTTAAAGTGATGTCCCTTAACGTCTCCAAATGCACGGTCCTTACGTTTCACAGGATATATCGTGCTCTCTTCTACAATAGCTTTATATACTCTGAAACTCTGTTGCCTTGCCATTCGCAATCTTGGAGTGATCCTCAGCCATGACTTATCTCTTTACCTACATATAAATGACTTGTTCAGTAAGGCCAATAATCAATTGGATTCTTATTCCGGCTTGGGCGTAATCCTTTCGCTAATAGAACACTGCTTCTGGTTTACAATTCCCTCCTACGGCCAAGCCAGAATTTTTAGTATAGTGTGTATGTACCTCAGGAAACATTGTGAAAGGGTGAAAGAAATTCAGTGGAGAATTCTGTATATTTCTTGGTATTAGATTTTACTTTTCTATTTAAGATGCCCCAGTTACTGAGATTGTCGATCTATTTTCTATGTATTACTATTTTACAGTTATGTGGTCTGAAACAAGACAGTTAGTATTTAATTTGTTACAAGAATTTTCATTATAATGCTTTTTATTGAGATCTAGACGTTTAAATCTTAGTAACACTATTAATGACATTAACACGTAAATGACGTTAACTAGTAAATGTTTGACTAAAAAGTCCTCATAAAACATCCTAGTGAAGAAAGTTGATATTTTTTTAGAAGTATTTCACTCTCAAAGCTTTTACTTAACACGATTTACTATATGAAAAATCCCATATACTTTATGGATAAACGCACTCTGAAAAATTAGGCTGGTAGGAATTTATGAAACACAGTCTTGCAGCTTTCATATTTTAAAGGCAAATACCTAAAAAGGAAAATTGAATACTTTATATTGTATAAGACATGTCATTCTTACTTTTAATAACACCCACTAGTTCATTAGTAGTTTGACAAATTTAACTCTTGGTAAAATGTGATCATAATGTATTTAGAGTGAGGTATGTTCTCCAGTCACACAACATAATTGAGTAGTTGGCGCCTTTTTAATAGTTAAAATTGGTCATTTATGTTTTATGTTGGAAATGGGTAAAATCTTTAAAAAAAAACTGAGTTTTTTAAATATAAATTTTCGTTTTGGTTTAAAAAGGCATCATAGTTTAAGTAGTACCTGACAAAGTTTACAACATGATGGATAGGTCTCCGTGACCTTATCCTTTAACCAGCCCGACTCTGACTGATGTAGAGCGGCCGCTGCTAATGGCCGAGGGTGGTGGCTCAGCAGCGCAAGCGCATAGAACGTGCGCCGTTTCATCATTTGTCTTATAATAATATTTCAGACTTCTATGTTACTCTTTAACATTAGTTTTAAACCGCATATCTCAATTTTATAAGAACTAATTGAAAATATTCACTCAAAAAAGTGTAATTCTTTCTTCTGTCGCAAAAATACTAGAAACAAATTATATTCACTAATTTACAAATACGCTTACATTATACGAAATCAATATCTTGGCTCATCTATGCGTAACTATTATTGAAGAGAATTATAAGATTATAATACAGTCACTGACTAATAAATACCCATTGGATGCATTTATTTCACTCTAGCTACATCCTAATAGAAACTGTTAATGCATTCAAATATCACTTATAAAAACAAAGTATTCTATTCAAATTGAATATTGAATGATTCATAATTACATTTACTTAGGAATAGAAGTGCTCTTAGAGTGAAATGTTTGCGTTTGCTTTCAAAATAAAAATAAATATAACAGTTGGTTTTTCATAATCCATGGTATATAATTTGATTAGATCAATGATTTATTTAAAAATTACTGTATGTCGTACAAACTTTACATGAAAAGGTAGTCAGCGATTACAAACTAAATTTAAATCAAGTTTACAAAGAAACATGCCCTATTTTCAAGTTTAATAATATATTAATAAATGAATTATTGACTCATACATTTATATTGGCTGTAAAATATTGCAATGTCCTCAGAAAGCTATTTTATTAGAAGCTATACTAATTTCTAAAACCTAGAAGCTCTTTGGTAGAGAAATGTTAGGAAGTTAGCGAGGGAGAGAGAGTTATATGCGGGTGATGCGGGCAATGCTACCCTTAGCCTTTATCCAAGTGACTTGGCCTGTTTACATTCACAGGTCATCGGATTGAAATCTTTAGTTGGGCAACATCTCTTCTGGTGTAATGCTATAAACTTATCTTGTCTCTAGACTTATTTTTATTCATGTTGAAAATAATATTCTGCTACAAGTTTATCAAATACATTTGGTCATTACTAAACTTTCATTTCCAGCAGCATAACAGAAAACATCAAAGCATAACAACTATTGACAATATGAAATAAATAAACATTTATTGGCTCTCTTTTTCAGTATTCTACGGTAAAAATTAACACAACTCCGAGCTTTGGCGTTGTTTTAAATTTATAGTATATTACATGTAGAGCTAGTGGTATACAGCATAATACATTTACACGCGTGTGTTGTACATTACAATACATGCATTACTTGCATTTGGATAGTTTTTTTATACTTATATTTTTTAGTGCATCAAGCGTAATGTACTGAACGCTTGGTATTGAAAGTTAATAGAAGGGAGTTAATTGTTACTAATACAATTTTCATTTATTTATTCAAAATAAGTTATCAAGAAGTCAAATAATAAATTTAAACATTCCCAAAACTGAAAAATGTCGTACAGTCCATGTGTAAAATGGACGATATACATTTTGATTACGAAGAGAGGGTATTTGAAGGGAATAACACACAAAGGTTGAAATATGAATTGTTTTTCAAGACAAACAATCTATAGAGCAACAAAAGTATCGCTTAAAAATAAATTTACCAAATGTTTAATAAGTAAAAACATCTATATGCCACGAATTTGATTTAACTAATGAATTGGTAGCGCAAGTCTATTATTTATTATATAACTAAATATAAAATACCGTATGAAAAGTGTTTGGTGCCCCTTGCGGCCCTCCATATCATTTTCAGTTCCAGCTACAAAGTAGTTTACTTAATTTCGATCAAAAAGTATTGGATAAAATTTCTGTTTATAAAAACATAAACTTCATTCATCTTCAGAGTGAGAGGTGATTACTAGTAAAACTGCGAAACATTTTTACGAAAATTCATTAGAAATGTTTAAATAATGAAGAACAGGAACCTATATCATACATACATATACACACCAGTTATTCCAATGACTTTATTGATATTTGCAAAATTTTCATAAACTTATATCCCTCGTACTAAAGTATAATTGACGTCGTATAAGAATTTTAACTTTTGGTACTAATATTTTACTATTATTATTTTAATATCAGTCAGTGATACAAAATATCAGTTTTCTTTACGATTCTTCCATTCGAAAAACCAAACTCCAAATATATATTTAAGAATTTGAAAACGAATTAAACTAGTTGGTCCATATAACAAACACACAAACCCAAAATTAGGTTTGGTGTGTGAGTTAGGATCGCTTCTTACTGTTCTACGAGACGGGCCTCAGTATCTCACTTTCACTTTAGGTTAATCAGTATCAGTTATGAGATTTAATGTTTTCACCCACCCACTCAACGATCAGACTCACTAAAAAAGTAAAATTAGTAATGTTTTCTAGCAATACAATCTTTATCAACTTCAAAATATACACACAAAAAAGCTACTAATCAGACACACCAAAATCTAAAATGTTCATGACAATTTATTTATCACGTGTGTTTCCAAAAGCAATACGTGACACAGAAATATAACGAGAAAATTATGTGACAATTCCCAATACTCTCGGAGAGTACCACTGAGAGCTGCAGTCAACCAAAGGGTTGTATTAGCATTTAATGTCGGCTCAATCAAAGCTTTTAATCTTCTTCCAGCTGTTTATTTTGTCATCGAGATGAACCACATCACTCAAGCGTCAAACCTTTAGTTATTGGCCGCTTTATTGAGCTCTTTTAAACACCTCAAAATAATAGATTTTGTTTCGTTATGAATAAAATTAGTTCTTTCCATTTATAGTTTAATTAGTTATACCTTAATTTTACTTTTAATTAAATTTCTTATAATCGTATTTCAATAACTGAAACTATCAAACCCATCATTAATCATTATCACTGAGTACAAAATTTACAAACTGTTAAATTTTGTATAAATGAATTTAGAATAGAACTTCAATTATAAGTTACTATTTATCATTCCGTTCCCTAATGTATTATTTTACACTTTAAATTTAACAGTATTTAATAAAATCTCTTGACGTCTCGCTAACACAAATTTTTAATATTAACAACAAGTTTAATAAGTCTGATGGTTGGTTTATTTTATGCATTACATTATGATATTACAATCCTCCCGTAGATCGTGTAGTAAGATTTCGTTTATTGATTTCATAACAAAATCTAGGAATTCTTTCCATATCAGGCTTTAAACTGTTCAGTTGGAAGCATTATTCTGTAGCTTAAGTACATTGCATAAATTGGTTTAATGTGTAATACATTTACTAAAATGAGTAATGATGTATAAAAACATCATCGGTTGTTTTCACAGTAACGTACTATTTACATGTGGCTTTTAAGCACCCTGGACTATCTAGATGATATTTATAAGAAAATTAATTTGTATAGTTGCATAAAACTTCATTTCTACAAATACAATAATTAAATTAACGAAGGTAAATTAATGAGATTTGGCTGAGCGCCATCACTCAGTAGGTTGAGAAATTTTTTCTTCTCTGTGTCTGGGGGCTGTAAAAATGCCTTATCTGTCTGATTGCTTGTCTGTTATTTAGTCCTCAGGTCACGTGAAATGAGCGAAATCTTACGCGACAACAACTTGGACTACTCCTAACTTTTTTATTTGGGTATTGAATAAAATACTACTAGCATTTTATACTGTGTTCCTATAAACACTATGAATTATTGATGAAACATATCTCACAATTTAAAAAATTAATGTGAGATAAAACCCTATGTTGGCACGAACTGTAAACTTGGTATGACACAGCCAAGTAGATAACGAAGACAACTGACGCTCGACCAGTCAAAGGCTGTCTTCAATTACGAGTTAAAGGCTTAGACTGCACAAGTTATGACCTGAATAACAATATCAGTTCTGAGAGTTCAAGACAGAAATAACAGAGTTTATTGGTTGAGACTGTTTTTATTAACTTTCTTATGTAAACACTAGTTTTTGGAAAATTATTTTCTCTCCATTCTAAGCAAATTAAAAAAAATAAAAATGATGCTATTTAATAAAAATATATTTAAAAAATATATTTAGGTCCACAAAAGTTTGTTTCCACCATGCATACATTACTGGAGAGGAAAATTGGGTCCTATCAAAAAGCTTTAAGAAATTTCTTCATAGGAACTAGGCCTAAATAAAAATAGCTTTAATATCTAAATTGCAGTATTAATATCTAAATTATTGTGTTCGCTTTATCTTCAACCTCAGACGATATGACCATATAACACCCTTCATCAATCAGTTACATCTGTTAAAGTTGAATCTACTCCGTCAGTTCCACATTCTCAGCATGTTACATTCTATTTTGTATAACGATTATTCCCCTTCCTATCTGTCTGAACGCTTTTCTTTCATTTCTGAAACAAGCAATTGGAATACTCGACGTGGAGCCTCTCTGTTATCTGTTCCTGTTCATAGATCCTCTATTTACAGTAAATCATTCACAGTCTCTGCTTGTCGACTTTGGAATAATCTCCCGGATCATATTAGAGGTATTCGTAGTCGGAAACGGTTTGGGGGGTGCTTAGGGACCATCTGTTTTGGACCTCGTCGGGTTGACGATATCGTGGCATAGGGTATGGGACGATAGCTTTGTATGAATGGTGATGGATGAATGTCTGTTAACTTCCTTGTAAGTTTTATTCTATGTATTTATTTTTAGTTTCATAGAAAACCTTTGTTTCATTTTATTACTTTATATAAATAGAGATTATAATTTTCGATTGTAAAATAGTAATGTAAACTGTATTGTGGCTCTTGTTTTACAGTAATAGTAGAGTTTATTAATTTATGGTTAGGTGTAAGAGAGGACTTAATAGTCCTAACCTCGCCAATTGAATATGTTTTACGTTGTATTCAATAAAGACATTTTTCATTTCATTTTTTCATTTCATTTCAGTATATATTCAATTTTATATATACTGAATTATATTATGTGTATCCATAGGACAACTTGAGGATAATGTGAGCTACAGACTTAATAATTTGCTTACCTGCTTAGCTAATCCTTAATCGTGGTATGGCGTTCTTTTACCTTGTTGAACTAAATTGCCGGGATAAAAGATCATTCTATCCAAAACTTAGAATTAAAAATTTAGGAACTGTTCAAGCTATAAACTTGATATACTATTAAATACATCTAAAAACATACTTAGAAATTGAAAAAAGAAAATTTTAAACACAAGGAATATGAAGAAAACAGGATTTTTCCGGACATTTGCCATTGTTTAGTGAAACAAAAAATCTGTAACACTATGTTTCGAAATATGCAATCTGATCTCTTCTTCCGGTAAATAACTAACCTAATACATAATTACAAACTAGGTATGTAAGTTATTTAAGAGAAGTGAATCAAGAGTACTCTTGAATCCAAAGTTAATATTATTCTCGTTCTGTATATTCTTTTGAAAATAAAATTATTTAAATGTGTGCCATGACTTTATGGACAGACTGTATTTCAAATATATTTTATTTAACTAAAGTGTTGTAAAAGATTTCATTTCCAAGTGATTTTACAATCATATGATTTACTTAGAAAACTAACAAATCTTATCTCATTTTCATATTTTGTTCTACTTATATGTTCTAAAGTGTATCGTATGTATTAAAAATATGCATTAAATGCCACATAGTTGGCACTCTGGTATAATCATGGTATTTCAATAGAACAAGAGTGTGGTAAATACTGAATATTGCCTGGAGCATAAGCAGAACTGAGAGTTGGCCACTTACAATAGAGTTTAATGGGCCTTAGGCTTGAGGTTCACCAAGTTACGCTTGGCAAATCTTTTAAACTAGCATCAAGTTGAAAGTATATATTGGGTTATGAATTAAAGTATAATCCACAATGGGTTAATCTAATATGTAGTTACATATAAAGAAAGCATGAAATCACGACCTTTTATATTGTTCTATAGTAAATAACATATTTTATCAAGCCTTTAATTAGATATTAGTTCGTAGTAAATTTTAGATAGAAACATTTAATAAAGCAACGAAATGTTTTTTTTTAAGTAGTCACTATAATTTTTTATGAATTATATAATACACCACCTTTCAGCGATTTATGTCTAAGTAATAAATTGGTAACGTGTGTTTACAAATTGGATTTCTTTGTTATTGGCTGAGCGATAGTGAAGCCTGTGACTCGAGAGACTGGATAAATTTCACTTTTGCCTATCTGTCTATGTGCATATCCTATATCTCAAGGATAGTATTTAAAACAGCTTACATATTATATATTACAATCACAATATTACAAACATACAAGTCACAAATTGAAAACGGACCTTAAAAATGGTTTTGTCTGACAGTAAAAAGATTATCCGTCTCAGTGAAAGGGCATAAAGAGATTAATTTTATAAAGGATAATTGTCAGTGACAAGAGGTCACAATTTTCACACCACTGAGACTCTAATGACAGGTTAATTGAGGAAAGTTGGCAGACAGCTGAGATTGCCTGGTCTGTGGCCAACTGTCATACTCATCGCTTCTTTCTTCATAAAAGAAATTATCTTTCTGATTGTTGTGGTTTCTTTGAGTTTTTTATACAAAATAACTACTTGGAAAATCACCATGCTTATGTATGTAACGTATATTACAAGCGTCTTTATAATTGTATTTAATATTACAATTTTTTATTACAAATAAATTTAATATTACAAAATTTATATTAAAAACTCACCTAAACAAAAACGTACAATAGTTTATATAAAGTTACTTATGCTATAAATATAGATTTACTTAAAATTCTGATTAACGTTTTAAATTAAAATAATATTTTTATTTACTTTTACTGTAGAAATTCCTTTGTAAGGGCGATTGCAATATGTATCTCACACCTTAATCAATTATATACAGTATTAGATATGGAATATACACAGATCAGTTAAATTTTATTTTTATACTATTGTTTACTGTTGATGGGATTGTTTACAAACACATTAGTAACAAAATAAGTCTATTGCCAACTTTTCATAAAACCGCATACCTGTACTAAAAATATACCATTTTAATAGTGCTGTGTGCATTGTTACCCAATACGGCCACAGTATTAAAAATCAAAGCCATAGTTCATGTATGCCCTGATCTTATTGTGTTAGATTATTATTACTAGCAACCACTAAGTTTCAGTGAATATATTTTATTCACAGAATTATAAGCCAAATCATATTTATTTAAGTTTGTCTGGTTTATAGTTATTGGAATAAATCTGCTATCTAGTTGTATTGCATAAAAAGAGTTTTCAAGAATAAGTTTCGAGTTGTATAAAGAACCAGACAGAGACCTGAAATTGTAATCTAATTTAATGAATCCACATGTTACTAACTATCATATTCAGTTATCAATAAACCTGAAGTTTATAAAGATACGGATGAGATTTTATGCCATCAAATTGTTTTCAACTATAATAAAGCCTTTAATTCTGTGAGTGTAAAGTAGTTAACACTATTGCGAGACAATGCTAATGCATTAGAATCAGTAACATTTGATAACTGACTAATTATTGACGCGTTTTTTGGTCTTATATCTATTATACAAACAGGTAACGAAAAAAGAAGAAATTCAGAAAAAGGGGTGGAGCTGGCAGTGGTGTAACTATAAGATAGTTTTTTTAGTTTTAACTGTCCCCATATTCCATACGAGGTTTTTCCATATTTTATCAATCATGTAAATTTATATTCTACCAATTGCCATGAATATAGCAGCATTTTTGTTCAAAACACTCTCTTATTCCAAAAAAAGTTATTAAACTTTCAAATTTCTATCAATGAACTGTGTTTTCCATTAGACTATACTTTATAATATGGAATGGTAACTGACAATGTAAGCGAAAAAATACTTATATTAAAGAACCATCGAGAACCAACAAAATCGATAAAGAGACCGAGAAAGGACATTGAAATCTGATAAGAGAATTTGAGAGAGTATCGTTTATTAATAAACCCATTCATAATAGAAGAGGAGAGGTGGATCATGCGAGAGTGAGAAGGGGATTGGAAACAACAAAATGTCAATGTAAAGTAGTAGCTGTCTGTTTAAATCCAATAGACACGTCCATACCAGATGTTTGCTTATTTATGAATCGCAATTAATTATTCTGAAAAGTATTGTTATTTTAGAAATGTAATGCTATGACTGGTATTATATCGTGACTATGTATTATATCAAAACATAGTAATTCTTGGAAACTATCTCAAATTCATAATATGCAAACGGATAATAGAAAGCGTTTAGGGAAACTCAAACCCCTCATACCATATAAAAATTAAGGAATTAAATAACATTACTTTTAATACACATAGTTCTGTAGGCTATATGCCTAAACCAATATTTTACAAAAAGAAAATATAAATAAACAATAAGCTGGATAAATTGGAGTTGCTATTAGATAGTTGTGATTCGACGGTGATTCTCTTGTTCTTTTATAATGAAAATTATTCAAACTGGAAGCAATAAAAGCAAAATCAATTCTGTTAACAGCGCCAAGTAAAGCACAAAGATAAGATTCAACAGAGAAAACGTTTTAATTAAGAAGACTGACCCTATATTCTGATAACAACCAGAAAGAGATAAATGTAGGTGGCAGATCTCTTCACGCTAATCTGAAGCAACTTTTTAAACCCTAAAGCTTAACAGCATAATACTTACAAGTTAGATTATAATTCACTTAGGATGACGTCTTATACACAAGCGGTGCTTGATGATATTTCTAACAATAATGAATTTTCACTACTTAATTTTCAGTCATCATTAGAAAATATTCATGAAAAATAGATCAAATACGGTCCTGATTATTCAATGACCCTATTATCAGGAGCCTCCAGATTACATAGTGCTCTCGAGGGTTAGGTATTTTATAATATGAAATATGGCCTTCACTTAGAATGTTTAAATTTCCGATTATAATTTTATACTGATTTCCATATAAATAATTATATTACGAAACTTTAGTCCGTTCTACTATTGGTACTAGAATTCTTATGTTATGACTCTCAAAACCGTATATATAATTTCACCGATTACAGAGTCAGGTGTATAAAGAGTAAAGATTTTTGTAAAAATTGTTAGTGGAATTATTACTTCACAGTGTATGATGCTCTGAATTTTACAAAGTATAGTGTTACGTAAAGGACTGTACATAATAACTAAATTATTTCATTATTGTTCTCACCAGTTCGCAAAAAATACTTATAAATTCAAACGTTACGATATGTTTAAATACTATTATTTACTCAAATTAATTTACACAAATTTCAATAAAAATTGCTTATCACAGGTTTTATAAAACATGTAACAATTAAGAACCAGTATTATTTTACTATAATCTTCTTTATAAGTTAGAGATTTGTAACAACTAGTTTCAAAGGATTGAAGTTAATAATATAGAGATTATTAATATTAATTTAGTATTATTTCAGATTTTACTTGCAGTCAGGATAACGGTTTGAAATAACCAACAATTACGTTCTCGTAGATTGTCAAAAATTTGGTGCAATTATATATTAGTCATTACACATGTATGTACCAAGTCACGAATAAACGTTATCAAGAATTAACGTCCAAAAATAAGCCAGTGAATTCTTAAGAGTTGTTCTTCAGATATGAACTGGCAGTTATTTCGAACACTTCATTTGGATGTGACAGCGACGGTTTGCTAAATAAGAATTCTAAGATTGTTAATAGACCTAACACGATTGTACATCCAAATGCAAATTATAAATCTAACTATATCTTAATTTATTGAAATGTATTTTATAACAATTTCATTTATTGTTTTAAATTTATTCTTTTTGCAATAAACTGAGATAACTAATTAAAATTTGATTAGGCTTTAACACATTTTATATTACTTCTGCATTGTTATATAATAAAGAAAATTAAAAAACTAAAGTAAACTATTAAACTAAAGTTAGAAGTGTTTTAACATGTTTAATTCATACACTTCTAAGTAGCGATATATTATGATATCAATTGTAGTCCTTACATGCAGTTTTGAACATATCCTAAAAATTTAGCACGCTATAGTTTTGTTTTATTGAGGTTTCATGTGCAAATAAATAAATATATAAGTTTCACAAAGTAAATTTAAATTTTTCCACGGGATCTACGCTCCAACTTACTGATCATAAATATCCTGTAGCATATCAGGGAGTTGTAGTATATCAGAGAGCAGAGCCTTTTAAGAAATTCAATGAAGTGTCATTCTTATATTCTTGTTCTATGCGTTCATATTATAACATGATACACACATAGTATGTTTATCTACTGATGTATACAATAACTTCATATACATTATAAATAATACTTACAAGTAACATAACATAAAACAGTTGTACATAAATAATAATTGAAATAACTTGTATGTTTCTTAAACTAATCAACTACCACTACAACACTGTAATGTAATATTTCATTTCTGACACTGTTACAATCCAAGAAGCCGGCAATAGTTGCGGTGCGGTTATAACGCTAATGGTGGCGCTTTAATGACGAAGTTGGGAAGAATAAAAGCTCCATTAGGGTAGCCTGCCTCCAGTTATCCTCCCCGATCAATCACAGGCCAAAAACCTGAATCACCCTCCCGTGAGCATTGTTACACTGAACTTGCTCGTGGTGCTTCAAGGGCCTTGAATTTTGCTACTACAAACATTATCCTCATTTCTATTGTTTTAACAAGTTAATATTATCTAAATAGAATTATATAATAAGCTAATTTTTATAGGTAAAGTTTTTAAATAATTTTATTTAATATGTAATAAATATAGATGAGAATAAATAATAATAAATATAATTATAAGAAAATATAACTAATTATGTTCTGATGTAAATAAACTTGTACAAGAGGAGACAGCTTAATACAAATAACCTTGATCCATTAAATAGTATATAGACAACAAGGTCAACATCAAACCTTACTCGTGCGTGCAATTCGTCAGGGATCCAGGTTTTGTATAGGTAAGTCAATACATTTAATAAAATATTAACAAACAGTGTGATATTAGAAACAATACAGTTTTAGATCACATTTTTGCTAAAATATTAATGAATACTGCGCTTGCAATGTTCCTCTGAAAGTTCCGACATCACTGTTCTCCGTACACTCCAGAAACAATTACGTACCGTCCATGAACCGATATCACCACTTCCCTTGGAGATTAAATTAACAGACAGGAGCTCCGGAGAAACCACCATCGTGTGAGATGGTGGTTAATTTATGATTAACCCGAACTAGTTAATTTAAGACTTGGTTTTAAAACTAAATTATTATTTTAAAAATATTAATAGAACATTTAATGCTGTTGAACTTATTTATAAAGTTAAACTTTTTGTGGTTATCCTCAACAGTCTTTAAAGTTCTTAATTTATATGCCACAATAATGTCGTTATTTCGTATTTCAAATCACTTTTTCGAATATTTTACACTTGCTACGCCTAGGTTTGCTCGCGTTTTATAACAGAGTATTATTTCTTTTAAATAATGTCATTTTTAAAATTATAGCGGATGTCTGTGTGCCTTCTAATACAAAGTAGGAATTCCCCACACCACGAGCCACGGAACATGCTTCAATGAGATCACGTGCAAAATTTCAAATCTGTGCCACACTTTAACTTTTAAATGTCATGTGGGCAGATATATAGACAGACCAGAACCACGCAGAAACAAAATCTGTTTTGTTCTCCCCGGAGAAAAAAGAGAAGTCGTTTCAGCACACATAATTCTATGGTTGGATATGCACCAACACACATTAAATGAACCTTCATACAAAATTGTATAGGTATGGTATCAAGTCTATAGGTTAGTTCGTTTTAAAGATACCGTACGGACAGAGTGATAGGCTTCGCTAACGCTCAGCCAATTTGTATCACCACACCGTGTTCTCCTTCTATTGAGTTCAAATAATTTTGATTCGAACAGTAATGAGAATAGTTCATTTTGGAACTGTAACTGTAGTGCTCAAGAAACTTTACTTGTTAGTATCTATTTAAAGTCTTATTCTTTCAACATACCTGTGAGATCACAAACATGATCAGCTCCCAGTGTCGAGTATCTATAGTACCATTTCGTGATAATATAATTTAACGTGCACTATGATTATATCCCAAGTACTCAATCTTGGAGTTTACCTTCGCTGACGATATCGCTTTATTGCATAAACATGAAGACATTCAGCAAACAGAATTGGCACTCAGGTATTATAGTAAAGATTATTTTACGTCTAGGAAGCTAAACCCAAACTATTTAAATATTATTGGTATTGGCTTAATTACGCTGGTTTACATGTTACCAGGTTTAGTACAATCTTTAGAGAGATTAGTGGACCCCCCATGGCAATACTTTATTTCTTAATGTGCTCAGCTCTCAGTGGTGAGCAACATAGCCCCACCTTATTCGTAAAGATGCACTTTCTGGGAGAGTTTATTAAGATAATGTCCACTCCAACCTAACCATTTTGTGGGACCACCCTGAGCAAAACGGCTTGAGCCAAGTGCAATTTTTCAACTGAAACTTCTCGCCTAATTTCAAATGGGCATCAGACTAGCACTCGGATGAAATAGTTTCTTGATCTTCAATCCTGTATTATCCATATTTCTCAAGAGTACTGGGTTTTGCTTTCTAAATGGTGTTTTTGTTTCCTAATACATTAAAGATATATAAATCATTCATGTATAAGCACAACAGAGTTGTGGAGACATTATATTTTGTTCTTTGCCCTTATTATTAAACAAACATGGAAAAGGAATAGTAGAAAACGAAAATTGCTTAACATTGCCGGTCTAAAAATTGCAATATTTATTTATTTCGTATCCTACGGCAATACAACATTTTTCAGGTTATAATAAATAGCAAATAGATGGCTAGAATATTAAGAAACAACAGCTAACAATAACCAACAGCAAAAGAATAAAAAACAAAAATAAACAACCCAGTATTTCATATGTATAAAGTAATACGTTTTCAATTTAAAAAATTCAAAATTAATAATAAAATAGCAAAAATAAATAATACGAAAGCATTGGCAAATAAAACCAAGGAGTGAGTTATAAAGAGAAAATCAATCAAAAATAATAAAACTTAATTAATAAAGCAATGATACAGTTTAAAATACAATAACAGTCAACAGCAATAAAGATTTGAATAGTAAAACAACAACTAACATGAACAACTGATTTCAACATCACAGGTTTAGAACAATAAATAAGACTAAATAAGAGAGTATAATCAGATATAATATTACTACCACCTATGAATCATGAATGGACTTTATCCACATAAACATGAAAAGAGGATTTATTTTTTATTTTTAATTGCGTCGCCAGGACACGTCATAGAATGTGTCCCTCTAAAGGCACCATCTGAGCAAGGCACGGTATCACTACTACAAATAACAACATACTAAGGTGGTGGGCGATTTAGGATGACTGGATGCATGATATTCCTGAATGTGCGAAAATACGCTTCATAGAAGTCTACGTTGGAATGACTCATTTACAGTTTTCATCAGCCTAGGTACGGCGGTATGTAGAAGATAGGTGAAATGGTGGTGCTTGTCAAGCATCTGAATATTACGAGTGTGTGGCGAGGCACATAAAGATTTATTATTTAGAGAATGGAGGGCACTAAATTTATCCATTTAGTACCTTTATGAGAAAAAAACTTTTAAGGTCCTTCTAACTGCTAAAGGTGGAAGCTGCAAAAAGCTCGACACTGCTTGAAAATCCACATTCAAGTACTGGTAAACAATTTTCAATCCAACCATTTTAGTTGTAATATTATACACCACGACGAAAACCTTTCCAAACATAAACTTATTGAACTTTAATAACCGCTAGATCCAACCATTTGTCATAGTTAGACCACTATGACTTCCAGCATGAAAAGCGTTATAATAGAATGTGTACAAATAAAATAAAAACAAATTGCTACGATCAAACAAACCTCAGTAAAGAAAATACGAAACTCATTATTAACTTTGATATCCAGAACAAGAAAGAAATAAGGCGTCTGTTTAAATTATATGTAATGGAAAATCTTTCAAACAAATTTAAAAAGTGTTATTGATTTCCCCGGAAATAAACTCCATGACTTCTCCACAAGAGAGTGGTGCCCTTACACCTACACTACACCTACCGCTACGAGGGTATAAACTAATTGAATGGTTTATGTTACTATGCCTTTTGAAAATATGCACAGGGACTTTGATAAGAATGCAAGATATTTGATCTGTCCATTTTTGTATGAGATATATTACCGTGTAAAGCAATTTATTAATTAGAACTGAACAGAATGAAAAGTTACTCTGCAGTTGGGCCGCTGTGAAAGACAATGTAAGCGTGAAATGTTTTCACCAAACTTTTGATTGAATAAACTCGTCACCACCAAATCTGTCAACTTTCAACTGTCATAACTAGTTAACATCCCCCTCCCCTTATTTTAAAGTTGTATGTTAACTTTAACATTTTAGATTATTTCAATGAATTGAATTGTAATACGATGCATATCAATGCAGTGACATCCCTAACAATTGCATATAAATATATAATTATATTATTACACACGTACAGCAATTTTTAGTTTCAGTCACTTCATCCACATTCTTTACTTGGAGAAAAATTTTTAAATGTAAAAATCCTATACCGTACACTTATCTTTACAGCATATATGTTAAGCTAATATTACGAACTATACAGTCATATTACATTTGTATTCATCAGATACAGTCAGCTGTTGTTGTACGAAATATATATGAAAATTATAACATTGCTATAATATCAAGTTCAACGATGCGCTTTTTTCTGATGTTGGTTGTGTTTCAATGACATTGAAAGCTATAGGTAAGTGGAAATATAATAAAAATAATTATTTATAGCAAGTATATATTACGGCTAAGAATTTATGATGTAAGCTTACTTGTGCCTAGCCTTGCGCTTATTCTGAAATAATGGCGTTTTGCATATATGATACTCGATTAATTAATAAAATAAAGAATTAAAAACCCTCATCAGAGTGTGAAAAAGAAATCAAGTGGCAATATGAGTGAGAAATATATTAAAACTAATTATATATATATATATATATATATATATATATATATATATATATATATATATATATATATATAATATACGATATATATATATATATATATATATATATATATTATATATATATCGTACATTTAAAAAAGCAATAAGAGCCCAGATCTCAAATATCATAGTACTTGTCAGTATCGTTTCAATACCTTTTGTGTAAACTTACGATTACAACTTTAAAGGGTATATTTCAAGAAATATTCTTAAATTATGTTTACTGCTGCTAATAGTAAATTATAGTTTATTTCCTTATTAATAAATCTGTTAGTTAATGTCATTCAACAAACTTTATGCTATCATGAATTAACCTGTATAAACAAAAAAATTCCTCAATGTATTTTTTTCAGGATGTACATAAGAGTTTACAAAGAAATTCACTTAATACGTATGGTAATCAAAACCTGCTTAAAATTGTATAAAATGTAAAAATATTTTATTAGTAACTAGGAGGTACAATTTAACATTTATAGATTTGAATTTTATGCTTTACGATAAAGCCTTCGACTCATACATTTTTATTTTGGGACGTCATATTTATAATAGAACCAAACACATCCACAGTGAACGCACACAGCCTTTCTAGCAGCTTATCTCTAACTCTTAGCAAGACTATCTGACATAGATATCCGTTCGTTTAGCGCCTTTTTGTGGCTTCAATACAGCTACTACCTTTGACGTTTTGAAACTCGCTGGTCAAACTAATACCATAAAACTGGCCAGAATTTATACTGCGATTATAGCCCATTTTTAAAGTTAGGTCCTGAGTCTTTATACACTCATAAAAAATGCCGTCTAAACCAATTACTTTTCGGTTTCCTAAGTGGTGATAGCCGTGTCGAATGTTTTGGTTACAAAAGGTCATGAAATTTTCAACGGTGTCTACCAACTGCTTTTTATATCGTAAAGCTTGTAAATTATGTAAAATATCGTAGAGTTTATCAGACAGATGAATTTTTCTCTTGGTGAATATAGGCTTTTTAATAATTTAATTAATTTAATATTTTCTGTGTGTCATATAGGCTTGTGTTTTTAACTTATATTTTTTTCCAAATGCAAAGGTTAATGTACGATCATGAGACATTTTAGACTAAATTTTTTTAGTCCATTTATTTCAAGGACAAAACTTCTAATTTTTAGAATGATCAGTTTTTTTCTGAAAAACAAAACACTGATGACAAAACAAACGTTATAAATAAATAACCTTATCGCAAAACCAATTATCCTGATGTAAAAAGTTAAATTCAGGCTGTCAAACCAGCTGATATCTTTATAATGGTAACAAGGTAATTTCATACATCAACAAACACTAACTGACACCAGTTGATTTAAACTTTTCCAATTATTGTGTCATCTAGAGAAGATGCTCTACGAGCTCAATGCGGATTCCTCAGATTACTTAAAAACGTGTTATTAAAACCGAGTCATATCTGAGCATGGATCTGAGGATAACCTTTATGAAACTATTCAAGAAGAAAATTGTTTTCTTTAGTTTATGAACTTACCAAGTTCTTATTGAATATAAACTTAAGAAAAACCAAACTGACTAATTTTTGCCATTAATAAATAGCAAATAATAGTAAAATTATGATGAATTATACTACAGAAATTATACAACATCCGACATCAATTCAACATGTATGCATTTACACATCATATATATAATAATATAATATATATAATAATAAAATATGTATTCATTAACAGTGCTCTTAAAACTCCTTTAAAACATTTTTTATCACATTAAACTCTTAATTTGATTATAGTATTGTTCAAACACCCCTAGCAAGGCAGTACATTTAATTAATCATTGAGAACATCTCGAAGTGGAAGATATTTTCTTGGTATATCTGAATTTTAATAATTACTTTTAACATGATTATGAGAAAACATATCCAAACTCTAGGATTATCTCTTCGTTGAGCGTATTATCATGAGGAAGCCAAATGAAGACCAAGAGACAAGTGGTAAATCCTACGTCATATATACAGGGTGTACATAAAGTCCTGCACAGGTATAATATTTTCTCAACGATAACAGATGCCGTGTGATAGGTATCCAGTTGGTAGGTCCTTTCTTTATTGAAGGACATTTAAATGCAATATCATACCAACGTTTGCTGGAAAATGAAATTACACCAGCACTTCGAAACATGGTTTGCAGAACATTTCCAGAATATCTGGTTTCAACAGGACGGAGCACCCCCACACTACGGCATCGACCTAAGAGCCTATATAAACACTGATTTTGGCAACGGTGGATCAGAAGGCGGAGGACTGTAGAATGGCCAGCGCGTTCACCAGATCTGTCTCCATTAGACTATTTTGTTTGGGGTTACCTTAAGGACAACGTCTACAAAACAAAGCCTCAAAATTTAAATGAACTGAGACAAAGAATACTTCAAGAATGTCAGAATATTCCTCAAGTTGCCCTGCTAAATTCTGTTTTTATGAGCGTCTTTCCAACTGTCAAATAACCGGAGGTGAACAATTCGAACATTTACTCTGAAAACATTTGGTAAGTAAACATCTTTTTAAAATAAAACCTATGAACAGCCGCCATTTTGTACTGTATCAATCCTTTTGAGTGCGGTTTGCGGCATTAATTTCTGCTAGATAAGCCCTTTAAAATGATGTGCATATTGACCTATGCTCCTATTTAAGATTTCCTTCTGACTCCTTGCGGGACGTCCCCATAATATTACAGAAAACTGATAGTTCCTTCAAAAAGTAGATTTTTAGGTTTAGTGTTGGTGTACCAAATCTTGTTGATTCATCTGTTATCGTTCAGAAAATATTATACCTGTGCAGGACTTTATGTACACCCTGTATATATATATATATATATATATATATATATATATATATAAATGAGGGAGTAGATCCCAATCAAAGACGTTTCTTAATGTAAAGTTTTTTTTACGCCCTGGTTGACTGGCATGTAAAATATTCCGTGTTATATAAAGAATATATAAGCCCATATATACATACAGATGTATGTATGTTTTTACACATATGTATATATCATATATACATATATATGTATATATTATATATACATATATATATAATATATACATATATATGTATATATTATATATACATATATATATATATATATATATACATACATACATAGATACATTTTACACATTAGAGCAATAAAAATTGTCAACGCCCAGTTAAAGTCGAAAAATTAAAGTTTAATTTTAAGAAGCATTCAGTGAAGAAGAATTATTTTGAGGATCCAGCTAACAAGACGTAGCAATGATGAAGCTATTAAAAATCTTATATCGCATTTTAGAACATTCTAGTTTCCTTTGTTATTTTTTTCTACTAAATTATTTAATACTAAAAATATTGCAATCCCATAATTATAATTATAAATAATTACACTCACATAGCAAAATAGGTCCTAAGTAAAACTATAATATTATTAAATCCTATCATGCATCAATTAGTTGTATTAATACATTTGTAATAAGAATGATGATAGAGTGAAGAACCACCAATTTCTTCATCAGCTAGAAATGTACACTGTGTGAAATGTACAGATAAAAGTCTGAAAGCATTTACCCTTTTGTACAAAATTTTATCTCAACATAAAAAATGTTATTTCTTTGCCTATTTTGACCATTATAATTAACTCTAATTTGATGCTCATGTAAGTCAGTAAATGGCTGAATTATAATAAAGAATCTTTTACATATAAATATTCAAAAATGCAACATTTACAAGACCACTAATGTTGTAGAGGTATCTATAACGCTCTGCTAGTGTACGTTAATATCGTCATCTGGTCTGAAGAGGGCTATAATATAACAATACCTCATTATACGCTGTTTTACAAAATATGTGTATCACGATTTGTGTCCCTAATTAACTCCAAAATGCTAAAGAAATCTCGATCTTCAATGTACGCCACATTTCTAATAAAGAAAGTATATTATTAGCTCGTTTTCAACCAGTAGGCTACTTTCACCACAATTAGTGCTTGACAACGTACTACTTCCGCATCATACGTATAATTGTGTATCAATAATGTTTTTCTGTATTTCAATAACCTTTTCTCAAGTAATCAAGTTTTTCTCGTATTTATAATTGTAGTTTAGTTCTGAAGTACAAGTAAGTTGACTTGTAGTATTTACTGATTAATAAGGGTGTATCATATGTACTCATGCCACGTTTGGTTGCAATCATTTTTGGTATTGTGTATGTTCATTCGTGTGCTATGTAATCGTATACTTCTTAATATTTTTAGGGCTTTCAAGTTTATCAAGAAATAAATAAAACTAAACATGTAAAAACAAACAACTTGTATATAACCAGAAAATATAAGTGCCTTTCTCATTTTCGCCAAAGAACGGTTAAAACCTACTGAGTCTACTCCAATATAAAGCTTTCAACGGATGTACTCTCTAAACAAGGTTCAAAACTGGTTTGAGAGCTTAAGTGTTTTATAAATACGATTTCTCTTTATTAATCCGAAATGTGACTAATACTGATACAATACAAAGTGATTTCAAGGTTGTATTGTATTATCATGGTAGAAGTACTTTTTCATATTTATGAGTGAAACATATATTTCTAAATTAAACCTCCAAGGTACAAAACTTTAAATGTAAAATAAGACTAAAGAACAGGTTAATGAAATGAAGGAGAAGTTTTATGGATACTCTTTTAACCATAAAAACATCATTAAATCATTATTCAATGTGTTTATTTGTTTATGTAGTATACCTTATTTATGAAGGATTATTCAAGGCAACATACTAATTTCAGTTATAACGGAATCAAATTACAGAGTTACTACTGATATTAATGGATCTAAAGTGAGTATATTAGGTAAGATACGTTCTTATAAGCGTTGGTATAATTGTTATATTTTTAATCGAAGAGGAGTAAAATTCTTTTCATAATAAAATAAAACACAAACGCCAAAACATTAACATAGCAAATATTTTCACTTCCTGCATCAACTAAAAAAAAGAGTATTGAAGGAGTCCTAGATTTATATGAAAGAACAACACAAACACAGCATGTGACGCTTAAGGTCATTGATAAAATACTTTAACACTAGACTGCTCATTAATTTCTATTATATTTGTCAACCAACGCTGAAACAGTGTAAAATATGCAAATGAATGATCCGGGTTCGAATCCCGATGAAGCGATTACTCGACGTTCACTAATCCTTATTTGGCTTTTTCCACTTACACAGATTTCATTGACTGAAAGTTACCGAATATTTTACATTGATTTTATGAGTAACCATGATCGCAAAGACAAATAAAAGAATACATATATTTCTAATCATATTCAATATATTCATAAGAAATTTTAACACTCAAATGTTTACACATGTAGCCTAGCTATCCCAACATATACATCATTCCATTGTGGCTGAACGTGATATTATTTAAAATATATAATGAAATATATTATTCAATTAATATAAATATATTAAACTCAATTTGGATGACAAACATTCGAATATATCATGTGGCAAGATATCTAGAGATATATTTTTTCGTAGACTTCAAATTAAATGTTGTATAAAACTTTACATATGAATATTGACAAGAAGTATTTCAATGATGATGCATGTCCAAGTGTGGAATTTGGCTGATCGTCTTTGAAGCCAACGTAATGTAGTAGGCTGACGTAATATCTCTTTTGTTAGTCGTTCCATCCGTCGAAAACGAAATAAGTTTTAGATTGTAATTTTACATTGAACCTCAGCGAAGGCTCTTACGCGAACCGTGGTGTGGCGTACTCATTCTATGATTATAGATACAAAGTAAGCACTGGGATTTAATGGTTGGCATTCCTCTAACCAGTGAGTGGTTTGACTTCGAGCAAGTATTTTATGTTCATCAGCCAATATTTGTGGATGCATTAAGCTGTCTATTACCCCATACTTAAATAGGTAGTATATTGGTAGTATAGTATACAGGTTTTGTTATATATTTTTTAGAAAATCATATTTAATATATGACTTAATTAATCATGGACCAATGTATTCATAACATCGTATATGTACCCAATAATATAAAAGAAATGTCCACTTCGTCAACCAATGTCGTTTTACTTAAAGGTTGCAAAACATCTGATGCTTCAAGAAGAATGACGGCTGATATCTTGCCTTTAACGACCTTCACACGTATAAACAAAATAAAATTAATTGAAAAAACAAATTTAGTGAAACTGAAACCCTATTATCATAAAAGCCTTAATATAATCATAATTTATAATTCAAATATCTTTCATCGTTCTTCAAATCACAATTTATATTAACATATTACTTACCGAGTTTTTCTTGATCATTCAAAAACTCCTTTCTAGTTTACAAATAACTATTAAAGTACATACACAACAGATTTTTTTTGTGGTAGGCATATTGGTTATTACTCAGATAGATAACTATGGGATATCAGTTTAGTTTTTGATTAACTGTATCACATAACAACGAGTTTTAATATTTTATTGCAAGCCAACGATTGGGGAGGGAGCAGACCGCAACATTCATTAACACATTCCACATTGCCTACTCGATCTGATGACCTGTCACGTTGCCGATATTTTTATTTCCATCGTGTTTGTTTCACACAAACACTCATTTTAGTTTAAATTTTTTTTTAAGAATATTCTTCTTATATGTAGTGTTTCAATATCTAAATGTTCGGCCATAATAAAAGTTTAAAAATGAAAACATGTCATTTAGTAAATTTGTGAAAAATATTTATAAACGATAAAAACGATATTTCAATGGATCTAGTCTATTTAATTTCGTTTACTCCCATATTTTCATTATTTTATTACAATTTCAAAATAATTCAATTGCCATGGTCAAAAAGTGTTTGATTTTGTCCCCTTGTCAACTTTGAATCAATTATTGGAAATCAAAAATCACCAGATAATGGTTGAGTATTTTCATTAAATATTCATCATTATTTTCAAGAAGTCTTACTTAAATTCTTTGGATTAGGATGCTAGTGGAGATAACTCCACCAAAGGCTTTTAAAATTAAGAGAGCACATTTCCAAAGAGACTCAGTCAAGTTTTAACAAATGTAAAGGGAAGTCGAGCTATAATATTCAGTGGACTTGCTGCTGAAAAACAAAAGAAAACGGTAAATGCAGTCTCTTAGTTTATTTAGTTTCTTGTTTAATAACTTTTCATGATTTTTAAATTTTTAAACGAAGTGCTACTTACAAAGCGTTTTCTGATACTTACTGTAACAGAGCGAGTTAACTCATTTCCAGATTAGTTAAGTACATCAATAATTGAGATTATCACTTGTCACATGCATGAAGCAATTACTTATCAATAAGATATTTAACTCTCTATTAATTAGATTAGGTTTTAATTTAATCCATTGTAACTGTGAAATAACGTGTGAATTAAAAATTTAAAACTGGTAAATTGTAGTAAAATTACAGGCTGTTACAATAACATATTTGACAAGAACAAATATTCCTGAAAGAAGAAAAGTAATTTCTAACATAAAAATTAAGTATTGAGTAGTCGAGCCATTAATAGGTCGAATTAAATAGCCTAACATAATATAAACTGTAATATAAAAGGAAAAGAGAGAGTATTTTGGAACGATATGAAGGAGATCCACGTAATTGTAGTTGCAGAGATTGTAATAAATGTTGAAGAATCCCAAAATTTATTATTATATATTTTAATATATTAGGAAGGAAATTTCAATAACGTAGATTTAGAAAATGCTAATAATGTGGTAAGGATTATTATTGCTAGGAAGAGGCAAAGTAAAGTGTTGACAAACTTATATAGTTAGCAAAGGGTAAGTGAGGGATGCTGAGATAATGGGCTTGAGTTTTTTTAGGTACATAACATAAAAAGAGATATAAGAATAAAGTATTGCTGGAATTGAGTCTAACGGCAATCTATGGTTTTAACAGCATCGGTTTCAATAAACGGATTATGATATTTAACTTCAGGAAGATATTAAAACTTAAAGTTAATTTGTCCATTGTAATACTTAGTTAATGCAAACCAAAGAAATATTGATGCTAACATCTTATATGTTGTTCTCTTAGAAAAAAAGATGAGAAATTGCACTTACTCCGAACGGACCTTTGCACTGCTTCTGGATAGACAGGATATTCTAGAATGGTAAGGTTTCAGGTGAAGGTGGCCTCCACTAGGAAGAATTTTGGGAATTAATTTCAGTCCTGTCTCTTTGGAAAAAGGGGAAACCAGGTCTGTTCTAACCTCTCCGGTCAAATCAGGCAGAAGTGGCGCGTCCTTATGTCAAGTGTAGCAACTGCTTTTAATGCTTAGTAGCCTCACGAACCGCAGCCCCTCAGTAGACTAGACCAATTAAACTACCCTTGTACCCCAGTATCTCGATATTTGCGGTTAGTGATGTGCCGGTTTTGGACACCCATGGGGTTTCCCAGATTTAAGAGTCATGCTGATTTTAATGCAAAGTTATTATCTAAATTTAATTATAAATTTAAACACTCTTATAAAACTAATATTAGCTGTCTTTTTACCGAAGTAGGGTTCAAAAACGAGTGCATGTATGTGTAGTCTTGATCGTGGAAAAAAGGAAATTTGAACTACATGACTACAAATAATATTACCGGAGTAAATTACAATGGCCATTAAAATACACTTTTTACATATTTTCTTAGCCATGGCAAACTCAACATTGGTGTCAGAAATATAATTCACTCGAACCAGAAACGCTCATTTACGTGCAAAGGCTGCGAAAATCCTGCGGAGCGACAGATATCTGCTTGTTTAAATATAAACTTTGGCTCGGTTTTGGGATTTTTAAACCATTTTCGAAGTTAAGTAGAATTCTTTTAATGCAACCATGAGTACAACTTCAATACAAGCAATAAACTGTATAACCCCCCTTCTGTTAATTGCAAAAGATCTAAAATATGTATTTGATAACATGACTTGAAATTGAGCAAAGAGTGCACCTCACGATACGTAATATGGGAAATAAAGAACTTATGAACTTAAAGCTAGACAGCAATATTAGCCTTAAATATCTCGTAATTAGTTGCAGTACTAACTAGATTTTATGCAATAAATGTATTTATACGAAGCTTTGACTAATTACAATTAAATTAATTAAAAATTATTAACACCTTTGAATTATCAACAAAATTATGATGAGAATTATTTCAAGCCCCTTTTAAAGTGTATATGTGACAGATATTTTTTAATTAAATGTTATCAATTATAAATTAACGCGTTAAAATTACTCACAAGATCCCACAAGACTTGATGGTACATACCATCCCTACATCCTGCTAATTTCGGTAATGTAGGTAAATGTAGCGGGTAACTGTTCGGAGAACCTACTCTACTATTTACGAGTTACACACAATTGCACAAATTTGGTCCTTTACTTCTCTATTTTGGATAAAAACATCAAGAATTTTATCGCAATATTTCTTAAAATATTCTTTGAAATTTACATACAAACACTATAAAAATACTGAATTTTAAAAAATACAAAATGTATATGTATTTTTCGCAAATACTCTTCTTTATATTTAGTAATTTCCCTAAAAAAATAATAACTGCAAAAAAAGAAATTTCCAATATATTCAAACATAAATAATACAAGTGATTATTAAGATTTAATGATCATTTAACGTGCTATACAAATTCTTATTATTATTAAGTTACATTGGTATTTTTTTTATTTTTTCTCAATTTACTGAAAGTTTATTAAGAAAATTATTCTTTACGAATTATCTAGGATCATATTTTTATATTTTATCCCTCCGAGCTGCGTCCCAATAGTCTTAATAAATCCTTGTCTCTGTCTTAATTGGCAGAAGTTAAGTGTATTTTTGTGATTGTTCTGTACAAATATTATAATGTGAAAAAACATGATTTTATTAATTTAAGTGTTTTTTTTATTTCAATACGTTTATTGTATTGAAAGCATAGAGTAAGCTTGAAATTAACACTTCTTATTCTAATCTTCTCTTTAATCACTGATGAGGACAAGTGGAGGAACTGTCATAAAATGTAACTAAATTGTTTTATAACTCGTCTATTTGTGGGTAACTTTATTAGTGATTTTATCTTTGTCCTAATATGAATCATTTCAAAATTGCATTATTGAATAATTTTAGATATTTTAACAGTGTTTACCACATGTAAGTAATAATTGAAACTGTGCAAAATTTGAGAGATTAAACCGTTACTACGTACGGACACATTATTATTTAGTCAATGCATAAATAGTTTAAGGTAGGCTCTAAACTACTAAGGATTTATTTGATTGTTATTGCTTATTGACGAGACCGATCCTTATAAACAAAAAATCTATTTTACTACTACGTATTGTAATAGGTTACTAACAGCTGAGATCTGCTAAAGACGTCATCTCACTCGTAGCTGTCAGCTGCTGATTTTCCCTCTCCAACATAACACTTTCGTTACGTAAACATACATTTTACTATGCAATTTTCTCTCTCCTTATATATATATATATATATATATATATATTATAAGTTTATGTTTTAAAACCATAAAATTTATACAGTTACGAACATTGTTATGCAAAAAACACCGTACGAAATTGACTTAATGGCGAATAGGGTTTTATGTACTATTTTTCGCATTACTGTGAAGAATACCTAAAAAAGCATTTTTTTAAACAACTAATTTTTGTTTTTAATAGAGAATCTATTTCCTTCTACAACTTCACTTCTAGCCATTCTTCAGTTCATCTGTGATCTCAGCTAATAAAGCAGGATGAGTAGAAGAGTCAGTTCAATACATTGGAAGTAGAGAACTGATAACGTAAGGTCAAGTTAAGACAGGTTTTAGTTTACACTATCTCTAAACCAATATAGAGTTATAGCGTTCTAAACTTGTGTAACGAAGCATGATCAATAGTATCTCGTTCAATAATCATCTCGAAACTTCTACTGCAAGGCTCGATAGCATTTTCCACGTTCGATTTCGCCTCGCGCTTTAATGCCATCTCGTCCTGCAACAGTTCACTTTCGAGACTTACTTTTTACTTACTATGAAATGTAGTTTTTTTTAAAGGTTACTGTACAAAATAATAAAAAAACGCCAAATTTAATATTAACAGAGCAAATATTTCCATTTCCTGCAACAAGTCAAAGAAGATTATCGAGAGAGTCCTTGATTTATATGCAAATGAAAACAAACGCAGTCTGTGGCGCTTAAGGCTATTGATAGAACGGTTTTTTAATGAATATCAGCATTTTGATGATTTTAATAATCCCGTTCTTGGATTAAATCTATTCATAAAAATAAGCTTTCTATGATATATTACATTGAATATTTTATTCTTTAAAAACTTATTTAACTTTAATAACTATCAAATTGTATAAATTATTTGTATATGTTGTGTACAGCAACTTTTAATATCTGAATATTGAGAGACCAAGAAATATATACACTGAATTAAATTTAAAACTCATGAAACAATTAAAGGGTTACTTAAGAGTAGTATCCATGAAATTGAAATTCTTAGATGGCTTTAAGATAGATTTTAAACCCAGACATTATTATTTTTCAGTTTTTTTATAATTTAACAACATTTTAAATAATAAAAACTAATTTTACTTCTATGCCAAAATTTTGGCAGAATATATAATATAAATTAAAAGACGAGAAAAATGTAAACTAACTGTAGGTGTACAACTCTTTAAATTGCTCAAAAAAGCTTTAAATTGGAGTCAGTCCATGGTGATAGAAAAACGAATACGCGTTTTATTCACAACCACCCGTTCAATTCAAAGAATAGACAAAGTATTTAACAGTAACGGAAAGTCTTTTTAAATAGTTGAAGATATCATCTTTTTCACTCGACAATTCAGTACAGTCAAGGAAGTATCCAGCAATGTGATTAGGCATCTTTACCTAATCAGTTTCATAAATGACCAGAAGAGAAAATTCATATCTAATTCTATCCTATAAAATTCTATCTATGTGCATCATAAATTTTCCGTCTTCTGGTAGACAGATGCGGAACTCTTGGTAATTATGTATCTCCAACTATCGAAACAAACGATATATATATTTTTTATAATATTTGTATAATGGAGAGTCCTTGAGCAATATCAATATCTGGTCAACCCACTAAGTTTGAGTGGAAGAAATCAAGAATAAATTTGCTTGCTGGATGGGTGTTATCGGACAAATTTGTCAACACTTGAGTACGATGTTATGATCCCACACATTCTTATATGTGGTCTCAATGAGGAACGAGGTCTCCATTGGCATTCATTCCCTGAATGGAGAGATAATATACCATTCCTGGGTTATGATGTAGCTACTGAGAACGATCCCCGTGCTCCAAGTATCCCCGACTCGCCACTTCTAGGCTAATAAACCAATAGACACTATGTACTTGAATGACATCCATGGCGATTGCAACTAAGATGTCACGTGTTATATTAATAAATAAATGTTTACATTATAAATCCAAAAACAATTTCAATGAATCTTATTTGAATGTTTAACTATAAAAGACCGTCTACAGTTTATAATATATAAGCATGGATTATGATGGATGTAACGTTGTAACCATTTCGGATATCTAGGAAGCGTTTTTCACTATATCCATTCTACACAATTAGTTACATAAAAAAACTCACATTCAGCAAGAATTTGTATCATTTAATTAATAACGAAAAGTCTACTTCCAAAACCTACTTCGTTGTACCTCACCAAAACCTCATTGCATAAACCACTAAAGAATGGAAGTGTGGAAAGTCAAAATTCAAAGTCAGTGACAATATTTGATTTTAGCGCACTCTTGTGATACAATAGTTGACAGAAATTTTGATTATTTGATCTTAATACATAACTTAATGAACAAATATTTTAATGCGTCTTGTGGAAAGATATGTCAAATAAGATTTCATCTACTTTAAGATTTAAATACTGCATTCTATTTGTATAAAATTTGCTCTGAGATGCATATCTAACCCTGGAATTTGGCCGAGAATAAATATTTTGGCAGTTAATTTCTGTATAATTGTATCGTATAATCTTGAATATGGAATGACTTATATATATGAAATTTTACATGCAATTTCAGCAAAACCTGTTACGCGAAAAACTGTGAATTATTCGTACCTTGCATTAAAGTGTTACAAAAAACACATTGCGTTTATGGTGTAAATAATTCAAAAAAAAATATTGGTGGTTATGTTTAAATTGTTCAATAACAATGGTGATATTATTTAGTGTTAACTGCAGGGATTCAGTTCATCATTTTATAACTGTTTCAAAAAACATCAAGTTTCAAAGCTTTATTGGAAGCCAATAATTGGAACGGAGCAGACCGCAACTTTCATTAATAAATTCCACATTGCCTACTGTATCAGAAGAACTGTCACGTTATCAGTACTTGTATATGCATATTGGTTTTTTTTATAACACTGTTTATATTAATTTAATACATTTTCCAAATTTGTTATGGTGTCTTAGAATGTATCATCATTCAAGCTTATATTGTCTGACATGTAGAAAATGAAAACTAAATATATTTATAGGCTACAGCTAATTATAAGTAGATTTACCGTATCTATATTTAGACTATTGTGAGAAAATGCAACCTTAAAAGAAGATCAATATTCTTCAAAACTAAATTAGATTAGTTTCATTTATACATTCTAGGTGGTAGGTGGATCTCGACTGTGCCTCACATTATATGTAACTGTAATTGTAATTCTTAGATAAGAATGTTAATTAATGAATATACTACCTAGATAGGTAGTGTATTCATTTTAACGCCATTGTTGCTTTTATTACCCAATATTTTCAGTCACGTTGATTTATATGACATTTTTTTAAATTATAGTTCAATAGAAACTGAATTTTATTTAACATTTCTGAAAGGTTCTGCCCTTTTAAGTAGTCACTAGCCTAAAAGCCAAGAACTTTAGGCTGAATACGCATTTTCGAAACAGATTTGTTTTATACATGCGGATTCTGAACCAATTACTGAAAAGCAAAAACCATCATTAAATATTCATTATTCCTTTTAGAGATGCATTGGAATTCTTGAGATAAGGTGCTAGTGAAGATAACCTCTCAAAATTCGTGTGAAATTAAAAGAGAACTCGTTTTCAAAGAGAATCAAGGATTTACAACTAGAAAGAGAAGTCGGGGTACATTATTCAGTAGACTTGATATTGAATAGCAAACAGAAACTGTGAATGCTCTCTCATACTTTATTTAATTTATTTTTTGTACTTTGGGTACTTTAAGTGTGATTTATAAAATTTTAAGTCACACTTTACTAGGTATTTTCCTTGTTCTTTTGAGAACAGGATGAACGCATCTTGTTATTTAACAGTTATTTTCACAAACGAATAATTTTAACGTCTTTGCGTGTCGCATACTTGAAAAAGCCAAACCTCAAGAATAAATTCTGTTAGCCATGTCTTATGCAGTGATCATAGGTATTATATAAAGTTTCCACTATAGACTTGTATTATTAAAACATCGTTAACTTATATTAAAGTGCCAAATTTTAAAAGAATTAAATTTAGGTGAGGCTCATTTGGATTATATTGTATACGATATCGTAATTTCTAAAAATGTATATCACGCAATGCTAAAATATAATGCAAGAAGTGTATTCATGTGAAAGTTTCGGGGAAATAAAACTTTAAAATCATATAACGCTTTCCTTATTGACCAGAATATGATGGTAGACTAAACATTGAATGCAACAATCATATTTACATTTAAAAAAAAGGAATTATTCACGTATCGACTTAGAAGGGACCTCCATAGTATTCATATTGGAAAAGGTGTAATTATATGCATATGAATTGCTGACTAAACAATAAATCCAACAAGCATATTTAAATGTAATTTAAGGAATTTAAACAGCGAAAATTACTCTCACCCTCCCACAAGACTTGAAGATATTAACTGTCCTGCCACCTGTCTAGATTGCGGTACCTGCAAGTCGTCTTGTTGGTAAATGTAGCGGGTAATTGTCTGAGAATCTGCTGTTTATAGCTTCTACAAAACAACCCCATTTACATCTTTTTGTTGCTAATTTCTCTATTTCTAAATAAATCCTAACATACAGGAGTAAAATACTGTATTGTTTTTCACCATTAATTTTATTTATTAAGTATGTTTTTCATAAACAATTAACACACATTGTGTCTTAAGTGCTTTTTATTCTTAGCTTAGTTTCAGTAATGTGTGGAATTCAGTAGTGATTACGGACCTATGGAATATTCCTCGTATTATCAAATACCAGATACGTGATTTTTATGAGTTTACGATCCTTTATAAACATTAAGTTGCTTATAATGAGATTTTCGTTAGTCTTTTCAGTATAAAGCATTCAATCACTTTTTATATTGCAATGAAAGGCTGTATTTTTAATGATCAAATAGAAAAGATACTCGGATATTCTTAATTAGGACGTCATGGCGAGCAACGTCATACGTTCAATTCTTCTTAACATATATTAAGAGGTCGTATTGATATTCAAGCCCTTAATTTAACAAAACTTTAACACAACAAGAATTTCGCAAAGAACTATTCAAAATCTACGTATAACATTACAACTTTGGAATGGTTATTTATACTCTTCAAATGTATTTAGAACGTAATAATATAAAATCATACCAGTTTTGGTGAGGATTCGGTTGTTTTACAAGCAGTATAATAGCTCATTGCTACGATTTTTCGAACGAAAAACACGTTCACAAGTTCTTAGTGAATGCTTCAATCAGACGAGTGCTATGCCTGTGAATAACCAACCATACACAGCATGTTTCAGACCTTGTATCATCACATATTGGATTCCTGAGCTAATACAAATATCTTCGGTAGTTTTACCTGACAACGGGGGGTGTGGGTGAACGAGTGCCTGATCCAAATCAACGTAGACCACTTTAGAATACAATCATTAATTTTAAATGTAATTATTTATCAAATCCAAGCAAGAAGAGTAACTCTGTTTCATATATAAAAATACGTAAACGCCCTTCTACTAGAATTTATAAAAGCTAAAAATACGGGTAACGCATTTAGATATAACGTTTATTTTAAAGTCTATAAGCCTATCACCATAGTAATTTTTGGAAACTATGTACAGTTATAAAAATAAATATATTTTGGTTTCGTTATATTGTATGTGTTTGTTTAAATTTAAAAATAATTTGATACGCTAAAAACATACATTATTTGAGAAAGTGTGTTATACTATTCAAGCAAGAAAGACACCGTGGTTCTTTTGAATACTTACTTCTCTGATGCAATAATCAAAAATAGATTGACAAGTGGTCGAGATCCAGATTTTCTGGAAATCAGAAAAATATTTTTTATTTAAGAAAGAAATAGGTGGTCGCTGATCTACATTAAATTTAGTGGAAGTTAATATAAGAATTTAAAGGGTTAATTGTATAAAATGATGATTACGATTATCATTATTGCTCATAACATAGCATACTTAAGACCATCAGTCACGTATAATAATAAAATTTTAATTTAACATCAATCAACCAAATACCCTTAAAATGACGAATTTATATCTTTGACTGAAGGTGATATAAGTATTATTTATATTTCTGATACTCAGTTTTAAGTGTAAAAAGGAAAATTGTAAAAATATAAAAAATTATTTGATTCATATTTAACCCTTTTGATACCATACTGCAAAACTTACGCATCTAACAATATATTCCTTACTCAGAATCATCGATCAATTTAGATAAAACTAGATTGTGTGGTGTTATAGTAGTTAAATTGGTTCTCGTGTTCCTATACTGTCATTTTCAGCTGACAATTGTGAATGGATTTATTTCTCACAACTTGGTTTTTGTATACATAGCATATACCACATGATTAAATTTCGTTGATTCAACAATATGTTTTTATAATTAAAGTCTTTCAAGAAGGATTACTTTACACGTGATTGAATTCACCAACATGATTTTCAGAAAACATTTTCAAGTTGTAACCTGTATTATTTGTACATTTTTTGTACAGTTCTGCGTAAAGTCTAAATCCTACCGATGGTGAAAAATAATTCACCAGTATTATAATAAATTATGGTTATAGATTATAGTTATTATAACTTTATATTCCAACTTATAACTAGCAGTTTTATTTGTAGCAGATTTTTGTAAAACGTTACTTTTGTTCTAATATTTTTAAAATTAATTTTTTCGTCGGTGATTTCATGCTTTAAAATATCCAAATGTGTCTTTTTTAATAAAAAATATTACAAAACTAATACTTTAGCAAATTTTACTTACAAATCACGAGCTTGTGTATTAACGTATATTTTAACATTTTACATTTAATTTAGTTTATATACAGTTTCAAAATAAACTCTATATTATCTTAAAAATGAACTCTAAAACACTGTTAGTAACGGAGTTAAGTAACGATGTAATGCACACCAGAACCGTTGAGACTAATGACAGGTTAATTGATTAGAGTAGGCAGATGACAAAAGTTTTCCGGATTGTATCCAGAGCTAATTTGATTGGAGTTATTATTTTTAATGCCATATACACGTAAACAGTCATTTATAGAATACATGATTTCATGTTGTTAAAAGTGAAATCCAAGCAAAACCAAAATGTTCATATTGAACACTTTTTTAACCATATCTCTGTATTTAACATCATCTACATCACCTTCCACTTTAAGATCCAGGAATGGAGAGTATTTGAAAACCATTTTTTTTATAAAGGGAGACAAATAATTTGAAGACAATTAATGTAGACGGATACTAGAACTCTGTTTGGTGCCCAGCAGCACTGTCTCAATCAGCTATCGGTCAAAGGTTTATTTGGCGATAATGAACGATTACACCCCCCACTTCTTGCACTATTTTACTTACATGGCGAAGAGATCTCCTATTCCAATAAGACCTATCTACTTAACATTTAATTATGTAGGACAACAGGCTGTTCGCCCGTTGAATTGTCCTTTCATTTCTTTCCTTTTTTAACCCATTCAGCTTGAGACGGCTCTCAAAGAAATCGTGCTCTACAATTTTTTCTTCTTAGTTGGTTGCTTCACTTTAGTATTTAGGATAACAATTTTCAGAAAATGATTTCATAGATATTCTATAAACAGATTTTTTGAATTTTCATTTGCATAAGAATTTATAGACAAGCTGTATAAAACACTAAGAATTTTTGCCCATCATTATTCATTTTAATTTCACACAATTTTATTTTTAAGCCTTCGAGCATTCACTGAGAAAAAATCTTAATTAGTTCAGCGCATTTTAGCGAAGAAGAAGATCATTTGTTTCAGACTGTTTTGGACTTAAATGTGTAGTAACTATTTACAAAATTTTTAATTTCCTTTTTGGAATGTTATTTATTATGCAGTATTGTGAATGTAAAGAATAGCTTCTAAAACTCTATTACAGACTTCAATAAGTGATAAATTTCGAGAACATAAGTGATTTTAAAATAATGCAATCATTTTTCATTAAATATTAATAAATCTTATTTTTCGAATTACCATCACCTTCTTTAAAATTTAAATAAAACTTCAAATAATAGCCAGTATCGCTCAGAACGTAGAATAAGATAAAATAGGTCGTAAAAGGTTTATGTCATACATGGAACACCTGAAAGCAACTCAAAATTAGGTTCATGAGTTACAACGTAAGTTATGGCCATAAAACTGTCTGAAATGCCAGAGCACTATATTTGGTTTCTCATAAATAAAGTACAAGTATCAATCTTTTATTCATTGATTCAATAATGACAATTTGATGAAACTTAAAAGGGGAAAACAAATAACATAGCCGTCTCTGAACATTTTCCCTAATTATATTAATTTTTGAGTCAATTCCTTTACTATGCTATCGAATTTAACACCACTTTCAAGATCTCTTTAATAAAAGGGCTTCCAACACAATACCTGTTGTTAATGGTTGTTTTTATACTGGAGTCTGCATCCTTAGATCCAATAGGTCCGAAATAAAATACCGAATCCACATAAGATTAGTGTGTGTGTGTGTGTGTGTGTGTGTGTGTGTGTGTGTGTGTGTGTGTGTGTGTGTGTGTGTGTGTGTGTGTGTGTGTGTGTGTGTGTGTGTGTGTGTGTGTGTGTGTGTGTGTGTGTGTGTGTGTGTGTGTGTGTGTGTGTGTGTGTGTGTGTGTGTGTGTGTGTGTGTGTGTGTCTTTCCCTTTATCTAGTAAAAATATTTCATAAAAATTTAATGATTTAACACAAAATTTATTTTATTTCTTAAATTTTTGGATATATTACATTCAGCAAATCTGCTATCAAACTAACCACACCTCATACGAATTTTAATTATTTCAGTATTTATTTATTTAAAACTGGGCTATTATCAACCCAAAAGGGACAAAACTACTTTGCAAGAGGCATCATAAGAATTGTTTAACCTGCAATAAATGGCAAGAATAAAATTTACACTTGACACATAAGAACTTTTGTATCGGTCAAATACGAAATAAATCATTAAGAAAACTTTATTTAGAACATATTTTATTTATTTATAACTAATATTTCGAATTTAAAATTACTTTAATTATTGAAAGATGACTCGCAAAGATTAAATCCTGCATATTTCCTTATATAGTTCCTTAACTCATTTCTTTAATGTCAAGTTTCTAGGAACGAAATTAAATTGAAATGGCTGTAACTTGAGAGATGCTGACGTCTGCACTCATCAGCAGTGATTGCTGATGAGTTCAGAATTGCTGACGGCAATATTGTATCTAGAACAATTCTCATGACATATTTACTTAAAACATGTTTATGTCAGTATTCAGTTTATAATATTAATCTCAATTCTTAGGTACACTTAAAGAGATTATTAATACAGTCTTGTTATAAGTGATTGAAACATGATTATAAGTTTTCTTGTTAATAGCACGTTGAAACATTGTTAACAAAATCATACTTGAAATATTTCCATCTCCCTCCCACCCCCAATGATGTAAAGACACATTTGGTGTCGACATATTAGGTTTAGCATCTTCTATCTAATATGGTATCTAAATATGGTATCCATAGCAAGGCAGAATTATTTCGAGAATGTGATTAACGTATTGCTTAACAATATTTTGACTTGGTTTGAACCGGAAAATTTTGGAATACATGGAATATTATGTGACCGAAATAAAACAAAGATAATTTTTAATTTGGTTTCGGACGAAATATTTAGTGTATTTAGTATTTTAACTCAAAATGTTGAAAGAATATCCTTGTTTGAACATTCGAGTCGATATTTTATTTTATCCTAATTGGTAGTTAACACTTGAGATACTAATTCTTAAAAGTAATCTTAAATGCTTGAATTACAAAAACAACCTAAAAATAAAATACCTAAAATCTATATTTATGTAGAAAACATAGAAATTTACTAGATATGATTTTGTTTACTTTAAATCGTATTCTTTCAAGAAATTCAATCATTTGTTTAGTTTGGATTGTGTCATCGCTTCTTTCCGTTTCATTCAATTTTTCGCTCCAGGTTCATTTCGGTGAACAGCCACGAAGTAATTTTATCAAAATTGATTTCAATGTGAACTTTGTAATAAATTTGATTTTGTAGATAGGATACCAGTACTATTATGAAGATCTTCACAAACATGAGTGGGAATGTATGGCATAAAAAAATGGAAAGACAATCGCGGGTCTGACCGACAGAAGTGACTACTTCTTATAACGAGCTGTAAATATATATATATATATATATCTTGAAAAAGTAAGTTAACTATTTATTAAATGGTTGTTTTTTATATTTTAAAATAATATAATAAACTCAATCCCGTTACATAAAAAAGTCATATTTTCTATTATTTTATACATATTTTTTGTACCATTGTTTACATGTCATATATTATAATGATCATTGAAATCCAAATATAAAGTAATAATTATTTATACATTTCCATGATTAAAGTTTATATTAGGTTCTATAATTTTTTCAGTATCATTTTCAGTAACCTTTTATTTCCGAAATATTTACTTCATTTTCATTGTCAATATATTCAAATATTAAATTATGTGTTTAAGTACTTTATTTTTTAAATGAATGTTAGGGTAGGCCCATTATAACTGAGAAAAAGAATAACATTTTAATCAACATAAGGACTAATTTTCTTTTAGGATTAAACTACGCTTCAACTTTGTTAGCTAGAAAAGATCTAATGAATTTATTTCCAATCCTTTTTTAAATCTAGTCAGGACGAAACTTATACCGATGAAAGGAAATTTTACGTTGAATTCGTTAATTAATAAATAAGTAGTTCTTAGATTTATTCAAACCCGTATTTAACCATAAACTTGAGTCTTTTTGCATTAATAGTTTGCCGTTGGTATATTTTTAGTGTGTTTAAGTCAACAATTATTAGCACAGTAAATTTGTGAATTTTGACAGTTTTTATATTGGATCTTAAGTAAACTAAGCTGAAGAATTCCATAACCATCGAAAGTCTGCAGAATCAGGGATAGATCCAGACGATACGATGTTTTGGACCAAATTTACGTCAATATGAGTGAAATCGAATGTTTACAAAACAAACATTGTAAAACACTACTAGATTCGAGTGTTTCGTTATTTTCCTTATCATATAATGTTCTATGTTGGGGAACCGGGGCAAGTTGACGACCGGGGCAAGACGACGAATGGTTAGTTACTCAAATTAAGTTGCTAGTAGTAGCAACCGGTCGAAATGCAGTAGCGCTCCCACACGGATGGCCTCTGAAATAACTGCAGTGAAGACAAGGTTCGCCCATGTGGTGTGTGTGGGTTACAGCGGCTTGTTGTTTTTGTAGTGCGTTTTTGTAACTTTCCCCCCCGGACTTTGCCTCGTAAGGTTTATTGAATACGCAGGTAAATATGTTAATTTTCAATATTACCTATATTTTACCTATGTATTAGGCTACTCTAAAATACCATTTTGTTTTAATATTTATCTTAAACTTAATGCCAATAAAATTTTACCTACCTATTACGGCCGCTACGGGCAAGATGACGTGGGGCAAGATGGGGCGTGTTTCGTCTTCTTGCCCCGGTTACTTTTACTGTGCAAAGTGAAAACTTTTTAGAAGTATGGTTATGCATACAATTTTTTGATTTAAGTAAACTAAAACTGACGACATCTGTGGAACTCTAACCACTTATTTAAAAATAAATTTAAATCTACACTTTTGTTTAAACAATTTACTTTAGAATTGAATTTTTATTAATTTAATATGCGGGTACAGATTTTTAGTTTTACTTTGGTTCCCAGAGATGGTGAGAAACTACAAAAGACTTCCTCTAGAGGAGAGTGGGAAAAAACCAACATGATACTGCTTTCCACAAGAGGTCAAGGAGGGAAGAATGACTTGCTTGGGAGCAGCGAAGAACTACAATGATTCCAGAGGCAACCACTTCGACGCCGACTGAAACAGAAACGTTTCGTGTAACTATTTTCACCTACACCTTGCACCAAGACAACGTTTATATTTACAACTTTTTTAGTTAAATTATTTACCAACCTTGTTTTTGATATTAAAACAAAATTTACTTGGTATAACAACTTCTCACGTTACAAAGACAAGAACTATAATCCGAACCCCAGCTTTTTTACCGCAAATACACATAACATTAATCATTTACTTCATCACACATTTCTAAGAGTCAACCTACAACGGATTATATTACATTGTCCAACCTTAAAAAGTACCAAACTTAAAAATAATGAAATAAAATAAATATAAATTTTTTTACCTTTCCTGCCCCCCTAAACAAGTTTTTTTTTAGGATATGCCTGTCCCCATGGAGGAAGATATAGAGAAGTATTCAATGAAGAGCAGCTCCAAGGATTTACACAACTATTTGACGGTAATGGACCAATTATTTATGAATGACCAAGTTGCAGTGCAGAAAACACTGTTTTTGAATACGCAGAATCACTTAGGGATTTCTCATCCGTTTAAATAAAGAAAACTAAAATGGATGGTGAGGGATTGGCTGGCTACCTTTCTGAAAAAACACAACTTTAGTATGCGTAAGCCAGAAGCAACATCTGTTCAAGAGCAGATGGTTTCAACAAACCTAGTGTTGATAATTTTTTTTCTCCATATGAAGGAAGTGCCGAGAAAAACACAATTTTCCCGCTGCTATATCTACAATGCAGATGAATCAGGACTATCTACTGTGCCCAATAAATTACCTAAGGTAATTTCACCAAAAGGAAGTAGAAGATTTCTAAAGTTGTGTCTGGGGATGAGAGGCCAGTAAAACGTCACTATTATTTGTTGCATCAATGCTACGGAACTTACCTACCCCCTTTTTTTTGGTATTTGCAGAAAAAGCGAATGCGACCATGAACTCATTGGAAAGAGCTCCACCAGGTAGTGTGGGCCACCTGCACGCGATAATGGCTGGAGCAACGGCGAGTTTTGTTCGTAAAGTTTTTGACCACTTTATCCTCATGCAAAAACCACAGTATGATCTCTCCTATCCTGCTACTTGTCGATAATCACAGAACCCACATAACCCTAGAGTCAATCAACTTATGCAGAGATAACCAATTGTTATGGGTTGGATTTCCTCCTCAATACAACACAACCGTCTTCAGCCCTTGAGACGTTTCCATTCTTAGTTCGCTGAAAACCTTTTACAGTCATGCTTGTGGACAACTTCATGTCAATAATCCAGGCAGACCATCATGACTATTAAAAATTGTGAGCTATTTGACCATTGCATATTTCAAGGCTGCAACTGTGGCAATGCCGTTATGGTTCAGGGTCCACAGGAAAGAACCTTAAAATCCACTTGTGTAATCGACGAACATGACTTTGGCTGCATCACAAAACACTGATCAATAACCTGGATTGTAGGCCTAGACCCTAGCTATAATGAAGATGAAAATCCTACTATCCAATCAACAACATCAAATACAACAGAAACCTCGCGAGGTGAACCTGAAGAAGAAACCATTGAGGCTGAGTGAATAAACGCCAAGAAACAGTAAAGGCCTAGTAGACTGGCTGCCCCAAACCGGTAAAGAAAATAACAAGTGACCTTCGACTTTAAGCCTTTACCTAAAGGTAAAACCAAAGGATAAGAAAAGAAAAGTTCAGAATTAAGTTTCTAGTTATTATAACAAGCACGCCAGAAAAAATGTGATTGGAAAAGTAAAGCAAGAAAATAAGGATGAAAAAGACGCTTAAAAAAGAAAAGAGAAGAGCTCGAGCTTCAAGGTTTCAAAGAAACCAAGTTTGGACCCTAACCAAAATCGTCCTAGGTGTAATAACACAGCTTCTACTTCAAAGCGCATGAAGTGTAGATGTCCTGGAGTAGAAAACAATACTCCGAGCCTCCAGTTGTAAAGAGTGAATCCAGTGTTCCAAGTGCAGTGGAATGGTGGCGCACGGAGAATTGTAACAGCTACGAAGGTGGGGAATTTGTTTGTTGCCTACTGCTAGTTTGTCAGTTTTTTTGTACATAAATAAAAATGACTAGCAGCCTTTTCTTTACCAAAGTAGCGTGTTTTATTTAAACCTCCATAACAATCGTCATCTTGCCCCTATGCAAAAGTCAACTTTTTTTTTGTGCTTTTTCTTCCAATCTTTTGTTTCATCTTGTATATCTATCTTCTTGGCCTTGTTCGTGGGGATTGGTCTTTATCTTGTTGTGTTTGATCTTGTGGTTCTTTATCTTGGCATCTTCCTTCCTGTGCTTGTCATCTTTGTGGATCTTTCTTTCTGTTCAGATCTTGATTTTGTAGGTTGTCTGTCTTTGGGAGGCATTTGTTTTCAGTCTTCTGTACTGATTATCTTGGCTGTATCTCGGGATCTTGCGGACGTGTTGTTGTAATCGTGTCGCTTCTTGTGTTTTCTAACGCGTGGATCTTATTGCGATCTTTTTTGTTTTGTGGCCATCTTGATCTTGGTGGTGGGTTGGCTTGGATCTTTTTGGATCTTGCTTGGCCCCGGTGGATGGGGCAAGATGACATTTTTGCATTGTTTTCATAAGAACTAAAAAATTAACAAACAAAAAATTGATATTATAGATAATTAAAAAAAAATTAAATGTATGGTAAATGACTTTATACTTAACTCTATGTATCGTAAGTACTTTTATTTTTATCACAATATTTTATTAAAAAATATTTATTACCTTAACGTCGTCAACTTGCCCCGGTCTCCCCTTATTGTGGTATATATGTTCCCTTTTATCTAGCTTAACAGATTTTCACTAAGGTCAACTTTTGTTAGTTCAGATCAGATATTTATATAAGTGTTTACGATTCGGTAAAGCTGTCATTCTACTTTTAAAGTATGTGGAAAACATAATCATGCATTACGCGAAACGAAAGTATGTTTTCGTCCAAAACATACATCCATAGTCCGCCAAAAAAGTTAGTCACTTCAAATATTGAAGATTGGAGACTTGAAACTTGGACTATATGTTCCTCTTCCAAATAATGGTCAAAGCGCAGCAAAGTTCTCACCAAAAAGGTATAAGGGTTAAGCACCTAGTTAGTATGCAATGCACGCAGTACAGGAGACTGGCATTGTCATGAGCAACGGATAGAAGGCGCTAGTAATATCCAGATATTGGTTAGCTGTACCAATAATCCTAACTTAATATACAGAATACTTATTAAAGGGATGGGCGGGAGAAGGGATATCATTATGTACAAAGGTGGCCATAAGCATTCCACAACACTTTATTTTTACTCTAGGTCCATAAGTTGTGACTTTTTTAAAGTATAAACGGCCGCCATATTGCAACTAATCTGCATAACTAGATGGCCATTGAACTTGATACATTATTGAAACATTTTCAACTTTTTTGGGACTGCTATCGTTTCAACAAGCCGCACTATATAGCATTAGCTATGTGTGTTTGTAAATGTTTGGCCACAAAAAGGTGTCACTAGTGTGTGAGTGATTTATCATTTCATAATTCAAAACAAAAATGATTTATCATATAAAACAAAAAAAATGGCTTGCCGACATCTTGTATCTTTTATTTAAAAAATGTCTATTAGTAAAACAAGTCAAGCTAATTAAGCCAAATTTGGAACATATGTTTGAATAGAAAAAAGGGAAATTAAAGATAAATAATTGTGTTTGTTTTTTATTTAATATTAACAAAATGGCATCTGTTTTTAAATTTCATAAATATTTTAAGGCAATATCACATAAACAAGCCAATATAGTTATAAAACATTGACTATTTGAACATTTTTAATGCAATTCCAACGGTACTTGTCATTATGTTTATTATTTAAGCTTATACAAATATTATTTATACAACTAAAACTTCCTTGAATTTAATCAGAGCTGTTTAGTTGTATTCTTTTTCTAATATTATATGCTAATTTTTAGAAAACAATTTTTAAGTTATCTGATGTTGGTGGTAGACCGTGTTTTAAAATACGAACATTATATACAAATATTTTAACCACACGCCTTTCACAAATAACTTTAATAATAGAAACTTAAACAGTTTCCTCATTTAAACTGGTATTCTTTGAATACTTTACTCCAGAACGGTATTTATTAATTTTTATTATTATTTGTGTATTTATTGAATTTTAAAGATCTTAATAAAACGGCAGAAGACGCCAAGTGAGATTGATTTAATGGTAAAACTTGAGCTGCCAGCGGTTAACCCTCGACCCTATCCCTAGCCCATTAGTCATGTAAATCAGCCGTATCTCAAACTCTCAGAAGTATGTTTTAACATTCGTCTTGCACTTAGTGAGTATTCATTAAAAATCATATTACAGCGTTGATATCCCAATATTTATATGTTAAATTATTGTCAATTTGCAAATGCCCTACTTGTAACCTTTGGGGCCATTGACTAAAGTATTATTTTCTAGCCTTTCAACGCATATCGATTACTAAATTTTTCTATTGGTTAGTTTTATATGTAACCGACTTATTTAACAATTTATTAAATATGATAATGGAGAGCGAAACATTCCAAGACTGTATTGTAAGTCTGGGAGCCGAGAGCCAGTTTACACTGTATAAACCCAACACCTGTTTTTTTTCTTTTTTTTACCAGATAGAGATTCCTCTTAATTCATCTTTAGTGGAATTTGTTGTAAGAGATGAAGTAATTGTCGGCCACGCCATTTTTTGCGGAATTCAAAATGGAAGGATTCTACAGGGTTATAAATATGAAAGAGAAATCTATTTTTAAGATTAAATATTTCATACCATGACACACTTAAAAAAACCGTGAGAAATGTGAAATCAGCGTCAGTAAACAAACTATATACAGAGTCAAATTGATGATTTCCGGTCCCTTTATCTAGTTCAGTCTTGTATCTGTCGGTGATATAACTAGTATTTATGTGTCCCGAAGGTTTTTATGGATACCAAACGATCTGATAGTTTGTAAAGCATGTATAGTACAATACAATATGATTAACTCATTGCCTTGAAATAGATTAAACTTTGAAAAATATAGTAGAGCTGGTTTGTTCTTCTGGTTTTTTGGAATTTTTAAATCAGTAGACAAACAAATTTGTAAGTTCTTGAAACGTGCTTGTTCGTTCTCCGATTTTTTAAACGTAATTTAATTAGCGAAAAAATTTTGAATCGGAATATTTAATCACTGATACTTATAGCTAATTCAAAATAATTCTTCAATTTCAAAATATAAAATATGCTAAAATTAGTTTCATAACTCAATAAGTTTATAACTACGACGTATGAATTGCTAAGTTATGTTTTCTTTTCAAAGATTGTGAGTAGATTGTGAGCAATTTTACTACGCTTACTAAAGGGTGAGTCTATAAAACTTATTATGTAGAAATATTAATATTTAAAAAATAAAAATTTTAATTTTAAAGATCGCATTTTAAAAAAGCAATTGAGTAAACGAGTAGTAAACGTGAGTTGCATTCACAACAATCTAAAATGGTAAACTATCATTGATTAGTAACTAAGGAATACTATTTAATGTCGTATATAATAATTTATAATAAAACTATGAAAATTTAAGACAGTGAGGAAGACATCTGCTCGATTAATAAAACCGTAAAACTCAGAACAATTAGAGAAGTTATGCCGACAACCAAAGTCATTAACTCCACAAAGCCGGCAATCAGCCACATCTGCCGAGATATCCCGCCTGCATCATTCTTCCTAGATATCAATAGTGTCTTCCAATATTGTTCTTTGATACTTAGGAGGCTCACCCTGTAATATTGCTGATATGACCTAAGTCATTATCTCCACAAATCCGGCAATCAGCCACATCTGCCGAGATATCCCCGCCTGCATCATTCTTCCTAGATATCAATAGTGTCTTCCAATATTGTTCTTTGATACTTAGGAGGCTCAGCCTGTAATATTGCTGATATGACCTAAGTCATTATCTCCACAAATCCGGCAATCAGCCACATCTGCCGAGATATCCCCGCCTGCATCATTCTTCCTAGATATCAATAGTGTCTTCCAATATTGTTCTTTGATACTTAGGAGGCTCAGCCTGTAATATTGCTGATATGACCTAAGTCATTATCTCCACAAATCCGGCAATCAGCCACATCTGCCGACATATCCCCGCCTGCATCATTCTTCCTAGATATCAATAGTGTCTTCCAATATTGTTCTTTGATACTTAGGAGGCTCAGCCTGTAATATTGCTGATATGACCTAAGTCATTATCTCCACAAATCCGGCAATCAGCCACATCTGCCGAGATATCCCCGCCTGCATCATTCTTCCTAGATATCAATAGTGTCTTCCAATATTGTTCTTTGATACTTAGGAGGCTCAGCCTGTAATATTGCTGATATGACCTAAGTCATTATCTCCACAAATCCGGCAATCAGCCACATCTGCCGAGATATCCCCGCCTGCATCATTCTTCCTAGATATCAATAGTGTCTTCCAATATTGTTCTTTGATACTTAGGAGGCTCAGCCTGTAATATTGCTGATATGACCTAAGTCATTATCTCCACAAATCCGGCAATCAGCCACATCTGCTGAGATATCCCCGCCTGCATCATTCTTCCTAGATATCAATAGTGTCTTCCAATATTGTTCTTTCATACTTAGGAGGCTGAGCCTGTAATATTTCTGATATGTAGCCGAGTACCTAAGTCATTATTTCCACAAAGCCGGCAATCCGCCACATTTGTCGTGAGGTCCCATCAACATAAATCTTCCTAGGTATCAATATTGTCTTCCCAATATGAGAACTTATGACCATTCGCCTAAAACAACGTTCAACCGTATTGGAAAATTAAACATTTATTTAGTTATACAAAGTGTGCATATTTAGCATATTTGATAATACAAACATATAAGGTAATAAAATAAAAATACAATAAATGTAAATGCCTATTTACACTTCAAGTTCAAGAGTTACTGATATCGTGGGAACTACTCAATCAAATACACCAAATTTTGCGTATAAATAGCTGATGAAGCCGTGGGTAATTGCTAGTATCATTATTATACATGGGAAAGTGCCTTTGTTTGCTCGTTTTATTTTCACACATAAAGTATTTAACCGATTCTACTACATTTTATATGGACATTCTTAGGGTCCTTAGAATGAATAGATGCCTATTCTTATTTCCAAAATCCCTTCGGATTACGCCTCACTGTTATCAAAAGTTAATAAATATTAATTGAAAGAGCCTGACAAATGGATTACTGTTGTGTGAAATGTTGTTCTGTGAAAACATTGTTTTATGACAGCACAACCATCTGGTTAATTAGTCTAACCACTATTTTTAATTGTTTAGCATTAAAAGAATGAAAGCATTTAGTAAGCTTGCTAGTAACACGACTTCTTATTTTAATATAGTGGCAACAAGGCACCAATAATGTTATTCTGGATTTGACTTAATAAACAAAATTGTGAATGTGTACATATAAGGTGTGGAATTTGGTTTCGTTTGACACTGTAGTACGCCATATTTACACTAGCTGAAGGAACAAAAAGCGAAGGGACTGGGCTTAAACATAATTCAACTAAACGTTCGCTCTATGGCTACAGTTTGAGAAAACACTGATTAGGTATTAGGGATATAAATACTGATGTAACTCCTAGAATGGACCGAGGAAATAGTGTGATATAGCTAACATGGATTGGGAAGCAAGAACATGAACTTCACTGTATAATAGGTCATCAAGTATTGAAATGAGATAGTTTTGTTGTTGCTGATTCTATTTTTTAATTTTGAATAACAATATATAAATCCATATAATTTAGAAAATTGTACGACTTTAAATAAAACCTCATATATATATATCCCGGCGGAGCAAGTACTTTTTGTGATTCAATGTTTATTGAAATTATATATATATATATATATATATATATATATATATATATATATATATATATATATTGTGTGTGTGTGTGTGTTCTTGATAGATAAAAAGGTAAAATAAACTATGGAACAAAATATACTAAGACGGGAATACGATGGTAAATCGTAATGAGTATGTACATTTTATATACTTTTTTGATCATGGCAAGAAGGCATACTCAACATTGGTGTCGGAAATATGTCATTTGAACCAAAAGTGCTCATGCAGAAGCAAAATCTACACAATTCCATCCGATGCTGCGGGTAATTGCTGGTATTGTACAATACTACATAACTGCCATGAGCATAAATGTTTGTAACGCGGTTTAGAAGCTCAATTGTAGTCAAAATTTCCTTATAATTATTTAGCTGTTATTTTCTTTCTTGGTTCACATCGAGAAGTCTTTTTCTCGCAGATGAAGACAGTCTTTGACTGGTCGTGCGCCCTGTTGTGTTCGTTATCTACTTGGCTGAGACTCAACTAGTTTGCAGTTCGTGCTGACAAAAGCTCTATATACAAATATATTGTTTAATTATACCTGCTATAAAGATTCTGTAGGGTTACATAAACTCTCTAAAGTGTTGGAAACACAGGCTACGACAGACTCTATTGAAATGTTTGAGAAAACTCGCCTTGTAATCAATAACACGTTACCTTCTAATCAGTACATAAAGTTACTTGATAGCCCCAGTCCTTCCCAGACTTTGTGTCTCTGAAATGTTAATATAGATTATAACATTTCATGTCATCTGCTTAGCTCCAGAATTATGTAGAAAACTTATATCAGACAAAGTCAGCATTCTGAGTACCGAATAAGAAATCCTGAACACAAACAAGAATAGATCTTACCTGCAATATCAGAGCCTGCAATAACCGAGGATTAAAACATTTCATGTCATCTGCTTAGCTCCAGAATTATGTAGAAAACTTATATCAGACAAAGTCAGCATTCTGAGTACCGAATAAGAAATCCTGAACACAAACAAGAATAGATCTTACCTGCAATATCAGAGCCTGCAATAACCGAGGATTAAAACATTTCATGTCATCTGCTTAGCTCCAGAATTATGTAGAAAACTTATATCAGACAAAGTCAGCATTCTGAGTACCGAATAAGAAATCCTGAACACAAACAAGAATAGATCTTACCTGCAATATCAGAGCCTGCAATAACCGAGGATTAAAACATTTCATGTCATCTGCTTAGCTCCAGAATTATGTAGAAAACTTATATCAGACAAAGTCAGCATTCTGAGTACCGAATAAGAAATCCTGAACACAAACAAGAATAGATCTTACCTGCAATATCAGAGCCTGCAATAACCGAGGATTAAAACATTTCATGTCATCTGCTTAGCTCCAGAATTATGTAGAAAACTTATATCAGACAAAGTCAGCATTCTGAGTACCGAATAAGAAATCCTGAACACAAACAAGAATAGATCTTACCTGCAATATCAGAGCCTGCAATAACCGAGGATTAAAACATTTCATGTCATCTGCTTAGCTCCAGAATTATGTAGAAAACTTATATCAGACAAAGTCAGCATTCTGAGTACCGAATAAGAAATCCTGAACACAAACAAGAATAGATCTTACCTGCAATATCAGAGCCTGCAATAACCGAGGATTAAAACATTTCATGTCATCTGCTTAGCTCCATAATTATGTAGAAAACTTATATCAGACAAAGTCAGCATTCTGAGTACCGAATAAGAAATCCTGAACACAAACAAGAATAGATCTTACCTGCAATATCAGAGCCTGCAATAACCGAGGATTAAAACATTTCATGTCATCTGCTTAGCTCCAGAATTATGTAGAAAACTTATATCAGACAAAGTCAGCATTCTGAGTACCGAATAAGAAATCCTGAACACAAACAAGAATAGATCTTACCTGCAATATCAGAGCCTGCAATAACCGAGGATTATAACATTTCATGTCATCTGCTTAGCTCCAGAATTATGTAGAAAACTTATATCAGACAAAGTCAGCATTCTGAGTACCGAATAAGAAATCCTGAACACAAACAAGAATAGATCTTACCTGCAATATCAGAGCCTGCAATAACCGAGGATTAAAATCTTCTCTCGTATCTTCCTATTGTGTTCAGCACTGATACTTCGTCAATAGATTTTTTAACATATTATGTTCCTATATGTAACAAAAATAAGACAAGATTGTTTTGTTCAACGATGAATGGCTTAAAATTTTAATGAACCTACTTCGTATTTTAACTTGCAAGTCGAATAACCTTAAATGGTACGAATATATATAGGATAGTAATTAGATGAGTATACTTATTTATTAATACCTCTCATCAAATTTTGTATCAACGAATGATATAAAAACTGGGTTTCAGATTAGCGCCCAAATTTAATTTGATAAATACTGACTTTTCATAGGTGTGGCTTTTCCTTACATAAAGAAGATAGTACAAATCTGGGACTATTTGTTATATAAAAGTTTAATAAAAACGTTAATATAACTTTATTTTTACATAGAAATTATAAACGTTTACGATATATATGATATGGATATGTCTTATTTTATTGCATAGTTTACCAATAAAATTACAACGAAAAGTATTATAATTAATGACATACTTACCAATTTTAACAAAACATAATATATCACATATTATAATAATATCACATTTTAAATCGCTTTACTGTTAAACGTCAAATATATGAAAAACCCCGATTATTAAAATATATTATAGAAAGGGGTAATGTAATAAAATTGCCATATATATTCATATTATTGTATAACTAATATGTCATTCTTTACAAATTTATGTTTATAATATTGAGAGACGAGAACAAGGACGAAGACACAAGATTAATTATGTTAGGAGCTACATAACCTCAAGCCACGCGATCGTCCCGGCATTCCGATCTGCAGGCCGCAATTTTGTTTGCAAACTTCCGATGAATGAATAGAAGCCATAATACATTGTTATCCGCACTTATATACTTTAATTTTTTGAATTGAAAGTTTTAACTGGTTTAGTGTGTTTGTATATTATATATATATATATATATATATATATATATATATATATATATATATATATTATATATATATAATATTCTTCTAAGTACTTTAAAGTATATAAAAAACAGAAACAAAACTTCAGAGCTCATGTTTAATTTTCGAGTTCACAGAACCCTTCATCAGAACCACACTGAATTAAAACATATAAACAGAACTCAAACCAAGAACAAAAGACATAACCAAAATGAAATGTTAACAAATAAATACCATAAACAACAAGATTCCAATCAGCTGTGTGTAGAATACTTGTAAATGTTTACATAGAGCTAAAATCTTTTTTGTTATAAAAAGGAAAAGAGAATCAACTTAGGTTCAACCCATCTGTTTGCCTTGATTTTAAAATTAATTGATGTGCTATTTCAACATTTCTTAAATTTATCAGATTGGTATTTTGATTGGGGTTTGGCTCTAAATGGTAAATTCCTTTTAGGCTGAAGCAATTTTCTAATTTATTTTGATTGTGTTGAATCGCATGAGCAGATAATGGTCTCTCATAATTTTGATGAACAACATCAAATCGATGATTGGTCATTCTCACTCTTAATGGAGTGATGGTTTTTCCAATATAGTCTTTGGGACAGAATTTACAGGTTAGTTGATAAATTATGTTTTTTGTAGTGCAATCAATGTTACCTTTAATAGGATATTCCTTTTCAGTTATATATAAATAATATAAAATAATATTATATACGGTACATAATCAGAGTTTTAATCAAAGTAGGCATAGCCCCATTTTATAATTTAGTTCAATAAAGTCAGGAAAGATAAGGAAGTGAGGAATAACAATGTATGTATAAAAAATTAATACATGCATATTTATTATATGATGGAATATTATCAATTAAATGGTAATTTTAATGGGTTATATATTTTCTCATACAAAATGTTTACTTAATAAATTATCCTGTATTTAAATTAAGTATGTTATAAGGGATTCTTTCTTTGTAAGCTTTAGTATCTATGCTTGTTACATAAACATTTATACCAGTATTTTTATAACAAATGTAATTAATAACCTTTTCCTTAAGCTTTCTTTGGTTTAGCAGCGTTTTATAAAGTTCTAATTAAATTTGAATGTAGTAACAATGAATTGTACGCTAAACGAAAATAATTCCTTAAATACCTTTTTTGAATAAGTTTTTACAGACCTGGTTATGTTTCTTCCCTCTTAATAGTATTAAAGTTCTTGTAACATGCTTTCTACTTGATTTAGTATATGTCCCCAAATGAGCCTGATCACCTCATTAGAATATCTAGTTAAAGAGCTAGCCTTTAACGTTTGGACGAAATACTCAAGCCTGGAAGTGTTGCATTTTGCCTAACCTACCATAAGGGCGCAGGAGAAATTCATTTTGCGAGTGAAGGACATCGGCTACTGCTAACAGTAGGTCAACAGCTGTTTACCGTTAGGGCAGGCTGTGGATAGTGTTATTGACATTGATAGATTGATAGCGACATCCCTGTTTGGACATGCTTATCAGTAAGGAACATTCTAGTGGCTTCTGGACATTGATGATACGACATCGGACACTAGATGAACCCTCTACACTACGATGGATTACTTTGGTTTTCAGAAGAACATTTTAGAGGTAAGCAGGTGTCCTTATTAATAATATGTATAATCATGGACAGAATATCCATTACAGATTTTATAAATTCAAGCCCCAACCATAATTAAAGTATCAGTAATATTTTGAGTAAAGGGTCGATTGGCCGTAGTAGGCGGAAGCGTCACCTCGTGGCGTTGCCGTAAATATTTTCATGTCTGGAAAAGATAACTATATATTCACAAAATATATCCCAATAATTTCATAAAGGTGTAAAAAACCCATTTATATAATAGGATTGTTGATTTCTGTATGTAAATTATTAATGATTATGTACGTTACCTTGCTAATTAAGGATGTTATAATATTTTCCCATTGTGGCCTAAGCAATTTAAAGCCTAATAAATGTTAGATAATTTTATCTTGATCGCCAAAATGTAGAAAAGATAGTTTCTGTTCATATAATTGTATTGTTTTACTGGAAGCCTCCCATTACTTCATGTAACTGCCCTACTTCAGTAGGTTAAAAATAATTCATCACTGTTGTAATAATTCATTTGTACTTCTAGTATACACTCCGATTAAAATGTTATAAAGAAATCATAATTAATACAATTAATCAGTCATGATACTTACAAAAATGTTTGTCTACCCTAATTAATTAGTATATAGTAATTACAAATAAATAATTAAAACTAAATCTGTTTTATGTTTAATATACATGCAATCTAAATTAGTAGTATACAATACCAACTCTTATTTAATAATACATTTAATTCATGTTCAAGTACAGTGTGCAACTTAGATAAATATTCAGATGAAAGTAGATATATAGTTCACTACTTGTTTCAAATATAGGGAACTTTCATTAAGTTATCCTTGGTTGAGATAAATTAATTAAGTATTTTTAGTTATACGATCATTGTAACGGGAGGATTAGGAAACCTATTCAGAGTGTTGTGTTAAATTAATGTAATGTATTTAACGGTTGTAGTACAGTAGATATTAAACAAGATAAACTATAAAACAACTTGGAATTCCAGCCTAATTAATTAAATAATTATGAATGCTAATTTGATTAAACCAATTTATAATTTTTATGTCTTGTAAAACAATGTCGTCATGTCACAAGGCTATGTGTCACCATGAAAAATATTTGTAAATAATAATTGTGTATTCTAAGCTTATTTTCTATGTCACTAAATTTAATGTTTGCTCGCTCGGTAACATAGTAATTTCCTCTAAAATAAATATACCTATATAATCTTTTAGTATCTAGTATTGGTATTGCACTGTGCAATGTGTGATTGATTATTATTTTAATAATACTGTTTCTTTGAAAATAATTAGTAATACAGGCAGTAATAGTGCTAAACTTGGTAAATACTAAAAGCAATTTAGTCCAAAAGCACTCCATTTTTAGTCACAAAACTATTTCCACTATGCTACTTGTACCTTTTAGTAACTGTAATTGATGTTGCAATCCCGTAAAGATGCTGTGACTGTTACTTATAAAATATGTCTTTTACTGTTGTCTTGAATTATTATTCGTTATGGTGCTTTCGTTATTGTATTTATTATTCAGTGTAGTTAAAACTTTGAATACGTTGTCTGTGAAGTAATTTTAAGAGCTGGGCTATCATCTTTGTACATTGTGCAGGGTTTTTATTCCCTGGAGTCTGATCGTGGCTGCTGGACTGAGGATAAGTCTGTTAGTCCCACGGTTGCTGCGCTCTCCGAGTTGCTGTTGTCGGCAACTGCCTGTTCGTCTGCCGTGCCTTACCGACCGACACTACCGTACCGCACATCCGGTTCACCCGCGGTCGTGTGCTTCCTCTCGGTTCGGTCGACTTCGTTGAAGTTACCGGGCGTGGACTTGTCGTCTTCTGGTGAGTGACTTACAAATTTTCTGGTGATCTCTCAGGTATACTATATTCCTCTCCGAGACTGGGACCATTCCTCTCGATATACCTCTCGAAGGATACTCAGCGCCTGGGACTCCACAAATAAGAGTTGCATCAATTATTACTCTTTTACTGTCTTTAGGTAGTTAAGTTGGTTTATGTTAAATGTTTAATTATATATCTGTATTGTAAGAAGGGTTTAATTATCTTAAGATATCTTATCTAATTCTGTGTGGTTATATCAGTAATAGTCTTGGTTATATCTAGTTGTTTTGTTTCACTGTAACGCAGATTAGAGGCAATACTGGCCGTAACTGTTACAAAATAATACGGGATACGTTTGCCCTGTACGGGAATTATTGCAATAAACTCGAGTCTGTAAAGTTCTGTAGTCTTGAGTTTTCCCGTCTTCACAGCTTAACCATAATTTTCCTATACTTTTATTATAAAGTACTCTACTAAGATCCAAGAAAAGCTAAGGATTCAATAATATAGTTACATTAATATAGTTTGAGTCACGCCAAACATTTTCCTACTTACTAAATTTAGAAATATATTCTTATTCTCACAATTAAATTTAACGTTTATTGTAAACGGTTCATCGACCTTTGGTAATTCTCTTGGGTCCCTACACCTGCTTACCCTGGTGAAGTCCCGGAACCTGGAAAGGACTGGTTCCTTGTTACAGTCCCTGGAGTCTCCTTCCAAAACAAGGTGGCGCCTCAAAATAAATATTGAACATTTTTCGTCGTTGTTGTGGACTTCGCCTAGGACTTGGAACAACTTACCCCCCTTTCCCCTGAGCTAGCCAGCATCAGTAACAGAGACTAGTGTGGACTGTTACATTCTTACTAAATTAACTATTGTGATCGACTCTACTTATTATCAACGTAATATGTAGATAAACGTTATTCGTATTTTTTTATGTAAACAGATTTACAGTTTAATAAACTAAACAATTTTAATTTATATATATATAAATTTATTGCATTATTGGAACCAATGTTAGCACGAACTGTAAACTGTAGTTGGGTCTCAGCTAAATAGATAACCAAGACAACTGAACGCACGACCAATCAAAGGCTGTCTTCAACCCCGAGATAAGACAGCCTGTACGACGAGAGGCTAGAATAACAATATCATCTGAAAGATATTCGGACCTAAATATAGTTGTTAGAGACCGGTACTTTGTAATGAAACATTTCTGGTGTATATCAGTTATAATCATTATGTAATACAGCATATCTTTAATTTACATTTTATATTTGTTTGTAAATAGGAAGATATTCTAAAAATATAAGTAACATTTTTAAGTTTGATTTTCATACTACCACTAACATGATGAAGACACGTGATGTCATGTTTTTATGTATGTAAATCTGTTTAACAAGTTCTTTCTATAATTATACTAAAAATAAGAGCATCCTCAGGGATTCGTGATATTTATAGTAGAGATCTCAAATTCATCCATGCTTCAGAATTTACATCATTTGTCACCCACTAGCCATCGTCGTATCAGCTTCTAGAACGGATCATTTCCCAGAGTACTGAAGAATACAATGAATTACTCATAGCTCCAAGGAGGGGTTGGACGTAATTTTATCTCTAAGCTCAAATCGTCAAATGTATCAAACGTTATTAGTAAATTTTTCAAATTAATATTTCTGGACCGTTTAATTTTAGTTCTTAAATTTTCAATCTGTTAACTGTCCAAAATATTCTAACATTTAACACGAAAACTGTCTATATATTATTCTTCATAATATTTACGATTTTGATACAGAATGATTCAGATGTTACAATAGTCAAATCCAAAGTTTATTTTAGATCTTCTATAGTTTGTTATATTTAATATACTTGTACAAAAAGTGGTTTGTACAACTAAGCAAAAGTGAAAATTTACAATTTAACTGCTAATTTGGGCATGTATTATGTTATATTTAATAAAACACATCATGTTACAAGTGCAATTAAATTACACTATATAAATTTATTACAATATTGAAAGTATAAAGGTATATTTATATTAATATTTATAATTACAAACAAAACTGTATAGATCCTCGTCTAAAGAAGCCAGTAGACAGATTAAGGAATGTGTATTAGTAAGGCTTAAACTTTCTCTAGAAGTAACTATAAGCCTTTCCATCTCACAGAATCTTCAAACTTTATCATCTGCCAACAGTTTTGCTTGTCAATAACTGGTAGTTCTTACTTTCTCTTGTTGAATTCATCAATTGAATACTAATCAATAAGTACGTTTAATATAGTAATTTCAGTTATTATAAATAATATTAGGAATGTTTATTTTCGAAATACGAAAATAATTTTACGAAACGTGATAGTACCCAATACTTTATCCTCCATAAATTAAGTTATCGATCAATTAAATTATCTAATTTCAATAAGCCTAAAAACATGGTATCTCTGTATATTTCACTGGAAATGGCAGATGGCGTGGAAGATAGATTATGCAGTTTCCAAGTTTAATGGTAAAACTTGAGCTGCCAGCGGTTAACCCTCGATTCCCTCCCTCTCTCATTAGTCATGTAAATCAGTCGTATCTCAGACTCTCTATTTCCACATTCATGTTACTCAAGCAGCGTATATTCATTTTCCACTCACTTCGTCAATGTGAATACGTTAGTACGTTATCTTCAAAACTGGATCGACTGATAAGGTGATCTTTTGATGTAACGATGAAACTGAATTGTTGTGTTGAGTTCAAAACTCTTAGCAATGTTTTATATTTATTTAGACAAGAAAAAAAGATAAAAGATTAAAAGACAACAAAATATTAATCTACGGAATTGAATCGTTCACTTTTTTAATCACGTTTCTTAAAAATTTTACTTTTTTTGTCTGTAGCCTATTTACTGGAAGCAATTAATACGGAGTAATATGATGGAACCATTTGATAAAGTTAAAATGAAAGCAAGCATAAATCAGGTATATATATTTTTTGTTGTTCATGGTTAAAAGGTTCAGAAATAAAGCGAAATCATATTTCTTACAAGACAATAGTTTTTCATTTTTCATTTACGATAAAAATATATACATATGTAGCTCTTGCATGCCTACTTCGGTCAAAAAGTGTCTTGCTCTTTTTCTTTAATTACGGTTTAAGATATTTATGATGTCATAGTTGAGTTTGGTGTTTTCCCCATTATTAAAATGTATGCATACGTGTCCTATGCATAAGCCTAAGGTAAAAATACAGTAAATCTCGGCATTTAACTTCACTTTCAGTCTGATATTTTTGGTGCTACAGTTGAGTTTACCTTCAGGTGCATGGTCTTGGTTGAGGCGATTGTTTCAATTTTTTTTCTTTCCTTGAAAGGGCCACTTAAAGTTCGAGGTAGAAGAAATAGTTTTTAAGTGAAATTTGTTTGAGAATTTTAATAGTGAATAAACGTTAATCATGAAACGAATTCTTAACTAAAAACAGTTATAATGCTATTTTAGGATATATTAAGTACAAAAGAGCTTTTTTACCGCTCACCAGCAACTCACAATTATCTCTATTATTAAAGCACTCACTATTATTATAACCTATTTAGACTTTCGAAGGTTTAGTTTCAGTTTGTGAAAAGCTGATTATGGTTTGATGATAATAAAGTAAATTTACACCAAATCTATCACATATTTTTTGACTAAAGATGTTTTGACTTGGTATGTACGAGTATACACAACTTAGATCATAGTTATACCATTGACCACGTCAGTCTAAGAACTAAGATACGGTTTGGTTTTTGTTTACATTGTTCTCCCCTAATTCACAATTTTCAAGTGGCTTATGAACATTATTATAATATTTTACCTCACCTTTGAAAATCCGGACGTGTTGTTAGCTTGCGAACAACGTTGATTATAGATTAATCGAGATTATACATACATACATATTTATATATATTTATATGTATATATATATGTGTATGTATATATATTACAAAATCCTAACACTTGAACAAAATCTTATAATCAAACATCATATGTACGCACCAAATTAGGGCTGGTTAATCTCTTAATTATGTATATGAATTCTGTATATGGTTAGACTAGTTAAAAATAAACATCTGAAATATACGATAACAGTTCCCACTAAAGCTTAGAACCTCTATACGAAACATCCAGGAACACTTTTATTTAGTATTCAGAGCAGCGTTCATTACTGGAATGATTATTAGGAAAACTAAACAAAACATACGTAGCAAATCGTCAAATCGCTAGCGTGGAGTGTAGTGTAACACATCTCTCATGAGTGGATAAGAACTGTTATTACTATATAAAGAACACGTTTCACTAACTGTCTAAAGTTAAACAATACACACATCGTTACACTGTAATATGATAAATTCAGTCGTCATTTAGCTGTTTTGCGACATATAAAACTATCGGATTGAAAATAAGGAAAAGACTAACCATTAACACCCAAGTGTAATCATGTGGACCCAGTATTTACAGTAAAGCGTGGTACTGTCACTTTAAAAACTGGACTATTAAGAGTTAAACTAGTAAGTTTAGGGTGATTTAAATTCACCTCGTTTTATCAATTTAACTATGCAATACGAAACATTTCCCTCCTTACAAAAAAATAGTTTGGAGTAATTTGAGAGAACTGAACATTTCTTACACTAATGAAACATCACATAAAATAGCTCAGAAACCGTTTAAACAATTAGTTTATCATTTTAGGTAAAATATTTAAAATGCGAAATTAATGTCTCAAATATTCTACATACAATATTTTCTAATGTTTTTAAACTATAAAAACTAGGTCTTAGGTACTTTAACTAATAGGCAAATAAAGATAAGCAATAACTTTTTGAATATGGGGGCCATTTACCCATAAAAATGATTTTTTTTTCAAAAATTTTTTTTTCTGTTTTTATTTCTTAAACATTCTGGAAGACATGTTTTGACATTTAAATAAGTTTTTATTGACTAAATGATGGTTTTTTGTGTGGTTTTGTACATGCATACCACTGCCTGACTCCCATTTTTTCGCCTGCATGCAGAAACCTTCATTTTGCTACACCCAAATACAACTATCCAACAAAATTATTATTATTATACAATTATTATATAATTATTATATAATTATACAATATAACAGTGGTTGTTTCTCAGAGTTTTTGATTTGTTAGGTTGGCAATACCAGCCAGAAACAATCTGATTTTTTGTACTGGCAAGCAGAAAGCCAGCTGTTTGTGTTTTGTTTACTTCTCTAGCCTTGTTTTGTTGTGGTCAGTAAACACAGTGTGTTAATTTTTGAAGTTTGCTTTTATTTTCAGTAGAAAAGCACAAACTATAAATAGTGAATTGATATTAGTTTTATATGTTAGTGGAAGTGTTTGAAGGACGGTGCTGTCTTCTTTGATTTGTTTTAAAGGTAGACAGATTTGTTTTGAAGAATTTTGGTGGTGAGCTTATGAATTTTTGTATTGTTAGTGAAAATGGCACCGATAAAACATTCTACTATTCAGAAAAGTGCTAGAACTAAGAGTAACAAAAAACTAAAAGCTGCTTTAGCAGCCAGTAAAAGATGGGGGCAAGTGGAAAAAAACTTATAGGCCTACCACATCCTGTGATGATTCTAACCCTGTTCCCAGTACTTCTAAAACATCTGAGAATAAGAGTGATTTAATTAGGTCTACAAAATCATTAGGCCTACCTACTATTAGAGTAAATGATATAAACACAGCTTTTACTAGGCGTAACTCGGAAGTTAGCTGCGAGGATAACACAAGCCTTCACGGCAGTACGCATAACACACCGGAGTACGCAGTGGTTGACATTAGGTGTTTGAAGCCTCTTGTTACTAGCCTAGCTTGCCCTCTATGCTTTCAACAAAATTTAGTTTTGAAGACATCAGACCAACGTGGGTTTGCAATAAAACTTACGATTTCATGTAGTACTTGCGAAGAATTAAAAGCTTCTTCTTTTACTTCTGATACAATTGATGAATCTAACAACTTTGATGTAAACCGTAGAGTTGTGAAAAGTTTTACAGCATTAGGAAAAGGTTATGCTGCTGTAGAGCAGTTTTGTATGATTATGCGTGAAGTATACAAAGAAATGGATTGTACTGTAACTGACGATTCTGTCATTGATCTCGGTGTAAGCTACGATGGATCGTGGCACAAGAGAGGCCATACATCCAATTATGGCATTGGATGTGTGATAGAGCTACAAACTGGCCTAGTCGTAGACTATTGCGTACTGTCAAAGTATTGTCAGGTGTGTGAAATTACTAAGACAGAGTTAGGTGAAGATTCTCCAGAATATAATATTTGGTTTAGTGGACATAAAGACTTGTGCTACAAAAACTATGATGGGTCATCCCCAGCAATGGAAACAAAAGCTGCGGAAATCCTTTGGCAGAGATCTTTGACCTATAACTTTCGTTATGTCACTATTTTGTCGGACGGTGATTCTTCTGTATTTGGTCACCTCCAGAGCCTTCATATTTATGGAAATGAGTTAGTCCTAACAAAAGAAGAATGTGTTAACCACGTTGCCAAACGCCTTGGGACTGGGCTTCGCAATATTATTAAGACATGTCGTGCTAAAGGTATAACCCTTGGTGGCAAAGGCTACGGAATGCTCAAGGAAACAACAATTATAAAACTGACAAAATATTACAAGAATAGCATCCTTAGGAATAAAGATGACATTTCTAAAATGAAAAGTGACATACTTGCCACTTTACATCATTGTACATCCACAGATGAAGCGCCTCGCCACTCAAAATGTCCTGATGGAGAAAAGAGCTGGTGTTTTTACAAAAGGGCGCAAGCTACAAACGTTACACCTGGTCCGCATAAGGACAACTTGGGTACTGCCATCACGCCACAGGTTCTCAGACACATCTTTCCTGTTTACCAAAGGTTAGTGGCAAAGGATTTGTTGGAAAGATGTGTAAAAGGAAGGACCCAAAATGCAAATGAGAGTTTGCATGGTACCATATGGAAAAAGTGTCCTAAAACAAGAAACGTTTCGAAAAAGACTCTTGAGGGCGCAGTAGCTGAGGCTGTTTCACAGTTTAATTTTGGAAACTCTGTATTTTCATTGAGCATGAGTGCTGCTGGAGTCTCTCCTGGAAGGTTCAGTGGTAGAATAATAAATATCAGAGACAAAAAGAGAGTTACTAGCACTGTGCGCAAGAACAATCTGCATTACAAGAGATATCGAAGGAATTTGAAGCTGAAGAAGCAGAGACTAGAAGACAAGAAGAAGAAGAAAGAAGGGCCTACTTATGGAGCAGGGAACTTCTAGGAACTTATATCCTTATAAGTAAGTGTTTAAACTAAATAAAATGTAAGAATTGTGTCAAGCTTTTGTTTTTTGGACTTTTCCGAAAGTTTTAAATTTCTGTGTTTTGCGTCGCAGGAAACACTCTAACTTTTTTATTTGTTAATATATCAACTTGAAATTTTTTATGTACTCTCCTAGATACTTTATCTACACACTGTAGCATGGAAATTACAAAAATACTACAAATAACCCCACAAAAAAAATCTTTTTGAAAATTTTTTTTTTTTAACCTGACTTTTTGAGGAAAAAAATTTTTTATGGTAATAAATAACTGAATTTATTAAAACCCATGCTACAGTGTGTAGGTATTTGCTTACCCTACAATTAAAAAAAAGAAATACTTAATTATCTATAATACTAATAAAACTAGAGTGTTTCCCGTGAAAACAAAAAAAAACTGCTCTCCCCCCCCTAAGGCAATGGGTGGGGGGGAAAGAAAGTTTTTTCATTGAAATTTTTTTTACAAAACTAACCAGGTTATAATAAAATAGTCAAATTAAAAAAAAAATTATAATTAAAAAACTTTTGGTTTTGGGTAAATGGCCCCCTTATTTAAATATCAAATATGAAAGGTATGTTATATTCCGCTGCAAATAAGTATGTTATTATAATTATACATATATTATTTATTGCATTAAAATATTTTAAATAACATATTTATATATGTCTTAAGCTTTACTACACAACAGAAAATCAAACTTCCAATTCAAGAGTTATATAAATAAATTAAAAGTATTTTATTTACTTAAAATTGTTTACGTAATTGATAAAAGAGACTCGTAAAAACAAAACTAATATAAAAGTATCGTAGTTCAGTCCAATGTAATCAGTTTGTAAGTATTAAATTAGAAAAGCTTCTTTTTGCTTAATGGATGAAATGTTATTACACAACTTAATAGAAATTGCAGACAGTGTAGGAGACATCTGCTCGATTAATAAAACTGTAAAACTCATCACAATTAGCGAAGTTATGCCGACAACCAAAGTCATTAACTCCACAAAGCCGGCAATCCGCCACATCTGCCACGAGCTTCAACCGGCACCACTCTTCCAAAATAATATTATTGTCCTTTGACTTTCCTCGCATATTCTGTAGAACTGTGATATAAAAGACAACCAAAGACGTTAAATCCTCAGAGGCGACAGTCTGCCATGTGCCACGGAAAGACTCCACCAGGAACACTCCCCCTATTTATTATTACCTGTAAATACATTTAAACCCAAACTTGGAAAACTCCGGTAAAAAAACGTATATGAGGTAAAACTGCACAAAGCCAGAAATTTTCCATGCTTTGTTTGAAAATATTTCTATCTGGAATGTATTTATATCCTCTGAAACATATCCTTCCAAATTAAGGATGAATCTGGCAGAGACCTCTGTGGTCACCAACCAAAATCATAACTTGTAGAAATCTGACATGTACCATTTCTGTCACAACACTCCACCTCTGCCACCGTTAATATATTTGAATATTTTCATATACATTGGCTCTCCTTTTGAGGTAAATCTTGAAAGGGAAGTAATATGGCCTACGGCCCAATTAATGAACTCTGTAGCCATAATTTTTTTCGCGATACCCTTCAAAGCGTATCTTCATAATCACGATTTATAATGTACAATCTATACTATTCTGTGTTTCAATGAGTCTATGTGTGTATTACTCTATGTGTGTAAAAACTACTGGACCGATTATACTGAAATTTTACGTGCCATTCTTAAGATCCCTGGTTTACATTTAGGCCTATTCATATTTCAAAAATTCCTCCGGACTACAACCCACAGACCTTGAAAGCTCCCTTTTGCCTAAATCAATAGATAGTAAATGTGTTTGTAATCATGGGTCAAAGTCAAGAATATTAGGCATAATAATTTATACTAATTTAAACTGTAATAATAAAGGTTTTTTGTTATTCATCTGTCAGAGTCAGTTATAAAAGGTTCCTTTTTCTAGGTTTGCTTTATTGACATTTTAATCAAATACAGAAAAATGCCATACATCAAAAGTGTGTTAACTGAAAAGCTAAGGACTTCAAATACATTCTACCTTCAGACAGGATTTCTCCACACTCGCCTAAAATAGTTCAATATTGTTACTGAAATACTCGGAGCTATTCAATAAAATATGACGACATATTGGAGAGAAATTCGAGCAAATGTCAGATGTACCTATAAAAATCAGTTTCACTCTCTGACTTCAGACTCCCGCCTTTAAAGCTACATCTAAAATGGATTAACAGATTAGAATATCTTTCAGTGATTAGCACTTTTTTCAGGATTGTTTAGAATGCCGTTTAAAAAGAATATACTCATGGTGTCCCTGCTTTTCAAAGTGAAATTTTGCAAAAAAAACCTGGGTACTTGCTACTAATAAATATCATTTGTACAGTGGAAAATCATCGTGAGTTTTAGATGCCACTGAGATTGTACAAATTGGCTTTAATGTTGTCCTACATAATGACATGCTAACATCTGGGATAACCTATTTTAAAAAATAGTATAAAAACCTAAATGAATGTACTAATACATTTTAAATTTTATATATAAAAATATTAAAACAAATGTTTATACATAAACAGTAAAGAAATACTAAGATTGATAGTTTTGTGCTCATTCAACAATCGATACTTTGAATAATCCCTGATATTATGAAAGTTGGAATTTCACAACCAACATGGAGGCCTGCAGATTGAAATGCCAGGCCTGACCGCGAGGGTTGAGGTCACGTGGTTTCTAACATAATTAATCTGGAGTCGTAGTCCGGCTTCTCTTCTCTCGATATTTTAAAGTGTGATATGTTCATAAGCAACAGCAAGTATTGTTGACCAATTTAGTGGTATGGATGGGTAATTTAATAACAACATAACATTTATAACTACTACAGGTTTATAGACAAATATGTGCATAATTAGCTTACATACATTTTGTTATTGTATTTAATTTTAAATTAATGACTATGTTATCAATGCTAAATAACAACTAAAATAAATGTGAATATATCGCTGATTCACTGTATTAACTCTGTGAGCTAATTTGAAAGATCATCTGCCTAATATAGAGGGTTTTCATAAATTTTAACTAATTTAGCAAACTTAAAACCAGAGTAGTGTAGATAGAGACTGTACTGCTCAGAACCAGCTTGCCACAAATCGCATATTAGATTTTTTCGTTTTGTTTGCAGCTCTAAGAGTAAACTACTATAACAAAACACTAGTTTTACCACTATTTCTATTATGTAAAATAATACGACTGATTCCTCCAAAACTAATTTCTTAAAACTATAAACTCTGATCTTTAAACATTTAAACTTAAATGTTTGCTATACAAATGTTTCAATAAGCACAAACAGAATATAACACATTTCCCTTCTTACTCCTGTTAGCTGTTTGAAGTTGATACTAGAATAATTGATCTAAACCAAATAGCCCATGGAGATTAAAATACATCCGTAATTAGTCAATGAAAAGTAAGTTTGAGATCGGTCATTTCTTGTTTTTGTACTCTCTCATTTCCAATTACTCGAATGTAATACACTCACTCAGTGATTCGGAGATAAGACGTATCACTGATTTGTTCCTTTTGAAACATTCTAAGTACTAATGTACTAATAGTTATATAAACTATTGTACTAATAGTTCAAAGTACTAATGAATTCATGGTGACGTAGGCAACTATGCAGTAGTATTTGCAATTTTATTGTCAGGTTGAAACGCTTGATACGTGGTATGCATCACGGTGTAACTTGTAGTCATGCAGACATATATGTATAAAATATGTTATTGACAGAGCGTTAGCAAAACCTATTACTTTAGAGGCTGGAAAATGTCATTTCTGTCTCTCTATCCGCACGATATCTAAAAATAACTTGAAATTTTATATTAGGCTTCACTTGTATATATGTAACATTTAGTTCGATGATGGTGCAGAATTTTGATGAGCGTTAGCTAATATTTTTACATTGGTCTTATGGGTCGACCAGATACACAATCAAAAGTAGCAGAATAGATCAATTCGTATACAAGCTGAGTACAATCGCTTAAGATTTTAACATGTAAGGTGTTAAATTATGTAGCTTGTTCATTAAGTAAAAAGTAGGCTATAAAAAGGGTGTTTCCTAAAGGTGTTCCAATATTGTGGTATTTTGTTCTAGACGTGAAAATTAGTAAAAAACTTCATATGGAGGTACGTCCTAAAACTTTTAGTTTTCCGTCTATATCTCTGCATATGATTTTTATCAAAAAAGTTATATCTTTTATACCATTAAAGATAAAGTTATGAAACTTTGCAGTTGTGTTAGCTTTTATTATGCCCATTTGAGAAAAAAATATGAACAAATTATGTTTACCCGTTTCAAAATGGCAGCCAATCATAAATTTTGATGTTAAATTCCGCAAAATCGATACCCTGTATGAAAATTTTACAAGAATATTAAAATGTTGTAAACTTTATTCTAAATCTAACACTGGTTGTTTCATTAAAATCGAATAACAAACAACTGATTAGTACTACCAAACATAATACCATGTTTTACACACTACACAACAGGAAGTATAGTTTTCTAAACTGTTTTAATAACACAGCTGATTTAATGTCAATGAGCTGATTAATGTGAACAGCTGTATATTACCAAACAAAGTATACTAGAATCAAATAATTTGTTTATGATTCAAAGAAAATTATTTATTTTGATCACTTTATGAAATAATACTTAGTATTTATCGTAAATATTGTTCTTTTAAAAAAAAAACAGTATTGTTTATTGCAAGACGTATACAAATATGTTTTTAATAATTTATTACTAAATATCTCATATTTTTATATATTTATACTTTTAGAACTTAGAATGGTAAATCTTCGTACTTTTCCGAACAAAAGAATGGAATTTAAATATTGAATATTGACTGACGAAGCAGCAATATTGAACACAATAGCAAGATATAGCACCTGGATTATTCCAATATCTGATATTGTAGGTAAGATCAGTTCTTGTTTGGGATCAAGACATCTTATTCAGCCCTCAGTTTGTTGACTTGGTGCATATGAACCACCTACATAATTCCAGGTCTATAGATAGTTGTTTTAATACTTTCAAAATTAGAAAAAATCGTTATGTTAAATATTTACAGCTGTCCACGAAACCTAAGTATTATTGAAATTAAATAATAACAATCTATTAAACATTACCTCCTGATAGGTAAAAACACGGAAAAAGGCAGAAGCTGGAGATTTTGATACATTTCTTTTTTTCTAGATATCATACAAATATGACTGTTTTTAAAGATTGGCCCTTTCATTTGAAAATTAAGAAGAGTTTATTCTCTATGCAACCAACAAATATTACTCAGTGACGTATTACTGAACAAATCTGACGAATTTATCAAACTTTGGAAATTAGTATGATAACTACTATTGTGAATTCAAACAATTTAATCAAAAATATAAAAAAATCACAAACGACTGACTTCAGAGATATAGATAGCTCAATTCATTCGGTCATTTCTAAATGATTCTGTCACCTCTATAGCCCTTCAACTTTGGTTTTCACAACGAATTCCAATCAAACAATTCAGATCTCAGTTCAAATATAAATGTACAGGTTTATATGCAAGTTCTATACATAGTTTTATGTTATGGTACCTATATGGAGAGTTCATCCAATCGTCAATTTTTAATGTAACAAATGGAATAATATTATGACATATAAACTATACACAAAATTAATAAAACTTGATCAATCGACGTTAAATAGTTTTGACACAAATATTTATACAATGTTGGCACGAACTGTAAACTTGGTATGACACAGCCAAGTAGATAACGAAGGCAACTGACGCACGACCAGTCAAAGGCGGTCTTCAACTACGAAATAAAGGCTTATACTGCACGACTGGAGTCCAAGATAACAATAACAGTTCTGAAGATTGTGGACTGAATTAGTGTTTATTGATTTAGATTACGCTCTCTAGTAAGATAAATATTAAAAATATTATAAGTTTCTAAACATTTTTTGTTAAGAATGTTGTTTATTTACTTAACTAAATATAAAATATATTTAGTTTTTCACTCCCACTTAAGCTATAAGAGCAACTTGATTTTTAAATTGTATGCTGTAGAGCAACGTATACTGATTTCTGATTTTTAAGTTTCAAAATGTAACACTACTTCCTTAATGTTCATTACGCTAGCGCAAAACTCTAAATTTATTATTTTTCTCAATTATTTTGGAATTAAACATTTCTCATGTCGATATATTTAATACTGTATTTAAAAGTCTCGTACTTTTATGTTAGACTATTATTCTAATATACTTATTATTTGTTACATTGTTCTTTTACGTTAACTATTGGTAATTTATTTGGCTAGATTAAGGTTTAAACCATAATATTAGTGGATTAGCTTAAATATCTTAAGAACTATATTTTTTAACCTCTATACTTAACAAACCAAATGAAGAGTTTTTTCTCACCAGTTACGCATTCTTTGTTTGAAATTTGTTTTAGAAGATTGAAGGATTGTGAAGGAAACAGGATTTTCCAGACATTTTCCATCGTTCAGTGATACAAAAAGTCATTACACTGTTTCAACTTCTGCAATCTGATCTCTTCCTCAGGTGAATAACTAACCTAACAGATCACTAAAGTGACCTTTTAAGTTCTTTGTAGGAGATCAATGAGTGCAGACTTATTGTGACCTGTATTCTGAGACACCATTGCACAAAGTACCTACAAAGTATTTTATGTATATATATATATATATATATATATATATATACATACATATATATATATATATATATATATATATATACATACATATATATATATATATATATATATATATATATATATATATATAATGCTCATTGGTAAATTATTACGTGAGAGCGAAGTTTGGCGTATGCAATAGCGAACACGGTCGCGATTTAAAGCATGCATTATTATTATTATTATTATTATTGTGATATTACTACTACTTTCACAAGTTGAGGTTAATATTATCGCTTTTTGTTCTTTATTTTTCTTATATTCTTGTACTGCGCTCATTCTTATATGTTTGTCTATGATCCTATTGCCCAGTCACCGGCTGTATTGTTTCCGTATTGTATTGTTATAAGTTGATTGCATTTGTTATGGTTTTGTCCCTATCTTTACATTTTATGTAAAGTTAGTTATATTGCTCACATTTTTTTGTACCTGTGCAATTGTATGCTACTGATTTATAGCTGATAAACATAATATATTTTTTATCATTTACTTTGTAGGTAATTAGCACGGTTTAGTTGCAAAACTAGCAGACTAATGTATGACTGATTGCATGCCATTACCATTTTTCACAGTTATTTGTTGTCATACAACCAACAGTGACAATAACATTGTTTTCTATCAGTATGTTTCCTATTCTTTCACGTTATTCTGAACAAGTTATTCTGTCAAGTTATTGAGCACACGTAAGAAGTAAAGGCAACCACAAATACAGGACACGTGGTAATTGAAAGACATTCTCCGGAAAGTGTTCATGGATGAGATTAAAAAAAGACGCTTTTAATGTGATGATGACATCAAACACCTAATTAGCAATTGCAGGAAGCTACTCGCTACATAACTAAAAGGATATTTTTAAAGTTTATATCAAGCGCTTAAAAAAGGGTCCAAGTGTTTTGTTGAATGTAGTATAGATTTTTAATGTGAGAGTCAAAAAAATATTAAAAGATACGAATGTCATGTGGTGTTTTATTTACAAGTACAGTAGTTTTGATCAATAACTGAATATATTCATATCTCTTTACAGAGAAATTGATTAACTTTATTACGATACAACCGTCGTTTCTGACCAAGCTATGGTCTTTAATACAAGTACAAAGCATATAAAGTCGCATATAAAGCCTTTTCCTTATATTTGAGCGAAATTCTAAAGAAATCTTCTTAATCAACCACCCTAAAACACATTAATGTAGAATGTATCATAAAATCGTATGATTGGTGTTCTATTTGTGCCCAAACTGTGTCGTTTAAAAGGAGTCCACATTATCCATGTTATATTTATGAAATGAATAAGAAAACTATATTAACAGGTAGGACCTTTCTACTAAGAAAATAATACTAATAATGTAGTTACAGGAGATGAATATATATATATCTATGATCCACACTACACAAGCTAAGGTTCACAAGCAACAGGTACAGCAGGAGCAGGCTTTGTTCTCACCAAACTTTTGATGCAATAAACTTGTCATCATCAAATCCGCCAACTCCCAACTCTGATAATTAATCAGCACTCTGACGCAACGCCGCGCCGTATAGTTAGCGGTGCCAATTTCAATTTTTTTAATTATTCTTCTATGTACTTCCAATACTAAAAATATGAATATAATATAAAGGGCAAGTTTCGTCATTTAGAATTTTTATAAGCTTTAAAATAGCAGTTAACTATTATTAACAACTGTGTGGTAATAAATATGACACATTTTAGAGAGTTATATAATTTTAGTATGTGAGAGTAGGAAACCGGTTAAAGACCTGGTTTATTATATAACTTCAATTGTATAAAATGAGGTGTTGTTTTGTAACCCTATGCAAACCAGACGAGAATAGTAACATACACTAGGAGGCTTTTCTAGGATCCGATACATCATTCGTGTTCTTATACAAAATTTGTATAATGTGTTGTATGTATATATGCCTATTTTGACACTCTAGACCAGCAGCATTATTGTTTTTATTGTCAATCGTGTATTGGACTCTATGCGAGTGTTAGATTATTTATAATTATATAGTCAAAAAGCCTATGAAGTAAAATTTGTGAGTTTGGAGTTAATTAAAATATTCTCACGTGAAATTTTGTTCTCTGTACACTCACCTCGCTTCTCTCAAGTGAAATTATATCCTATAATACCTTAGGAAAATAAATGTTAATCGTCACATAATCACTAACTTATTTCATTAAATAGTTTTTAGTTTATGAATACACACTATTTATTTAAAAACTACTATGACTTAATAATAGGATTTTTTTGTTTAGAAACACTAAAACGTTATTTGAAGGAATATAGATATGTTAACATGCTTATGAGTATGTACATTTATATGTATATATGTGTTGACCGTTTTTTTTTTTTTTTTTTGTTATTTATAGATTCCAATAGTTTCCTCAGGTGTTTCTTTAAAGCTTTATGTTTATCATGGATTATTTCAAAGTAAAATAGGATTTCAGACATGTTTCTTCGTTAAATGTTTTAAAAATTATAACACTATGATTTTTAGTGTTATACTTTTAGTAACATATAACGGTGGTGAATATCGGAAATGTCCTAGTTTCCACAGGTCAGAATTTTGTGAAATCTCATATGATACCTCTGTAAGATTAAAGAATAGTTCATATAATAAATTCTCAATCTTTTATCTTAATTTTTTGCTATTGTAGTCAAACAATTCCTAGTTAATAAGGACGTGTTCATCGTATTTATCAATGCAATTTTAGCGACAAAGATTGTATTTTTGTATTACGCATTAACAAACCGTGTTTTAAACTTACGCCTAGGATAAACAACACTCCAACACAACATGAGAAAGGTCAAATAATCAAAAATTGTGTCACAAATTAATCAATCCAACCAATTAGTGATACACTGTAATGAAATGTGTCAACTATGACACTTCAGCAGACATTGATTGGTGTTTCCAGCTATCTTGATACAATGAAGCAATAGGGACCCCCATCCGCTACATGGGTTTGAAGAAAAAGGGTTGCGATCTTGCGGGAGAAAATTGAAACTCTTCAGATTGGGAATTCTGGGAGATGTAATGGCTCTTCAGTTGCTGCAGTTTTATCTTTGAGAAAATAAAGAATAGAATATTAATCACTTGACACTTTCTACATTTGCGAGCATAAAGTTTAGTTGAAATTAATAACACTTCAAGTTAAAATAACTAAGGCACTTACATTTAAGTGTATTGAAAAAATATTCAGGGCACACTTAGTCTATATGGTAAGGTAAATTAAATCAAAAAATAAAATGTAGTGTTTTTGCAACAGAATCCTTTTCAATTAATTTAAAGCGATGGGAACTCAAAGTGATTTTCAAGTCATTAAATTACACGTATCCTACACAAAGGCAAGGCGATTGAAGGTGTTCCATATCCAAACAAATAACGTAGCTAACCATCGTACAACCTACTAACCTTGCTTTGCAGATAAATGGAGATCTAATTTTTGAAAAGAAGTTTATCGGTATTATATATATATATATATATATATATATATATATATATATATATATATATATATTTCTTAGCTTGGAGGTAGTTAAAAGTGATAAATGTTAAATAAAATCATGGGTAAAACCTATGTTATTATCTACACTCATATTTTTCTTTTCTAAATTAAATCAGTGGCATTCATTAAATCAAAACTACGGTATTTTTAGTTTTTATATGCATCAGATCCATTGTTAATAATTGGAATGTATTAATATTGAAATGACTTTGGTTTATTCTGACAAATAAAAGTTTTTGATTGTACGATACAGTTGAATAATCTGGGCTGACATAAAAGTAATGCGGTAATTTATTGAAGGTTTCAGACGTTTCTTAATTTTAGGATACAACTTATTCCCCGCCAATATGTCTAAATATCTCTTTCAGTGAAGAATACAAATATTTCATAATTATTGTCTAATGTAGTAAAAATTTCCCCTCTTATCTCTGAAATATATTATTATTTTGAAATAATCTACCATAGCTGATGATTACACATAAGTTCCAGTTATACAACAATTATCTAATAGATGTATGTCACAAAACTAAAAATTTATTAAATAATAATACAAAATATAAATACAATAAATCCAGACCTCGTTAAAGACATTCTTAGCGTGCTAATTAGATACTAATAATTTTCTAATTTTATGAATCATGAAAAGAATCATGGTTTATCTATTATTTATAACGTTACTTATTAACTGGTACTTCTGTATAGAAAACAATAAAAAAAATTATTTCAATAATTATTGGGGGATTATAACACATGCTTCTAGAAGATAACTTAATGTTGGTAAAACAATGGCGCAAATAAAGTGACGAGCAAAATCCTGAACTATCAATCAATTTAATAAATTTTCAGGACAGGTTTCACCCCCAGCTCTGCCTGAGTGACGTTTAACTCAAGTTTTCTCATTACTTGGATTTACGTTTTCAATTATCAACCAATTAAATAATTCGTAATGCCACTCCTATTCTTACCCTACTGTGAAATAAAATTACTCTAGATGTGGATCTATGTACTTATTTCACATTAAACATGTTTATCACTAATTAAAGTATGAAGTTTTTAAATTGTTATTCAATACAAAAAGTGTATGTATATAAATATACATGTGAACCCCTTATGTGGGCCTTATTTGAACCCCTTTCACTCTCAGTTTACTCCTAAATGATATAACTTGAGTCATGAAACGTACAAATAATTTTACTTGTTTTGAGTATTTCATATACGTTTACTGTTTGCTTAAAGTAATACACTTTTATGTCACTTCTCAACTGGATATTTAATCTATAACTTTTTCCCAACAGAACAAATACTGAAAATTAATCAAACAAAACTTAAACAAACTATAATGCATAAACCGAGATTGATCAACCTATTAATTTCCACACGAATCTGAAATTTAAACTTTGGACTAAAATAACAAGGACAAATTTATAAATGTCGACCACTCTATAAAACACAAGCTGGACTGACCTTATATGCAATTTTGTTGGCATCTGTTATTTAAAGCGTATTGCTTTTCCATCTTTAATTCTGAAAACAATATCTTGTTTTCTCTCGAGTCTTCTGTAGAACCAGTTAACTTCGTTATCCTTTTAAGAGTGTAAATAATTATTAAAATTAAACTATGTTATTACTATAATCAATAATATGGATATTCTTTTCACAATAATACAATTATGGCAATAATTCATACACATCTGATATGATTTTATTAGTACAAGATATTTATTTATTTTTCAAAATGGTCAACTTGACATTTTTTTAAAATGATTTCTTTAAACTTTTGGTATAAAAGTAGTGTAATACATTAATAGATGTGCATCTTAAAAAAATGAATATATATGTTAAGATACGACTTGATTTTAAACGATAGGTTTATAATTAATCTGTCGACTCCTTATTTAGCTTGTGGGTCGTCTTCTCTCGATGACATAATAATAGGAAAAGTTTAAATCAGCTTATTTCAGTTAGTACTTGTTGATGTATAAAATTACCTTGTTATATAACGATGCCATTGTACGACAATCTGAATTTAACTTTAAAAATGTGGCACATTATAGTACTGCAGCTTATTTAAAATGTACAAATATTAAAACTACCTACGAAAAACCCTTAATCAAAAACACACTGATTTAATAAAACATAGACACAAAACCCAAACCAACAATTAAAAACATAACCAAAAAAACTTTAACAAATACATTTTTGCCAAAAAAATAATTAAACTTAGTTAAATTTTGTGAACAATGAACAGTATGTATGTTTTGTACATATATATATGAAGATATATATATATATATATATATATATATATATATGAAGAAGGGTTTTTTGAAATCGAAAATTTTTGCATAATCTTTAAACTACTTAGTGCAAAAGTACCATATTATATATTAATTTTTATGAATGGTAATAGCCGAATTTAATTTAAATTGACATTAAATCTCAAAAGTACTTGCTCCTCCCGGACTCATACCCGGATCTCTCACTTGCCGGATGAATGTGCTACCATTACACTGCAGAGGCCTTACTTTTTACGATAAAAATATTTAGTATTTGGCTGTATCTGTCACATATGCGTTTAAATAACCATTATGTATATATATATATATATATATATATATATATATATATATACACACATACATATATATACGCAGTTCTAAAAAGCCTACTTATGTCAAAAAAGAATGCGATCGGAGAAAAAAGTCCTTTCTTAATGCGCCTCTAGTGCACAAGATAGTATGAACCAAATTTCATTTCTGTATCTGTAATGCTTTTTTTGTTGGGCGTTGATGGATCAACTTGCCCTGAATAACTAATCAAAACACAATACTTTATTAAAAATACGTACAAAACACACACATATGTAGCTTGCAGCAAAAGAAGTAATACACTTTAAATTGTTTAAATGTGTTCTAGCATTTTATTTTGATTTAATAACTGAATATTTAAAAACAATTTTGTGAATTATGACCATAATCTTAATTTTAAGAGTTAATGCACTCAAATGTGTGTCTTTGATCTTCAACGATCACCATCTAAGTCAACAGTTTCTCCGGAACTCCTGTCTGTCAGTTTAAGCCAAATTCCTCCAAGGGCAGTAGTGATGACGGTCCTTGGGTGAAACTTTATCGTTTCTGGAGTGGAAGGAGAACGGTGTACCTGGAACTTTCTGAGCAGCATTGCAAGCCCAGTCTTCACCGTCATTTTTCCAAATCTCTGACCTATAACGTACATTTCATTTAAGTATACAAACAATATGCTTGTGAGTTCCATACGAGCGTGCTTGGCTCGTATTAATCCATTAAGAAAACTGTTGTTATGTTTCAAACATACGAGTATTCCATTCCTGAAAGAAAGACACATACAATCGTAGTTTGCAATATTTCATGAAAAACGTAATAACTAATTTAATGTTCTAGAAAGAATTTTGGTTTTCATCTCTAAACATAGCACTGTTATTTTTAATTCAATTATTATACAGGAAATGTTTGGAAAATGCTTGATGTGAAAATATATTTAATCTTTTATATTTGTAGTTCAAGCTAAAATATGAGATTCTATCATTGCTGTATGTAATCATTTAGAAATGTACTTAGAAGATCGTACTCTGACACTCAAAGATATACTTGAAAGGAACATGCTTGTCACTTCTTATTCATTAGATTACTACATAATGACTTACCTATACAAAATCTAGGTCCTTCGCCGAATGGCATGTATGAGTAAGGTTTAATGTTGACCTTATTCTCCTTGCTGAACCGTTCAGGAATGAACTGTTCCGGGTCTGGGAACAGGTCTGGGTCGTAGTGAAGTCCTTGTACTGACATCAAAACTTGAGTGCCTTTCTCGATTACAATCTTTGTACCAGCGATTTCGTAATCCTGAGAACTCTCACGGACTAAAAATGCCACAGGAGGGTACTTTCTTAGCGTTTCTGAAAAACATGATTATTAAGTTTGTACTATATTGCAGTTCCTTTATGGAAGTTAATAAATTGTATTAAATTTAAGCAAATTAAAGTCATAAATATTAATATTGATGTGCATTTAGTTTAGTGGAAATGTTGATTCAATCAATTGCGTTTGATATTGGGAAACTAATACCATAACTAAAGCAATAGTTTATACATTTTAAAACTATTTAAAATTAAAATGAAGGTATATTTAAAAATAAAGATTTTTAAAACCTTAGCAGTTCAACCAAGGAAATAAAAAGGAAAATAGCTTTTATTTAAGAACTTGGCTCAATACTATTGGAAGTATCGGTAAGCAAACATAAAAAGATGCTTAGAAATAGTTCAAATAGTATAAATGTTTAAAGAAGTTTACGAAATGGAGTTTGGAAAGGAACTAAATGAATCAAACTCCTATCAGATAAGAATTGGGGTAATGGTTGTTTTCTTTCTGGGCGTTTCAACTGTGCTAGATGTTATTGTTGTATGATTTGATGTGTCAACCATTCCTTGGACCAATTCTGTTTTTGAAAACAATGTTTAATTTTTTGTAGCAAAACATCAAAATAAACATAAAAACCCCTTTTTAAATAGCTAAATAAATATAATATATTAAATTTATTTAGCTACTCTCGAATATATTTTGTTTTTTAAACTTTAATTACATTAATTAACTTTGTAAACAAGCTCAGAACTATTAAGAAATATTAACGTGTAACATATTACCGCATGTCGCCTAACTGTCCTATCCTGTATGATGGCTTAGTGTGTAGACATTTTATTATATCATCAATGATGTTAAACTCAATTTAGTGGACAAAAACAAGAATGCATCATGTGGTAACATTTTGCATAACGCTTCATCTCTATATAGACATGGATGAACTGATGATGCTTGTCCAACCATGGAATTTGGGCTGAGCACTGTTGAAGGCTATCACTCAGTAGGATGACACAATTTCTTTTTCGTTTACCGGGGGTAGTAAACATGTATTTTTCGTACGATTGTAATTGGTACATACATGTTACCAGTTATATGAGCAGCTCAAAGGAGCGATAGTCTGGTTTGTGGCCCGTGATTGACCAGGACAGATAACTGGAACTAGTCTTCAACAAAGCCAACCCTAGTGGAGCTTTCTTTTTATTCATCCTAACTTTGCCATAAATCTGGCATCATTATCGTTGTAATTGTCGTGTTATCGGATTCTTGGATTATAACAAAGCAGAGTCGCTGTTAGTTACTGATATTTATTTTGATCTACCTCTTCTTTAGTTCATGTACATAATATTTATAACAATTAAATCTCCTCTCTAACTTTTCCGTTATGAATTTAATTCCATAAATATTTTCCGCAAGTTGTAGCTCTTTTGCAATCCCATAATTCCTAACCACAAACTATATTACAAAACACCAGATAAATAAATACGATGATTTTACTAATTGGCTGGGCTTTAGCAAACTGTATCACTCATGTTGCTGGAAAATTTTCATTTCTGTCAGTCTGTCTTCCTGTTTGCATGATATCTGGAAAACAAAATTCCTTACCTATAGACTTTAAATTGTACATAAGACATCATTTATATATGAGGAACACCGAGATCGATAATGGTATATATCACTACAAGGGATTTGGTTATGCGGTATCAATTATTTTTATACTAACTATCTTATTAGTAACCAAAATGGCAACGAGAAAATAGATAAATAAATTATAAACACACTCAGTACACCCATAAATAATTCAAACAAGTGACGCATTGAAACCTGTCACCTAACCATCCCAACACACGCAGCATCACTTTGTACTGACTTGGTGTATACACTTTAATTATTTAAACACTTATATGACAACCAATAAAATAAACAAAATTTTTATTGATTATCTAGTAAGATATGTCGAGGAAGATTTCATATGTAGACTTGAAATTTTGCATGAAACTTCATTTCTACAAGAATCACTTCTATGATGCGCCATTTTTGTATCAACTTCTTTTTATATAATCGTCTCCCCGTCTGGCTATTCGAAGGACATTTCAAGAATAATTGTACTATTGAATTAAATTTATCATACAACCCCAGTGAAGCTTGTTACGCCCGAAGTATGACGTACACCTTGTATCTACTAAGGTAGACTGTCAGCCAGTGCACAGTCAGTTAACCGAATGCAATACTGACAAATCACAATATATTCATACATTCTGAAATCTTACCTCCTAGTTTTCCGAACTTTATCGAAGCCTATTAGTCGACAGGTAAGACATTTCATTCCTGTCTGTCTGTGTGTCTGTCTGCACAATATCTCGAAAGCGGAATGATCTATAGATTTTAAATATTGCATAAAGCTTTATTTATGTATGATGAACACTGTGTCCGATGATGGTGCATGTCAATCCATGGGATTCGGCTGAGCATCAGTGAATATTTTTATATTATTGGTAATCATTATGATAACGAGAAAATAGCTATACGCAAACAAATAGAGAACAATCGTATGAGATTTTCATATGGGATACTTGTGTTCATAGAGTGAAATGACAATTTAATAGAATGGACAATAAATGTGCACTCTTGTGCTGTAAAGCCCTACCTATATCTTGTTATTTGAACACTGCTAGGAAACCTAACTTAATAGACCAAAACTCGATTTTATCATGTGGAATGATAAGAGGAGAAATATTTCATTCGTATACTTTAAATCTTTGTTGATACTTCATTTCTACATCTACAAAAATGTTTTCTATGATAGTGCATGTCCAAACATGGAATTTGGCTGACTCAACCTTTGTCAACTCTGATTGATTTTCTGTCTATCTTCCCACAAGACATCTCGAGAGAAAAGAGTAATACATATGAAATGTTGCATGCAACTACGGTTTAGCCTGTTACGCGACACGTGGTGTGTCATACTCCTATCTTAAAGTTATTAGTCCTTATGAAGATATTTTGAACTATTATTTACTTCTAATAGAGGTCATTAATTAACACCATAAATAAATAACTTTTTATATGAAATTTACAACATATTTAAAGGTGGTTTATATAGTCACAACTTAATTTAAGGCCCCGAGAACATAATATACTTAATTAAATTCCTATACTATTGGAACATTTGTCACCTCTAGTTCGACATTCAAGGCTCACTCAATAAATACACATTATATTTGCTAGTAAAAGACCATCCATATCATTTTTTAACATTAATAACGAATTTTCATTCATCTTTCAAACAAATTGATAGTGACAGTTTTTGTAAAAGGGATTCCATTTCACGAGAAGTGATTGATTGGAAGGTTGCCGAAGTTGAAACAAGTGCCTCTTAACGACCACTTCTTTTATTCTTATAACTTTCTCGATAGGTCTTCAACCATTAAAAGCCCTCATTAAAACATCTTTGGGTACTTTTGTTCCTTCAAGATTAATTTGGAAATCCTAGTTATTATTGAAACGTTCTATTCAAAGTTAGGATTTAATTCAAACCGATCATAACTCATTCAAATAATTTTAAAATAATCGGTTTTGTGTTCCATGTATTGTTTTTACAGTAATTCCTTACTGTTCAACCAATTTATTTTCATTTTGTATTGTTACTAATAATCTGTATTAGCCTAAATCAATAAATGTGTTCGACTTAAAAAAAGTTCTTCTTGTGAAGGAAATAGATTTTTTTCGGATAAAAGTTCTTTTTTAATCAATAGCAAAAGTGTAAATAGTAGCTCTGATTCCTTAAAAAATATATAAATAAATATAAGTATAATTTAACCCCTATCTGTCATCAATCTAATTTTTTATTACTCCTAACACAAACAGTTGAAATATGCATCTATTTTTCAAAAGACCTGTAGTATTTCAATAAAAAGAAACTACCCGATACTTTGTAAAATTACTTGTACATCAAGCAATTTCATTTACCAATTGTCGTGTAAAACTGCACATTGGTAAGAAAATGTCTGCATTGAACATTATAATGCCCAAACATTGCAGCGGTAAAAATCTTAAAATTAAATCCAATCCTATTTCGACTCATGCAATGGAGCATAAAAATTCAATAAATGTTTTTTTTTTCAGTATTAACCGAATTCAGAATCCAAATAAACTTAAAATTTATCATTTAGAAATAGTACATTTGAGGTTTATACAAACTAAACTTCTTCATGGTCTAAATTTAGAAAAGGATAGTTACATGAGGTTATTTTATTAAGTATAATTACTTTACTCCGATTTGTTGCAGTTAAAGGAATTAAATTTTATATGGGAGCGTACTTTTTATCAAAGGAAACAAAATAAACTAGTATTACGGGCGTAATCAAGCCATTGTTATATCAGTTATGCAATGAAATATGATAGCATCTGCAAATTTCTTATATTGCTCTTTTATGAGCAGCAGGATGTATAAGATTAAAATGCTAAATTCAAATTGACACGCTTAATTGTTTGGTGTAAATATAAAAGCTTATATGAAACTGTTATTCTTCTGTACTTAGTGAGTACTTAAGACATTACATACCGTCAACAACCATGTCGAGATACTCCAAGTTGGTAATGCTGTCATAAGAAATCTCCCGGAGAGAGTCGACCTCCTCCAGGAGCCTCGCCTGTACAGCGGGGTTCATTGCCAGCTCGTACAGACAGAAACTCATGGCTCGGGACGTTGTCTCAGATCCGGCCACGATAAACACGAATGCCTCAGCAGCCACTTCCATGTCTGAGAATCTTACTTTAGCATCTGTCGAACATAACCAATTAACTTTAAGAATTAGTAGTTTCTTAATACGGAAAAAGCATAACACTTCTCAATAAATTCAACTCATCTACTTATATTTAATGTTACAAACTGTACCGTGTCGAGTTTTAACGTGATTACTGTAAGCGGACCAATTATTTATTGCAACAACGAACCCTTATTTATTATGAGCACGCGGTACTTTCTTTACTTTCTTGCTTATGAAAGTTAATAGGGTTATTTGAAAATGAACCGATACAGTAGAATATCAGAGTATCCAACAGAACACGACAATTCGCACAGACGGACGGACTGCCGTTAGAGCTTTTGATCCCAAATTCAATACAGCTCTCTCTTGGAAAAAGAAACCCATTAAGTAAGGTTTCGAGTCTCTAGGACCTTTACGCCTTGTAAAAAGTATCACCCAGGCGGTCAGTTAGACAGACAGGTGAAATGGCCTTTAACTGTTTGACCTAAAAAATCCGCAAGAGTTTACCTTGGACCACAGGAGCCTATGTGGCAAGCTTTAACATTCATTATCAAAATATTGTTCTGACAGACAGACTTGCAGACAGAGAGAGACAGACTGCTCTTTAACCTTTTGTCTCCAAAATGAATAAAGTTTGTTTTTTCACTTCACTAAGCGAAACCTTTGAAGTATTGACAGACTAATGGATAACGAAACGATTTTTGGAAGGCTCTTACGAATCCTTAATAAGGTGTTGAATTTACATATAAATTTTTTGATAATAGATTTTATCATTTAATCATCCCTATTTTATATTGAAGATGTTTTAGGAAATTACTTAAACCTTGTTACAATAAAAATCTAAAATAAATGTTATTTTAAAATAATCGTAGTAAACTTTTTAAAAGAAAAAATCAATTTTTTTCACCTTCAGTTCCAAAAGATCCAGAATCTCGAAGTTGAATCAGAAGTTGCAAGTAATCATTTCTAACGACGCCGTTGGCCTCCCTGTACTTGATGGCATCCATCACAAGAGATATAAAGAAGTCGGAGACATCCGGGGGGGTTACTTTCATCTTGAACAATCTGGCTACATCATTGTTGAACCTGAGAAGTGCTGTCAGTATTCTTTCTGCCGTCGGCGCGAATAGCTTGTTGGCCATCTTGACAAATCTAGAATCCTCATTGGTCAAAGCGTCGCTGTCAAGACCAAAGGAAGTGTTCGATATAACCGCTAATCCATATCTGGAGAACAACGTCTGGCAATCAACAAATTTATTTCTGGACGATAATTGTTCCGCAACTTGGACCATCACTTTGGCACATTCCACGATGATATTGAACATTCCCTTCATCTTCCCTGAAGAAAACGTCGGACTCATTTTTGCTCTAGTCGTCTTCCACTCATGCCCGGCCAGCGCAAAAATGTGTGCTGAGAGAGGGTCAACTTCTTTGTTGTAGTACAAGCCTCTGTCTTGAAACATGTCAAAATCTTTCACTAGGACGTCCCTTATCACGTTCAAATCAACGATGAGGACTTTCTTCTTCCACAAGGAAAGATAACCGACCACTTTGAGTTCTTTGTTTTTTGAGTAAAGGTCGGCTAAAATGCTCGAGAATGACTTCTGTACAGGAGCTGAAGTGATAAGGCTAGTCAGCGACAGAGACGGTCCGTCAAAGTGCATCCCACGCTTTTCGAAGTAACGATTGACATATATTTTATATAGAAGACGAGGCATAAGAGGAGAGCCACTACTAAGGTGCTCAGACAGAGCAACAGTGAACTTATAAGTCCCATAACTTCTTCTTTATTTTAGTTATTATTACCCTCTTCTAAGTGGTAAAGTCTGAAACAATCACAATCTATTAAAGTTAAAATAAAGTACACGAACAATATCAACATGAAAGCTTCAAATTACAATTGTCTTAAATTTGTTACGTCATATATTTTATTTATTTATCAAAGTGACAAATTTCAACGTCATGTTTTGAGCCTGAACTATTTACAGGTGTTATATTGTACAAAAATATTACAGAATCAAAGTTTTTAAGACTTTCATTCTCAATGTCTAGATTGAAGTAAATGGGTGCAATCTCAAACATTGAACGTCTGTTTGTTTAAGTTTAAAGTTCCATTGTAATAAAGTTCTATTACAAAAAAAAAATAAAAATATAACTAATATTGGTATAAAAACTAAAAAAAATGGAGGCTAGCGACTAAACGACACATATCTGACCCATATTTCTAGAATTATTTTTTTAATCATGAGTAATGTCAGCCACAGAAGTTTTGATATCTTGTATTGTCATTTCACATGATATTACAATTCTGCAGAACTGCAAATACAAATTTTGTATTGTACATTCAGCTTTTAAACGTTAGAGATAACAAAAATTATTGTTACCTCAACAAGTTATCCTCAAAACAAAATTAATGTTCAGTAATCTCTAAACTACCGGCAATAAGACTTCAACTTTTGCTTATCGGGCATAAATGTCACATTTGTTATCTCAGAATTTCAAGGTCTATTTAATCTACATGGAGATGTATCCACTCACTTTTATACTTCTATAAAGTTTGATAAGGTTCTGCTTTACTGACAAATGATGGTATAAATGATAAATAAGGGATATGACAAGTTTTAAATAACACGTTAAGATGATTGCACTTTTCACAATCATTCTGTATCTAAAATTCTAAACCCAGACAAACAATACCTTCTGCACGCAACATTACATTTGTAAATTGTAACTGAATTTTAAATATGAATAACAACAAACATTTGCTATCGCCTGTTTAAATATGTATAAATTATTATACTTACTGTTCTTGACTTTGACAGATCCTTAAATATAACGGATAATGGAGTGATAAGGAAAGACCAGTAGGCCTTTCCTGGAGGGATTTTTGGAACAAAGATAGGCCAAAGTGTTAATGTGTTAACCATGGACCTATAAATGGCCATAAAAAACTTCATTACAGTCGGTCCAGGATTTTTTATCGCAAATGAATAACACACAAATTCTTAACACAGACAGGCATTATTAGGTTTTATATAAAAATATGTACCCCAAAAAAGAATTGCTATAATTTTCAAGCCATTTAAAATAATAGTAGTTATTTCGTTTTTATGATATTCTGTAAAACTTTCAGATAACAGCCATAAAAGTTTTTTTTAGTAGAATATAGAAATATTGCTGAAATAACGTTGTTCATTATATTTGGCGTAATTTCTAGCTGATTAACTAAATTGTGTAGGCTATTTCTTATATATGGCTTAAATACGATCATTAGCAAGTCTCAAAAAATAAAATGTGGCGGCCATTACTATGTTTTAAATTGTTAAGCAATTTAAGTAGTAAGTTTTATTCTTCCGCTTTTATCGATAACTATTAAGGTCCAAGATAGTGGCCGATAAAAGTTTTCAAAATAAATAATTATACTTCAGTTGTCATGTCATAGACCAAGGCGATAGATATATTTGGAATGCTGAAATCATTTTCAACAAAGTGGGTATCTACTGTGAGATTTTTAAAAGGGACGTATAACATGTTTACAAGTATCTTAATCATACAACACGAATTGTTCTAGGTAGTTTACAAATGTAGTTTTTTGATTGATTTCCGCTAAATTAAATCGAAATTTTATGAACAAATGTACACTATATGGTAACAAAGACTTTCTGTTGTGGGATTCCAAAGTTACGGAATTTCTAAATATTTAAATGGGATACGAGTATGAATCATCTCAAATTCAGTGTTGTACATCTTAACTATCTACACTGTTAATGTATCTTTCTATCTACACTGTTAATGTATCTTTATTTTGTCATTTCGAGATGATATCCACACGTGAAATCTACCTTCTCTGATTAAGAAGTAATAAAGAGATAATTCTTATTATAATGAATGCATTGTTTACGACAAAAACCGTTTATACTAATAATCGCTATGTTATAAAGCATAGCGTTTTACAGTATTATGAATCTACAATAAGGTAAATTACAAATAACAATAATCAATTACAAAATAATACAGGTTGTATATTTTAACTGAAAAAATCAATAAGAAATTTGTTTTTCATTATTATTTTTGATAAAATGATAAGAGTTACAATTGTGCTCACATTATTATCAGAGCTAACAAACGATTACATTGATACAAATACGAGACAGGCTATTCACAAGCAGAGTAAGCATGTTCTTGTTAATATTATGCCAAGCTAGTTATTCACATTCTGTTTATTACTAAAGCTAAATAAGATCAACGATAATAGAGCAAATACTTTCCCACTTCAACCTAAAAGAACACAAATGTACACATTCTCTTGACACTAGTGGATCCACACTGTTGCATTGCTACAAGTTGGTCGTTATCTTTCAAGGTCACTAAAGTATAACTGAAAGTGATGAAATGCGATGATAATGCCTGTAATCATTGAGTGTTTATATTCTCACATACTATACTAGACATGAACTCCTTTGTTTGTTATGAGAACAATTATTCCTAGTAACCTTATTTCTTGGATTATGCCATGACGACCATGAAAACATTGGTATGTTTTCCGGTTAAACCATGTAGAAAAACTGTTATATTACAATTTAACTCGTCGAAAGCTTCAGGTAAATAATATGCATGAATTAAACCAAATTAACAGCATTCTAATGTAAAAAATCTAATAATAACCTCACTAATGAAGAAATTAATAGGCCTAACACATCTCTACTCCAGTAAAGTCTAAACTTAAATCTGTTGAATCTGTGCTAAGAAAATTAAGTTACCTTAACTGAATGTATCGAAAGAAGAATGAAATGACCTGCTTGCATTGAAAGAAGACAAATCTATAACCCAACCAATACACAAATGCGAGTGTGTTAATGGGGATGGACATTTATAAGGATAAAATCAATAAGATGATACCACATGGCCTCTACAGAGCACTTGGGAACCCAACCAACCGTATTATTTCATTAGTAAACAAATCAGTCAGATACTACAGAGAGTTAGAAAATATTGTATAGTTTTAAGGACTGATACAACATAAAGTCCACAAAGAAGTCATTAAAATGAGATTCCAATGACTCTCCAAGTTGTTACTTGATTGCGTTGGAGACTTAACCATATGTAAGATATTCAGCACATTTTTTTGCATCTTCGTGGCCTCACAATTGAAGTGGTATTCTAGAACAACCCTCCTTTTTTCGATGTTTGCATAGTATCAGAGGTCCTTAATACTACTATTTTCGAAAGAGAAAACATACACAGGAAAATATTTAAGTTATCAATGAAACCATCAAAAGTCTGTCATAGAAGGTGTAGCCTACTCGTTATTTGATAAAAAGCAAAGAGGTTATGCTCAGATAAAGATGGATTAAAAAAGGAATTTAATAAAGTTGAATTGGATCTTAAACGCAATGAATACCCTTAATCAATAATAAATAAGTGCAAACAAACCAGAATAATAATCCCTGAGTCAGTAAATCATAATACTAATGAATATGAGTTTATATCAATCCCTTATTTGCCGGGACTATTGGATAAAATTAGAAGAGTAAGTAGAAAGTATGGCAATAGGACTGTCCCAAAAAACTGTATTTAGAGTATAAAATGTAGTTGCAATAGAAAATACATAGGCGAGACAAAACGACCAAAACTTAACGATCAAAGAACAAAAAGAAAACACGAGAAAGGGGGTAAGAAAAATTTCAAAAACTGCAAATCATTGTTGGTCTGAAGACCATCGTATGAATTGGGATGAAGCTAATATAATAATCGGGAACTTGATTTCTTTAAAAGGAAATTAATCGAGGTATCATAGATTAAATTGGCTGTCCAACCATTCAGTCAACTTTCAGTAGAAATTAGGCCACTTTGGTTGCCAATTCTGAAAAATGAAAATGAAAATTGTCAAATAGATAATATATTTATAATACATCAATGCGGTGATACATTATGATTTTAATAAGTCCATATATTATGAACCAATAGTAAATAGGCCCACTTCCGTTCCCTCCTTTTATGCCACCACATTGTTTCTGCCGTGACGATTGCCATGTACTATAAAGACATGCATGTTTGCCTGTTTAAATAAAGGAATTTTCATTTCATTTTTTTCATTTTTTACTATTGGACTCTGGTTAGTCGTAGGTGGTTGGTCGGCTAATGCAGATCTATTGTTGCCTGTATTCGGTATTTTAGTTTTAATGATTAGTGTTGTGTTTAATTTTATTAAGTGCATGTTTTAAAGTTAGTGAAGTTTACACACAATATGGTGGTTGTAATTCCTGACATGCGTGTCACAACGCTCTGGCATGGTTTGTTTATTTTAACATAGATTTTAATTATGTGTTAGGTTACCTATTTACCAGAAATATAGATCAGATTTCAGATCTCGAAACATAGTGTTAATGTTTTTTTTTCATCACTGAACGATTTCCGGAAAATCATGTTTCGTTCACAATCCTTCCACCGTCAAAAACAAACTTCATACAAAGAACTTCGTTGCAATTATATCATCTATAAAATATAATGTACAAGAAATAATTCGCAGTGTAGATTATTCATTTTTAACCAACGTCCTAATTCCATGAGTTAAAGAAATTAAATCTTAAGAAATAACAGAACCGACTCAAATATGACTCCAATTTCTTTTTCGACGGTACTTTCTATTTGCACACTGACGGTGAGGCAATGGGGATCACCGTATCGAGAAGTGCCCATCGAGGAACTCCGACAGCAGCTTCGTCTTCCTACCTTGAGGTCCAGACGGCTGGTTGCTGACATCTTCTTACTGCGGAGATCGATTTAACAGAGTTTATGAGTAGAGTCAACCTTCGTTGTTCTCGCCTGTCACGCCCCAACGCTCGAGGGACTTGTTCGAGAGATGGCATCACTCGACGCAGTACGCCTACAACAGTACACCGCCAAGATTACACCGTTTGGGGAACAGTCTCCCACGTGGTTTTAATTTTTTTAGACTGAGTTTGCCTGCCTTTAAAAGGGAATTGTTCAAACTGTATGCCACATGATCATTTTTATTCTTATTCCTTGTCCATTTTTGTAACTCCTTTTTTATTTTTGTTGTTGATTCTGTCAGCTTGAAGTGTTGATTATGGTGAGGGGGTTCGGATATTTAATGGTTTGTAATTGTTGCTGTTTCAATCACTCATTAAAAACCTGTTGATCTTTTCCTTTTATATGAATGCCAATAGTTATATATATTCCAATATTGTCGTAAATATTTGTATGGCCTGATGATTAGCATGGATTTCCACTTAATTTATTATTCTTGGCTTTGGTTTGTTTGAAGGTTTGTTTGTAATTTTGGTTATCTTTGCATGTTATTGATTATAAACTATTTACTATAAACGATTTATATTTATTTATACTATCATTGCATGTTACAATCGCTTGTTAAATTTTTGTCATTCTATTGTACATATTCGCCATATACTTTATTGTAATTACTATTGTTAAAGGTGTTGACCGTTGAATAAATAAATACGTCACTATATAAGACATTACAGAAGAATAGGTAAAGCAAAGCAAAGATCAATAAAGTTTATAAACATTACTTACATCCAAGGAGCGACTGACAAAATACGATGGATATTAAGGAGAAATAATATAAATCCTATATTCAAGCCGGCTAAAATATTTAACAACTGTTTAACCAGTAAAAGGCATGATTCCATTGTGTATGAAATTCCATGTTGTGGCTCAGTTTACATTAGAATAACTAAACATTTATCCAGTTGAATTTATGAATACATTAGACACACGAAACATCAGGTACGTAAACATCAGCCGCAGAACGTAGTTAAAAACAAAACATGAAATATGAACAAACCACAAGTACTTGCTTGAATTCCTACCACTAACTTGGATTTAACTACGACAATCCAAGAGAAATAAGAGAAAGCTTAGAGATAATTGAGAAGAAACTTAATTTCAACACTAGACAGAGAAATCTATTGAAATTCTCATATGGTTAAAACCTTTAAACCACACATTTACTGTGTGTATATATATATATATATATATATATATATATATATATATATATATATACTACTTATAATAATCGTAATAATATGGGGAGTAACAGCAAGTTTTTTTCTGATTTTAACACTTTATTCCTACTTCCTGCGTAAAATCAAACGTTTTAAAAATGTAAATACGTACAGAATCTATGAAGTCTTATTTTATTTAGGTAGGTCTCAAACATATTCGGTTATCACGTCTTCAGGAAATACTACGTGCTAATAAGCCATTAAAAGAAATTTCTCGTAGATGCAATAATTATTATATGAACTTGATCTTAAATATATGTAGAACTACAATACTAATAATAACACTTGACAGTATTTGCCCACTCTACTTTCCAAGTCAAGTATTTGAAGCGAAAGTTAATGTGTAGATTTTCCTTTATGAGTAAATATCTTTCTGGCCTATTATCTAGCTGGAAAGCTTCATGATAAAGCAGCTGGTAGAGGTAATTCGTTAATTAACATTGTTGGTGTATGGTCCAAATGTCGACTACTATATCGAATCGATGGACTACTATAGGTTCAGAGACTCAGATGGCTGGTTTATAACGGTTAGAAGAAACACAAACCATACTAAAGCAGGTGCACTGCACAACACATGCTGTACACACACGAGAATGTTGGGAGACTGAGAAAATCGATACTGGCACATCCCGTGATATGACAACATACCATCTGAAAAAGATTATAGCAATAGTTGGAATGGAATTAATTATTACGAGATTTGTTTCTAAATACCGTAATGGTTTTTTAATATTGGTAGTCAAAGTCGTTTATCTATAAGACAACTAAGTGGTAAAGTAGAACTAAGAGAAAGTTGGCTTAGCAGTTGATATGATTTTTTAATTATCTGTACGGTTCACATTGTGAACTCATCCTACTTAGTTTAAAATTTCTCAAAATATGTCTCATCATTCATCACCCATAATAAACTTTAATCAAAGCACTAATTGTTCTATCAATCAACTATTTTTCTATCAATAGCTAGTATTTTTTTTATATTTTTTATTTTTTGTTCTATATTGTTTTGTCATTTCATTGTTAAATTTTCATAGTTTATGCCGTCAGCACACACTTATAGCATGTACTTATAGCACTTATAGTATTTAGTATTAGCATGTGGTTGTCTTGTTGATTTGTGTCCTGTTGTATATTGACCCATGCACTAGTGTTAGCACACGCTTAGCATGAAGCATGTAGTTATTATCTTGTTACCTTGTTTTCAATTTGTCTTTGATGCACAAGTTGCATACACTTAGCATGTACATTATTATATAATTATCTTGTTGACTATTGTTATCTCTTTTTGTATCTTGTCTTTGATGTTCTATTTTATTAACTTTAAATTTATACCATATTCAATTGTTCTGTAACCATGGCTAGTCCAGTAGTACTAATATCGCATGTAAGTGGCTATGCATGAAAAGTGTATTATCAATATTTCGAACACCATGTTGTAAACCTTTTTGTAAAATGGCGATTGCCGTATGCATGAATAAATAAATAAATATAATTCAATAAACTTCAAACTATAAAAATAATAACTATAAACTTCAACTAAATTCCACACATTAATATTTATAAGTATGGCATTAGGAATATTGAGTATTGAATTAATTGGCACTCGTAAAAACTTGGTGTAATCGTGGAAATCTGAGATATTGCAATCATTGTTTGGTGTTTCCCATCGATGGAGTTTTTTCAGGATTCACTGGAGACATTTATTATACCCAAAAAGTGCTAAAAATAAGAGGTGAACTTTGTAATAAATGAGATAGCTAATTCCCTAACCATTACTTGTCCTTTGTAAACTGAAGGGTATTAGTCCTGATAATTAGGCAATTGAAAGTTTTACTATTATATAAAAGTCTAATGCCTTCTGTTTGTGTGTGCGTGCGTTAGTGCGTATATGTGTTATTCACGCCAAAACTACTGAACCGATTGTACTTATATTTTAGATGGATTTTCTTAGAATCTCTGGTTAACATATACGCCTATTCCTGTTTCGAAAATACCTCCAAGCTACGCCCATATGTCTTTAAGTTTAGGAAAACCTCCATCTTGAATTCTAGAGTTGCATTACAGTAAATAAATATTATTACTTGAAAGAGCCTGTTAAATGCAATGTAATTTTCTGTGTAAACACTGTTTTATACCAGCACATCCACATGATTAATTAGTTTAACTACTATGTTTAATTTTTTTTAATTTATAGTCTTTAGAGCAAAAAAGTAAGCTTGATAGTAACAGTTATTATTACAACCTTTTTACAACCACTGTTTAACACAGAGTAAAATAAATCCAGGTAATAAAACTAGAAGTTTTATTAAAAATTAACTCTTAACCATACATTTTAGTAAATATTAAGTATGCAGTACCTGTTCTGTATTACAATGCTGATATTAAATGCAAAGTTACTATCTAACTTTTAACTTAAGATTTTTAAAACCCATGTTAGTGTCTTTTGACAGAAGTAGGATTCTCAGACCTGTGTATGTACTCCTATATATACTTTCTTGATCGAGGAAACAAGGCAAAATCAATTTTAGAACAAAGATAATTTAAGCACGAGTAAAGTATGGCTGATAAATACACTTTTTGACATATTACTTTCTTGATCGTGGCAATAAGGCAAACTCACGATTGGCGTCGGAAATATAATACACTCGAACCAGAAGTACTCACGCATGTGCAAAACCTACAAAATTGTAAGCGAAGCCGCGGGTAACCCAGTTATTTATAAAAATCAATCAAAACTACACAGTGACAACAATGTTTTGTTAGAAACATCTCAAATTTAATGTATTCTACCTTGAAAATAACATGCTATTGAGTCGTAGAGTATAAAACTTTCCATTAGATTAAAGTGTCGAGTTTCACTATCTAGGTAGCCCATTATCAGGTCGTTATCAGAATGTAATGTCGACCTGCCTTAATTAAAATGTTATCTACAGAGAATCTTTTCTCTTTGCTTATTTAGGGCTCTTAATAGACATTGTTTTGCTTTAAGGCTTCCAATGCGCTTTAACAATATATTTCTTTAACAGAACGTCTAAAATACCAGTTGATTTGCATCTTCCAATATCACCATTTCACCTTATTGGTGTATTCGTATTTTTCTGTTAGGAAGCGTTTGTTTAAACTACGGTTTACTCTTCATAATATGTAAATGGAAATATGTTTAATTTTTACACACATTTTAGCTTATTATTTCCATTTATTTATAACCATTACACATTCATTTATATTTGGGTTCTTCATTTTAAAATATAAAATAACTAAGTGGTATGACACTTTCACTATGTACTATTGATTGTAAGATGCACCTGATATATAGCTGTGTAAGTAATACGAGCAAATATCTAACAATACTAATCACCACCTATTTTAGCAGGAAAATATCTAAAATGTAAATAAGTTTTAGAATAAAGGAGTAGCTAAGTGTTAAAGATGAAGCATATAGTTTGCAATATGGACTAAACTTTACAGTAATAGATCAAAGAACTATTTCCGGTTCCTATATTCTTTACAGAAACATATTTTCATCTGTCATAACATTTTCTCGTCACTACTTTATAAAGAGCATGAAGCCTCAGTTCCTATTTACACTTTACTTATTTTATAATCTTAATTATATGTATGATTTTTATTTAACTTCTATCGAACAATGCATGAAATGTACAATTTGATTTAATATTCAGTCATCGGTAGAGTTATACCCTTGCCAGAAGATGTTAGTATTTTTCTCAACGACCTTGGACTGCCTCTATAGTGGCTAATATTCCATTTAATATTTTACTAATGTTACATTGAGGATATTTTCTGTTGATTTCACTATTCATTATGATAATTTATGTAGTATTGTAATTTATGTAACCAAATTGTTCATTTTACGCCTTCCTACCTGGGTTTCGTTCTGTTATTGCTGATATTCGCCTTATATTTGTGTAAAAACAAGTTTTTCCGTCAGTTTTAATTTTTATCAGTAGGTACAAAATATATAATATGATAAAATTATATATTTTGTACCTACTGATAAAAATTAAAACTGACGGAAAAACTTGTTTTTACACAAATATAAGGCGAATATATATATATATATATATATATATATATATATATATATATATAATATATGATACAATATATATATATATATATATATATTGTATATAAAAAATGTTATTGCAATATGTGTAATGTGTTTTATGCACTACAGATCTGTGAGAAAAGGAAACATTTTACAGTTTTAATGACAAGTTGTTTAAAAATAGTTTAATAATAATGATGATTACAAAAAAAATTTAACTCCATAATTTTTTATGGAAAGATGTCAATCGCTGACACTTTATTAGAGTAAAAGATTATCGTGGTAATTAGACGGTTAAAATACTGCGATCTTCACTTGCGGCAGTGGCAGACACCCTTGCTACACCTGCCACCTCGGAACCCCCTCCTGAGCGCGAGGCAGTGTGCGGCACAGTAGCTGTGGCCCGGAGAGAAACCACCGATGGAGAAACCTAACAGGTCACATGTAACACGTGGCAGACGAACGCCCTCCTCTGCAACAGATTACAGGTAAACAGAAAAATAAACAAATACAGATCTTAATCCCCCTCATAGTTTCACTGAGGTATGAACTTACCATACTAATATGCTTAAGTGCTAATAGGTGTTCACAATACCGTTATCTTTCACTATTTTTCAGGCAAAACTTTGGGTAGGGTACGATAAGCGGACCCGGTTTTTTATATCGAAGAATGTAGTCTTCGATACCTAATATTCGCATCTCAAATCCTAGACTATCAATCGATATAAAAGTATCTATAGTCCTCAATAACAATCATATGCTTTAAATTAAAATATGAATTTAATATTTATAGTGATTAAACAAATTATTATAACAAAAATTAAGAAAACTGAAGACGACGATATTTACTCCTCTCACAGTTAAAGTTGTTTCTTCCCCACAAATTTCACATAATGGGGTTTTCGGTACGAGTCCACATGTTGAAGCCAGAAAAACAATATATTTTATTTATTTCTCATCATCTTTCAAAGCAATGTCTTGTAGTTTTCTAAAATTGACTGCCATTTTTAATAATTAAAATTACTTAAGTAAAATTGAAATATTACCCTACGTGTATTATTTTAAAGTGTTTTCAGCTGTTGATATAGACTATTTAAGTTAATAAATCAAAATAATTAATCAGTCTCGATTGATTATATCGATGGTTATGATTAAGTAATATATTTTGCCAATTTCGATATAAAAAACCGGGTCCGCTTATCGTACCCTACCCAAAATTTTAATTGTTGTTTCTTTATTTGTAATACACGTTGGGTTAACGATGGAGTAAAGTTATGATAGGTTATTTAGATCAGTTAGGTTTAAATTGTTAACCCGTTATGGATGTTAATCATATAAATTGTGAATTCAATAACCTCAGTCCCAAGATATTCAACTAGTGTTCAAGTTCATTTTGCTCCAAGTAACTGTGATAAATATCCGTACCACGTTCGTTCATTTTTCTCTATTTTTGCTGCTAGTGGATGTTTAAACAACGGTTCGTTAAAACGATATAAATAGTTTCTATTCAGCAAACAAAACAACCATACCAAAATATTATGTATTCGGTAAATTATAATAAATTGTTTATTATATTTTAATTCACGTTTTTCCTTAAATTTTGCTATGAGTGAATACATTTGTAATTATTTTGTACTTTTCAGGTTTATAAAAATGAAAAGAGTTTTTAAAGAACCATTGCCTTTCGGTAGGTAATTTATAAGCAGATACCTTTCTTAAGTGTCGCATCCGAGGCTCGATGTCTGGCGTTTGATTATTACTAATATTTTGTTTTAAATGAAATATTTCCTCTCCTTTATAAGGTAAGTAATATAAATTGATTAGTAGATGTGTAATTTATGGTTTTATTCCATTAAATTCGAAATTCCTAATATTTGCATGTGTTCATTCATAAGAAAAATCCTAAAAACATTACTTGGTTGTATTTCAGGCTGCATCATTATTAAATACAAAGAATCAGGTCCAACATGTAACGCAAAGTTCCATGTTACAAAATTTGTACTCTGTGGGAGTTATGATAACTTCCACACTTTATCATGGCTAAGGGCTAATGACAGTGTATTTTAACGACAACTTTTATATTATACTATTATACTCGTATATTGTGGTGTTGAGGTTATATGACAAAACGTTGAGCTGCTGAGGTTCAATTGTAGGTGTTAGTCAAAAATGTAATGTATTTATTTAAAAATAACATCTAGATGAGTAGTAACTTTGTTCATTCAATTTAAATTGTTGGTATTAATGCACTGTAATATTGATTAAATCTTTGATTCCTAAGCGTCTATCTTGATTTCCAAATATAAACATTATTACTTTAATCTTTATGTGGGATTGAGAGTATTTATATTGTGTACTTTAGGTATTCAAGCATTTCTATGTAACAGTTTCAGCCCTAGGTGTCTGTTTCACTATACAGCAAGTTACAAAACCCTGACCTTGAATCTTCACGTGGGGTTGAGAGTATTTATATTGTGTACTTACGCTAGTCAGGAATTTCTATGTAACAGTTTCAGCTCTAGGCGTCTACGTCAGTCTACAAGTTTAAACACCCTGACCTTGAATCTTCACGTGGGGTTGAGAGTACCAATATCGTGTGCTCCAACTAGTCATACATCTTTCAGTCCCAGGTGCCTATGTTGTTCTACAATCTTAGTATCACCACAATGATATTGAATATATATATGCAACTTAAAAAGGCCTCGTTGTAAGTATACTGGTTATATTTACCTGTACATAAAACATGTATGATAGGTAGTACATTTATAAAAATTATACCTTTTTAATATTAGCAGTAGATTAGTTTCTTAACAACTGTTTGTATATTTTTAGAGAGATAGCAACTGATCCAAAAATTTAGCACTCCAAATTATATTCCAAGAATTAGTAACACACGAATTATATGTTACAATTTTATTGTTTATTTTGAAAAATAAAAATAATATAAAGCATTATATTCTTTATAAAAGAATACTAAAGTGGATGGATGTATGAATAAGAACAACTCACCGAAATATTGTTTCTCAAGAGGGAATTCAGGAGGTACGGCTATGATGAGTACAGCACCAAGCACCAGACACAAACAGAAAGACACAGAGAAATACATCTCAGTGGCGGTTGCACAGAGGGCAGGAGATCAGGTAGCTAATTGTAGTATGCACTGACTTGCTAGATGATTTTATAGTCCTAACTCTCTGGGATCCACATGGCAGGCCTTTCCTATTACCTCAACCAGTTATGCTGCATTTCATTGTTTCAACCTTTTATCGGTGATCGTAAACCGTCGGACGCAGTACTTCACACTACATTTTTCTCAGTAGAACCGTAAACTAGTATTGTAAAATTATGAATCACTTTGGATTATCAGCTATTACGGTGAACTTCCATCAATTTAAATTATTACCTGGTATTTATTACTTCCAAGAATAGAAGGATATTACTTCCAAATTCATTACATATACATTAATAAAACACGTATAAGAAATATATAAGAAATTTAAATATAACGAAATAATAAATATCCATTCTTGTCATCCAAAATTTGTTAATTAATATTATCAATACAGATCTTGCCAAATCATTTTTTAACAATAAGCAATAATTCAGGGTAAATATTTAGCTCATGTTTTATACTGTTTTATCAAAAATTTCGATATATATTAAAGTACAAAAATAAATTGTAATATAATCTGCGTATGCGTAGCGGTAACAATTGAGCTCTGCATACTCGAATTTAGGTTTGCTAACTCAAAAGTTTTACAAACTAATAGAATTTTAAATATTTTGGCTACCAAACTTTTATTATATCTTAAAATATAAGTAGTAGTAAATGTAGTATTTTGAAAAGGTATACCGTCAACAGTGAGTCCTTAAAATATTTTATTTGTATGTTTTAAATTTAATAAGAAATATTTAAAACTTTGTTAATTTAAGTGCTTTATTAAGACATTTCGTTAACGAAAACATATTATTCCTTCGATTAAAAAGTATACTTTTGTGAGCACTGAACCCAGAAATTGAAATTGTATTTCAACGATTTTGAAATAATATAGAATTGTGTTTTGAAAAATATTAGAATGTCGTATATATTTAAAGTTTTCAATTTATTGGGCCCATATGTGCGTATACTTTATTACAGATAAATGACAAAATTATTGGGTGCTGAGACAAAGGAAATATATGACTAACATTTAAAGTTACTACGACATTTTCTAGTTGATATCACGTTCTGTTCGTATATGAGTTATGAGTAACAATGGTTTGTAAAATTCTAGAGTGATTATCGAACCTGTGATTTTTTATATCAATTGCATTTATCACCATAACTGATAAAAGACTACAATTGTTGGTACTGTAGCCGAATGACCAGCGTATTAAAAAGTTTTACAAAAATAAGCTTTCTTAAACATGCTTTTTGGGGGGTTTGGTGGAAACTGATTTATCAATCAAAACCTTATTTGGTTTCAATATAATCAAATTTTGTTCAATTAACTCTCCATGTGACATAGTTTTAAAACATCTCTAAATATATTGAGACTGGCAGTTACCCGCCACTGCGCACGCGATTTCGTAAGTGTTGTACTTGAACACTTCTGATTTGAGTGAATTATATTTCCGACGCCAATGTTAAATTTCCTTCTTACCAATAATCTATAAATATCTATAAATAATCTATAAATCTATAAATATGTTAAAAAGCGTATACTCATGGTAATTATAATTTACTCTGGTCTTAGTATATTTTCCATAGTCGATTTTACCTTACCCCGATAAGTAAAATATATTTATACACAGCTCTCAGAAGCCTAGTTCTAACAAAAGATAACTAATATAGGTTTCATAACAGTCTTTAAACGTAAAAGTTAGATAGTAACTTTGTTATTTATGTCGAATACTTAATATTTACTAAAATTTTACAGTTTAAAGTACATAAAAAATTACATTATTAAAGTGTCATTTGTTTGTGTGCTACGTGGTGTGTGTGTGTGTGTGTGCGTTTATTTCTTTATAAACTGAAAAATATTTTAAATTATTATAAAAACATTTAGAGGTGGAATTGGTAATTTAGTTCCAAACCATAGTCCAGCAAATTTTAATCTAGCGTAGTTCTTACCAACTGATTCAAAGGGAATCTTCGGAGTTAAATTCTGACCATGTTATGTTTTAGGACATTTAATAAAGTAGATAAATGCATTTTTTAAACCTAATCGCTGAAATATAAAAACGGCATGAAAACTAGTGGTTAGTTCTTAGAGAACTTACACACTATAAATATGAACAAATTTAAAATAAGGGTTAAATTAATTATACATATGGGTGTTCTTCCATGTTTACACAGAACAGTCAATCACATTGACAGGCTCTTTCAATAATTATTTTACAAGTATAAAGGCCAAGATCGGATTTTTCGCTACTTTAAAAACCAGTGGGCCATAACCCTAAGGGATTTTATAAATAAGAATAGGCCTGTATTCATACCGAACATACATTCAGGCACCGTAATAATTTTCATGTAAAATTTTAGTACAATATGTTGAATATGTTGAAAGAAAAATAAACAAACAAAGGCACTTTCGCATTTCTAATATTATTAGAATGAATATTAAATTTAAATGATTTCTTTTGCAAGCACAAATATAAAGTAGTTTATAAGTTATAATAGCAGGATCACCATTCCAGAAATATCCATTAGATAAAAACTAAATTTTATTTATTTATACATTCTTCCGCACAAGCAAAGCGAAGTCTCAGTTATCAACGCCGAACAGTGACAAACCACACACGAAATACTAGCAAGTCAAGTCGCGTTGCCGTAATTTAGGGTCAAAAATGTAATATTTTGGTCAGACAGTTATTTTTTCTTGTTATCATAAATGCATTATAACATTATCATATAACATATTTAGAGGTAGCATTAGAGTTAGGCTAAGACTCTAGGCTATCCATTGAATATCTATACATTATATTAAGTCTACGTATATTGTTTCAGATCCAAAGTAAGCAGATTAGGGGTTATCAGAGATAAGTTATGTATCTGTAAGAGCAGGAAAATAAAAATGTTATTGTTTCGGTTTTAATTGAAGTTTTGGCCAACATTTTTGGAACACCATGTAATTTTAACATAAAATAAGAAAAGCTTAAACTATACGAAATAGAATATTTGTTTTTATTCCTCCAAGATACATCTCTCTTGTCACTTCTTAGACATATGTTTTCAGCTGATACACCGTGATTATGCAAACTTCTATTTAAAAACCAACAAGTCAACCGTAGTAAAATAAGCAGGAGGATCAGGAATTTACGTGTCCTTTCGCACGCCTACTATAATTAGAATTCTAAGAATGCTCTAAATAGGCCGGGAGATTTTCCAGGCTTAAAGCTGCCTGAGACCGGAAAATTTAAAAACTGTGGCCTGAGAGTGAGATCTCTCATGGGTTGGGGTCCCCATAGCTATCTGAGACCGGGAGCGTTTAAAAGCTGGAACCTTCTTTATGTCAAGAGCTCTCGAAGACTGTGGCCTGAGGTAAGAAATCTTATGGGCCAGATTCAAATTCATTCGATTTCAGGAGGATTGAGATTTTTTTAATTGTTTAACTAATATTATGATTGATTATCCTTCTTTTATAATAATACATGTGATTTTCATAGTAATTATTTTTATACAAAAGCCTAAATCGTAGGAAAATCTTGGAACATATTCCTTCTTTTGTAAAAAAAAGGCGATGAAAATGACAGTTGGCCACAGACCAGGCTACCTTTGCTTCCTGCCAACTTTCCTCAATTAACCTGTCATTAGAGTCACAATGCCGTGAAAACTGTTACCTCTTGGAACTAAAATACTCCTCAATAAAGTTACCGTCTTTTGTCCTTAAACTGAGACGGATAATCATTTAACAGAGTAGACAAAGACATATCGGTTTGTTTTCTTTATAAATGGTCTCAATAACTTACAATGGGTGAAAATGTTATGAAGCTTTGGTAATTTAATCATTGTTGACACAACATGTAACAGCCAGTATCATGCTAAAATTTATATTAGTCACTTGATTGTCCCATTAAACATTGAAGAGTAGTAATGAAGTACTCTTTGTTGAGTTTGCTCATTACAAACCTTGTGGAATGGGTTGTAAAATCTAGTATTTTTTCTCACACGAGTATTGCTGCATATTTCCATACTTTTTTTTATTTTTACACCTGTATATATGATTTTGTGTTTTTTGTTCAAAAAATAAACTATATTTTTACTAGGAATTATTTTATAAAAACACAAACTTAACCTATTATCTATCACTCACGCTATTTCATTAAATATATATTTTATGCAATTAAAAGTAGTTAAAATACAACAAACTAAAGTTAGCATACATTGTTTTCCAAAAGAAACAACAAACTAAAAGTGCATAATTTAATAATAAAAGTATCATAATTTCGATAAAACATCCAATATGGTTATTCATAATCCAGAACAAAATATGTTACTGAGACCTTAAATCGTGCTCAATATTTATTTCATCATGCTACTTATACACTTTTTGTTTAACTTATTTTATTTAACTCATTTTATTTACACTTATACATATTTATGCGTGTTTTTATAATCTTTTTATAAATGGTGTTACTACTAAATAGTAGTACCAAATTATTTCAAATATATAGTATATGTTGTTTATCTTATGGTATCTCTCATGAAACAAGGCTGATTGCATAATTACTATTAAAGTATCAAGAATACCTATGTATTTTTATATTATTACAAACCTAAGTATCACAGGTGTAGTCCAGAAAGCACATTCTAATTTTCTACATACTCTTCAGTAACACCACAACCAAGAATAAATTATAAGTAAATATAATTTAAAGTAATTATCGACTTAATTCTTAAATATCCTTATGACTACGACAAAAGGTAACATAGAGAAAATGGCAGTTATATGCAACCTACTCCAAGCTTAGTAGTTATCAGAACTACATTGAGACAGTATTCTTGGTAGTTTAATAGTAATATTTCAATCAGTCTTCTTTATGAGTTTGCTACACGTAATGTAGCTACAGTGGGAAAGGTTGACTGAATATGTAGAAAAGATATGTTATGCTTCCCCATGTTTTAGGATCGTGTCTGAAACATCAGAGTGCACTCAGTTTTGCACCTCATGACGCAATGACAACATCTCTCCATCTCGATTACACTAAATTACTGCTTGGGCACGAGACCTAGCGCTTTTGTGGTCTAGATGTGTATGATGTCGAAATAATGCAAAGGTTTCATTTTGAACGTCTTCCTCGCCAAATATTTGTGGAACTCTTTAGACGGAGGTGGATTTCAGATTCCTGGAGTCAGAACTGTAACAGTTCCAGATTTTTACACAGACGCTGCACTAAGGGGAAATTTTCGTGGGGATAAAACTAAATTGACAATTACTAAGGGTACTAATATACAGAGAGCGGCGGGATGAGATGCGATTTAAAATCTACAGAGGCTTTAAAACTTACAGGGTCTTTCAGTATAACTGTAATCCTCGACGTGTTCAAAGTGATCCCGACGCAAATTCAGATTCAGGCTCGAATCAAATAGACCAGTGCGCAATCCATAGTAGTATAATTATATATCAATGTTTCAGTCTGAGTTCTTGGCATTTTTGCCATGAAAACCTTTAGTGTATAAAAAGCTTTGCCCACTAAAAGCTCCAGAGCTCTTGTCGTTCAGGTAGTGTCTCTAGACGTTTCTGAGTGTGAAAGATCTTGGTGAGATAAGGGTCCCACACTAACGCACTGCATACTTATGAGGGGTTTTTCATTTTTTTCACATCTGGATTCTACAAACCTGCATTCTATAAGGACTCTCGGGCTATAGTAGTAACTAAACTCTTCTATCTTCTGGTGAATGGTTTTGGACACTGCGAAAAAGTCTGACTTATGAATATTCCTTACCTGCCTTCCGGTTTCTAAGAGTTATTATTCTCTAAAAACTCTCATTGCAATTACATACGAGTAGACAAATATTATTTGTTTTATATACGTATTTAAGTTATATATTTTCTTTAAAATGTATAATTTATATTTGAGATTTTATATTTGTAACCAAATATCCACGTTTTTAATCTAATCCCGAAACATTTATAAATACAAGCTGCATTTCGTTTATATTTAATGCTATATATTATTTATATCTAAAACCAGTTACTATATTGATAAATATATTTATTACTATATATATTTTATAACTATATTTTCATTTCATACCTTCACAATACGGTTCCTCATAGGGGAGAAACAAGAGCCACACTCACTGATAAAAACCATCAATTTCTTAATTTTTGAACTGAATACCGTAAAAATAAAACTTGGAATACAATGAAATTGCCAGAAATTTGCCGTGTTAACGACAAACTTTAGACAAGAGGGTAGAGATGTTAATTAATTATGTCAGTTGAAAGTTGACAGATTTCATGTTGACGAGTTTATTCAATCAAAAGTTAAGTGAAAACAATTCCTACTTCGCTTGTCTTTCACAGCAGCCCAACCGCAGAGTAACTTTTCATTGTTTTAAGTTCTAATTACTGAATGGTTGTTCAGTACGTACGATATAAAGAATGAATACAGAGAATACCACTTTGGTTCTTATATGTCCTTGATCAGAATTGTTTGAAATGCGGAACATAGTAGTTTGCAGAAATGCTGCACAATTTACATAATATATGGGCATTTAAAATATCTCCCACAAACTAACCACAAAACAAACCTAGTCCGAAGTAATGTGTTGTATATTATTATACATTGAATACTTAGCAAAGTCTAATGAGTCTGTTAGTATTTATAAAGCTAGCGTGGGTTTAGTTACTGTTTAATAATACATTTAGCTTCAGATGTCCGTGTACTTTCAGTTGATATTAACTAGCCTCAGTCTCTAAATTTGTTTAATCTATAAATTACTTTCATTGTCTTTAATTAGTGATCTATAACTAGCAAGAACATGTACTTTACTTTATCATGTATCAGCTTTATAAATGGATGACAACTGCCATAATGTAAATATCGAAATATATTATTATTATAGTTGATTTCAGTTCTATTTACAAACTGCAATGTTTTTAACGCAGCCTCACTAAAAAATTATATACGGGTCATTTTTTTCTCGGCGAAAAATATCAACTAAAATTTAGCGTTGCAAATATAATAAATTTGAACTAAAAGTGCAAAACCTGATATAAAATTATTCGTAACTATGCTTAACCTCTGGTTTTCTGAATAATTAACACTGAGAAATAGGTGACTAATACATGGTATATGACTAATTCCTTTTTTTAAATAACATAGAGCCCAACCGTATTAAATCAGAAGTTCTTTCACTAAGAAAGCTATGTACTTCGTCTTTGAAGTTCCTCTACATTGATATAAAACAGTTATTGTTACTGAAATGGTGAGAGCTATTTAAACAAATACACGGAATGTTGCATTGGCATTGCGGTCGAAGCCGAGGGAACGTGCTAGTATATAACAAAATAAATATATATATATGCATATATATATATATATAATGTTTAACTCAAAAAATTGACAGAGTTTATTTTTAAATAGTTATTTTTTAGATCTGGTTTATATTTATCATCGAAGAAATTGTCAAATGTTTTGTAAGATTCTTACAAATTCTAAATGCTTGACAGAGTATGGGGAATAATTTCAAGATTTTATTATTTCTTTCTTCTTTTTTCGCTTTTTAATAACTTTATTGACCTATTCATTTATTTAAAAAGAATTGGAGCGTTAAATTTGCAAACTTTTATAAAAATCTTAAATGTTAGAAAACAATTAACCATTTTTTGCAACATGAACATGAACATGTAAAAGACACTAAAATTTTTTAATACATTCTAATAAACGTGAATTTACACATAAATACAGTTGTGCACACCTATAATTCGCAGACATAAATGTGGAGCATTTGGACATAAAAGGAGTAAGAGTTTCTGTTTGATTCTATAGATTTATTTATGGACATTGGAGAGAAATATTATATATATATTTTCGAGTGGCTCTGAAACTGGCCCAGGAACCCGATATTCTATTCTACTAATACTATATATAGTACACCTAATATATAGTAACACCTAATATATATATATATATATATATATATATATATATATATATATATACACCCATATATATATACATATACATTATTCTATTGTTCTAAAGCATTCATTTGTGTATTTAAAACTTTCTGAAGAAGGGGAGGGGAGTATGTATACATTAAAACGTTATATATTAAATGTATTGTCATCAAAAGCAGTTCGTAATGAAGGATTGCTCTAGATACAATAATGTCGTCAGCAATTCAGAACTCATCAGCGATCACTGCTGATGAGTGCTGACGTCAGCATCTCTCAAGCTTCAGCCATTTCAGTTTAATTTGCTTCCTAGAAACTTTACATTTGAGACATTAAGTAATTATGTTATGCAACAAATATTATTATGGAGAGATATGGAAATTTATTGGTAAATAAAGAAATCAAAATATGAAAAAGCATGTATAAAAGTGTTTAGATTTTTTGTTAAACTTTATTATACTCAATATTACATTAAAAGTTTAACACATGCTAAATCATTCAACTGAATATCCTCCCTTGTAAGATTGCAACACATTCTTTTCATACAACAAAATGATCTTTGTTGTATACCAGAAATATTTCTCTCAAGTAATATATTTGTTCTTCTAAATTATTTATCTCAGTTAAATTAGTTTTTTAGGATGGTAATAAACAAAATATTTCCAATAACAAGTCATGACTTATCGTTTATCTGGTTGCAATATACTCATATTCTATATTACTAGAGACTTCGTTATGTCAAGATCTCGTAATTTAATTTGTACTACTCCTTTGTTTCAAAAGAGATTCTTAATTTCCTACTGAGGAGAATGTTTATGTAAATTTGAGTCTATTGTTTCCTAATTAGTAGTCAGCCGAGAAATGAAAGTATAATATGACTTATTGTTTAACTGCATACGTGGATTTTGTGTATATATTAAACTTTCAAATAAATCGTACCATTTCATTACGTCGTTATTTATTCCTTTTAGTGCTTCTCAATAAAACATAAAGAATCAATTCTGCGTTCAGAAAACATTTTTATGTTCTATTAAATATTGTTTGAAATAACTTCCCTTATTACAGAGAAATTTTAAAAAAACAAGCCTGCTTTACTCCACGGTGCATTACATGCATTTAAAATATAAAATTTAAGCACTTCGTAATCAGGTCCAAATAAAAATTACTGAAAATTAAAATAAAAGGAAAATATTTACAGTACGTACGTAAGTTATTTATTCAGGAAGTGATATATTTTCATTTTTTACAAGACAATATTTTTAACAATAAGTTATATATAAAAGTAATTGAGTAAATTAAATATCGAGTCACAGGAAACTATTTTCTTCCATGGTCAAGATAACCCGCAAATTTTATAGGCCTATCTCTATTATTTTTGAAGCTGACATCATAATATTTAAAATTAATTTTTGGGAAGAAAAACAAAGAAATTCATTTTTGTTATTTATACACTTAGTTCCCTAAAACTGCATGTGATGGGTTATTTGGATATTCTGCATCTTGGTTCTAGTCTTCAAGTCTTTTATTCAGCCCTCCTTTGCCTCATCTTTTTCACAAATTCATCTGCTACTTTTTCCCTTTCGTGAATGCGAAATTTATCTAGTTAATGCATGGCCTCAATGAATGGTCTTCCCTGACATTTGCTTGAAAAGCCATCAATAAAAGACAAAAACACATGTTAAGCGCCAAATATTAATTTAGATAGATCTTCAAAGGCTGTTTTAGATACACGAGCCCCAATAAAACTGTCCAACGCTTTGTTAGGCTTTCTTTTTTACAAGCTAAGCATAATTTTAGTAATTCAGACTTTTTAAGATCAATCTCAAACAATTTAATAACAGGCAACAATAAAAGTAGAGTATTTACCATATAAAGCAACAGTCGTTGGAACAGAATGTTCCATTTGAAAAATCAGCAAATCCATAAAAAGTGAGGAATGCAATCCAACTTTAAAAAAATAAAATTTCTGCTTAGTAGACCTTGCTCTTGTGGCAAAGAATGTTTATCACCTTTATAATAAATTTGTTGCAAATATATTTCTACGGTTTATGTTATACCTGCATTAAATTATCGAAATATTATTCATATTTTAAATGATCTATAGTAAATTTTTAGCATGCTTTAAAATGTTGTATATTTTTTCACTAAAGAGGATGGCTGAAACTTAAAACATTACGACTTGTTAAAAGAAACGAAAGATGTAGTAGAATAATTTTAGGAAGTGCTTAAATTTGCACGCTTGAGCACCACGACAAGCTTAAGGGAATGTCGATCGCCGGGGGCAAATTCATGTTTTGTGGCCCATGATTGATCGGGACGGATAACTAAAAATAATTTTCTACAAAGCCAACCCTAATGGAGCTTTCTTTTCATTCGTCCTAACTTTACCATTAAAGCTGAAACCATTAGCGATAAAACTGCCGCGTAACTATCAAACTTCTGAGATTGTAACGAAAAGGTTTTTCACTGAATATTGCAGACACCACATATATCATTAAAGCGTCTACCTCGTTTCTGGATAAACTCACATGTACTTCATGATATAATTATTTTATAACTATTTATGGTGGTCGCATCAACACTTTCAAAAAGGTTTTATCTTTCAGTTTATTCTTATTACTATATTCTCCCTACTTAGTAAACTGGTTGTCCCTTAATACCTTCGAACTAGGCCTCTCAAGTTTTATAGTATCAATAACAACTCAAAGAAAAGCTATGTCATTATGTATAGGTCTTTCATCCCTTGTTAGGAACTTCGCACATCTCCCCTTGTTACGTACGTAGGAGTACGCTACGCCGCGCGTTACATAACAGGCTTCGCTGAAGTACCATGCAAAACTTCCAATTACGATGAGTTAATATATCAAATTTGAAAAATTTTATATGATTGTACTCGGTTTAGTTAATATTATTATTTATTTCTACGATTGTCTCGGTACCATCGTCGTTACCCATAAGATCAATGTAAAAATGTTCACTAATGCTCAGCCAACCCTATCAATTTGACATACATCATCATCGAACTTGATGTTGCCTATATCGAAATGAACCTTCAAGCACAATTTTAAGTCTATAGGTCCTTTTTAAGATGACGTGTAGAGTGACAGACAGATAAAGAGGGCAATCAGAATGAAATGTTTTCCAGCCCATCGAGTGATGCACTTCGCTAACTCAAAGGATGCAGCATGTTAGGAAAATCCTACAGAGACAAGTTCTATTCATGGACGGGGGAGGGGAGGGGTTACTAGAAGCAATTTTTTAGATTTTAATTGAATATATTTTATTGTACAAAAAGTCGATACACTTCCTTTCAGAGGAAAGTTTAAAAATTCTAGGAAAACACGATTCATCAGTCTTTTATATGCTTGATGACCTTAGGGGTCTTAAAACACCGATTGATTATGGTGGATTAAGTAGACTACTAGAAACATTTTGAGGCAAAGACCGATCAACTCCAGTAAGGTAAGGCCAAAGTTCAATCTTTTAATGATTTTGAGTTATTCAATATTCTAATTCCATACATATATATATATATATATATAATATATATATATATATAATCAAAATTCATAATAAAAATTAAACTGAATTTTAAAAGCTGATTACACTGTCAGTTTGAAAGGTTTTTAAAAGAGGGCAAACATATTTTTACAATTCAAATAACTGTGCTTGATAAGTAGTGTAACGCAGATAGTAAAGACACTTAGTATCTAACTTTCATTCCAGATTGCTCTAGCGATAAATTTAAATAATTTAATGCATTGCAAATATTGTTTAAAATTTCGTTATAAAAACCAACCTTGATTAAGTAAGCTGAGAAGATCACAGCAGTTACTACAAGCAGGTGGGTTTCCTTGGCATTGTGATATGGCTCTTTTACAGTAGCTTAATGAAAAACAGAGAAATGAACATTTACGTGGAACCTCAACGATCCATTCTTTCCACAGACAGCAAGACGAAAAACGCATGACTTATGTAAAGAAAGCCCTTATTTTGGAATTTTGCATAAACTTAATAAGGATTTCTTCCTTTAGTTGGGAAGTAGATAGAATTGCGCCCCATTCTTTAGGATAAGGCAAACGCAAAACTGTGCGACTGGTATATTTTGGGCTATAAAAGATGAATCTTTTGTCCAAACTAGGTTCCAAGAGCTTTCATACGTATGAACATTGCAAAGTCAGTTGCGGCACCTTGAGTTAATTTAAACGGCCAAAAGTAGATTCCTCTTGATCAAAGTATACGTCTTCTTCATCTGGACTAATAGTGAAAATTGGCACTGGAAATATCTTAGACCGGAAATATATAGCAAGGGCTAGAAGTAAACGGTTTTTGGACTGAAGTTAGGTTTTTCAAACCTATGTATACGCGTATGTATTTTCTTCATTAGACCAAGAAGTCAAATCCAGCTTTGGTGTTGGACATATAGTAAATTCGAACCAGAAACTCTCCTATACGTGCAAAACATGATATAAGAGATGTGTTAACCATTAGCAACTTAAATAATATGTATTTTTTGTATTCGTTATTATGTCTAAAAAATTTCGTAGGGCTCCATTACATTAAATGATAAATACTTTAATACGTAGTAGGTCTATAAGGACATTGAAAATTTCATGTGAATCCACGGGTAACAGCAAGTAACTAATAATAATTACATTACAACTAATTACAATCCAGGCAACTTCTACCATCTGCCAGCTCTCCTCAATCCACCTGTTATTAAAGTTCCACTGGTGCTTGCGTGAATAACGCTATTACTTTTATCTCCATTACTAAATATCTTTGTTTTGATTGTTAAGATAATAATCGCATAAACTTTATTTTATATCTGCACATACATTACCTGAACTTAAATTTTAGGAGTATTAATAACTTTCTACCCTTTGAAGTTTCTGTATGCTCTGCTGAATGTGATTGTGATATTTAAGTGCCATTGTTCCAAATTTTTCCCTTCTTACAGAATGGAGAAAACATTTGGATCTTAAGTTATAAAAATTATGTTTATCGTTCAGCTTCAAAAAAAATATTTATAAATTCTATATCAAGAAGTTATTAAGATATGTAAAAAATGTTTTAAAAAAAGTAAAAAAATTGTTTACTAAGAATATTTAGCAAATGTATTACAAACATTTAGTACTAATGTTCAACGAACAACACTACTTGTAATTCACAATTGTTTTCTAATTAACAAATAATCAGTGAATTATATTCATAAAGATGAAAAGAAACTGTAAAATTATTGCTCAAATCGTACAAATAATAAATTATATGGTATAATACAGTTTAGTTACGTAACATAACTAAACATAACTTGGTAATTGTAACTTTTAGACAATGTTATTTATGTAGATATTTTCAAAAATTTACTTTATCACCGCCTTTTCTACTTTCTAATTACATAATTATTTATGTAAATAATTGTCTGTATGAAACATGCACTCTTTACTTGATATTAATAGGTATGTAAACAATATAATATTTATTAATTATTTGCAAAGGCATTACTCATGCGCGATTGTATCATTGAGTCAAAGTCTTGTTAAAATTGCTATCGATGCCAGGACGACACTGTACCAAAGAGACTTTAGTACATATTTTGTACAGGTGTATTTAACTATTTTAACCCAACAACAAATACAATACAGTGATTGATATAAGGAACATGAAGCCCTTTTGGTTTATGTACTCCTTACATACACATTATATGTACACCACAATAATTTCCTCCGCATCTTGAACCCTACGTCTGCTCTACGATAATCCCTATTTTTGAAGCTGTTACAGGACTATAGCATGCTTTGGAGCAGGAGTCCGTAAACTGTATACTAAAAACTGTGTCATAAGAAAAGTCGCGTGGCCCATTATTTTGGCTCAATAAAGAAGCATGTTCTAATATATTCTAAAACGACGATCTGACGATCTGCAAAACAAATAAAGCTCCTCCTAGCTCGAATATTTCCTATTGCTTAGTCTTGCTTAGTCCTATTACCACATTAAAGCTTAACTATAAAAGAGGAAATTAGTGTAAGGACACAAATTAATTACCACCATTTTTTGTGTCTTCAGTTGATAATTATAATGAATAAAAATTCTTTATAAAGAATTCTTCATTGGTCAGACTGGGTTTCAGAATAACTTATATCAATAAATACGATTAAATCAAATTTAACACAACACTTTAAAATACTCGAAAATAAACTGAAAACTACAACTAACTAAATCCACAAGTTTCCCACTTAACTTGTTATAATGTATTTTTGGTACTAACTAGCATCTAATTATGCAACAAAATGTTAAAGGTAGTCTAGGAGACCGTTAATAAGTTTAGGGCCAAAGTGATAGAAGCTCCTTCTCCCGAAAACCAATTTTAGTTTCGAAAAGTGAAGCGAATGCGCTATATGGTGGATCCCGTATTGAGAGACCTTCGCATCGGTACAAGAGCCTCCCGTTCAGATACTATGACTTCAGAACCTTTTTGATTATAATGCAAGCCTATATCCTTTATACAGTTTCCACAGACAAAGGCCAGCAACTTTGAGAAAATTAGACATATGGTCGTACCGTTTTAAGTTTAAAACAAAACAAAGTGCAGACTTTTGCAGTTTTGGGATTCATTTCATGTTTCCTTACCGTAATATTAACGTAGGTAAGAAAACAATAATAAAAAATAAAACACGAAAGCCTTCATTAGCATATCTTTGCGGACTATGACAGCAGATTTATAAACCTGTGAACCTTGCCTACCAATGGCAAAAGCTGAATAACGTATGTGACATTATCTGAGAATGTGAGGTCTCTAACCAGCTCAACACCGAGAGTCTGCACGCTGTCACACACAGCCAAACGCTTACCACCAAAAGATTCTACCTACTTTACACTAAACGTCGACACATAGTAGACCTAATAAGCATCAGTTGCAATAAATAAAAGGCAATAACAAGATATCATCAACAAAAAGCTAGATCCGGATACATTCTATGTCATTAATAAAAAAAACATGAGTACGTCACATTACGTGTCGCGTGACAAGCTTCGCTAAGTTGTGTAAAGTTTTGTAACTTATTTCATCCTCGAGATGTCCTAGAGACAGACCAACAATACTAGAGAGAATAAATTTGTACATCCTCCGGTAATAAAAAAAATCTGTGTAGTCCTTCCTACTGTGTGATAGGATCAATGACACAGTGAATTACCATGATTAGACTTCCACCGTCATTGAACCCATTATTTTCTATGTAAAATGAAACTTCATGTAAAATAATAAGTCTGCATTGCACTTTGTCTCGATATCTTTACATATTTGTACGTTAATATAAATTCACAATTTCGTTCTATAATGTATTTTTCGTAAGAGAATGTAAAAATAATAGCATATTAAGTGAGAATACTATAACGCAAGTGTGCGCTGAAATTAAATATTAGCACCGATTTTCCACTAGTTTTCTTTCAACTCTGTGAATAGGTCATATGTTGAAATTCTACGTTATTGGATTCAGTTTTTTTTTTTTTTTTTTTTTTTTTTTAATTTAATTATCCTGCTACTTTCTTATTGTCATCTTGGTTACCCATGAGACCAATGTAAATTATCCTCTGACGCTCAACCAAATCCTATAAATTTAGATGCACCATCATCGAAACCAGTGTTGCTACGACAAAAATTTCAACTCAATGACTTTAATTTACTTAATCCAAAGAAACTAGATTTGTTAATTATTTAAACAATGCTAAATATGTTAAACTTTACTTGTGAGTTTCATCAAATAATTCTCAAAACGTCGTTTTTTTACAGTTGTTTGAAGGGCATTTCATACTATTCGGATGGTTGGTAAACCTGACTGATAATTCACTGCACATAGTGTTGGAATCGGCTGTTTAGTAAAACATAGAAATTATATGACAAGGTCAGTCTAATATTATTTGTACTGATATTTTTGTGACTGATTATCAGAATAGCTTGTTAGTTTAAATTCCTTTATAATCTTAAAAAATAGAAATCATAATATTAAAATAATTAAAAAAACTTTAATAATCTTTAACAAAATAAGCCGGGAGGCACGAAGATATTGTCAGTTGAAAGCTATCAGCTGTTTTAATCAGTTATGAGAAATTTACAAGATGTTAACTATTTTTAAATTTTTTATAACAACTCCAATGATACTTTCTTTAACAAAATGTGTCAACGCATAAGCGAGCACGACTACTTTAAAGGTGTGCTTGCACAAGCCGGGGGCAACAAACATGTCACTGTTAAGAGGCATCAGCTATTGTTGATCCTGGCTTATGCAAGCGTACCTTTGAAGTGTTTGTGATCGTTTATGCGTTGCTAAGCTGCAACATTTTTAGTAACTGGTGCATTATAACGAGACTGGTTTTTATTTGCCTTTCAAAGTTTAAACAGGCTTAATTTTGTTATTGTTACAGCAAACATTTTTTTTAATTTTTATTATTTATTACTACCAATGTGCAAGGTTTGGTATCTATATCTTAAATAGTTCTACAGATTTTTTTTATAACGAGTAAGAAACGGCTAGCGGCTAAATGACACCTTTCCCGACCTATGTTTATCGGACATATTTTTTTTGGAGTGACAATTACTATTAGCCACATAGAAGTTTGTGACGAGCTTTTGTGAATACCCTGTATGTATAATATTGATTATATCATTCATAATAGTTTTCCTACGATTATGTTTTTTGTTCAACACAAATAACTAGGTCTTTCAACGTTTTTAGTGGGAATGTTATAATTATATCATGTAATTACACAACTATTATCAATTATATTAAATCAAATGTAGTTTTTAATAACTTAAGGATATATTTTTGCAAGCACCAAGCAATCCAGATCTTTATTTATTTTTTTACATGCTGAAAATTACTTTTCAACACACAGTAGGAAGAATAAGGAAACATTTAATAAGTAACACTTCACTTAAAAGAACATGAATCGCTCGAAAAGTACTCAAAGTTATAAAACAAGAAATTGAATAAACTAAGAGACTGCATTCACGTTACTGTTTGCTATTCAGCAGCAAGTCTATTGAATAATGTACCCTGACTTCTCTTTACATTTGTCGAAACTTGACTCTCATTTGAAATGAGCTATCTTTAAATTTTACAAGTCTTTGGAGAAGTTATGTCCACGAGCATCCTAATCTAAAGAATTTCAATGTCTCCCTCTGAAAGGAATGTTGAATATTTAATAGATCGCGTTTCATTCTCTCTAGTGATTTTTGCTTGTCAGTAATTGATTCGGAACAAGTAGGAACAACAATAACCCGTTTTGAACTTGTATATTCAAGATATAACTTGTGAGTTCCGATGAGCTATAGACAATTTTAGTCATTATTAATTAATACAAGCAACATCAAAATTAAAAATAATATATTATATTATCCAGTTTTAGATATTATAGACTTAATTAGAAAACAATAAGAAATAAATTTTGCAAAATGAATTGAGATTAACTTTCGGATGACCATTAAATTTATAGAGAAGTGTAGTAACTGACTAATAATTCAAAATTTACAATATCAACTACATTAGGTAATATTGGAGTATAAACTACCTATTCTTTCTAGATTATGTAATAATTATTGGTTAATTTAAAATTACCAATTATGTAATGTATGTATTAATGTAAAGAGAGATAAAATTTACTTATATCGTTTATTATTTTAGAATATTTTAATTTTCAATGTGTTTCATATTATTTAAAACCATAAAACATTAGAAAAATATATTAATTACAACAATTATTGAAAGCAAAATGAATGTCCCTATAAAAACAAAACAAAACACGAAGTAAACTAAAATATTGACTACTAGGTAGATCAGATCGAGTAGGCAACGTGGAATGTGTTAATGAAAGTTGCGGTGCGCCCCCTCCCCAATTATTGGATTGCAATAAAGCATTCAAATTCGATGTTATGTGAAACAGTTATTAAGATAATAAACTGATACCCTGTAATTAAATTGCCTTGTATAGTAAATAAAACCACTAAGAGTATTTATTTTAATATGTCAGCATAACCAGCCATCATGCTTTGAATAATTTATCATATATGCATGATAAACATGGTTTATCAGTTTAGTTCATTAAAGTATATGGTAGATTTAATAGTGTCTGGTGACTTTTCCGCTTCCGTACGTACATGTATTTTTATCGTAAACATGTTATATTGTATTTATCAGTTTAGTTTATTAAAGTATAGGGTAGATTTAATAGTGTCTGGTGACTTTTCCGCTTACGTACGTACATTTAATTTTTTCGTAAACAATTTATATTATATTTGTCAGTTTAGTTCATTAAAGTATAGGGTAGATTTAATAGTGTCTGGTGACCTTTCCGCTTACGTACGTACACGTATTTTTTATCGTAAACAAGTTATATTGTTAATTTAAACAAACTCTCCAATAATATAAAGTTTTTATTTTTGTGAGGCCTTTCGTACTCAATGAGTACATCTTCGGACTCACACAACTGATACAGTTAATTCAGTTCGTGTAATTCATTTGTGTGAGTCCGAAGATGTACTCATTAAGTACGAAAGGCCTCACAAAAATAAAAACTTTATATTATTGGAGAGTTTGTTTAAATTAATATATAATTTCCAATAAGACAAGAGCTTCATGAATGTAAGTTATATTTTATTTATCAGTTTAGTTCATTAAAGTATAGGGTAGATTTAATAGTGTTTGGTGGCTTTTCCGCTTACGTACGTACACGTATTTTGTATCGTAAACAAGTTATATTGTTAATTTAAACAAACTCTCCAATAATATAAAGTTTTTATTTTTGTGAGGCCTTTCGTACTCAATTAGTACATCTTCGGACTCACACAACTGATACAGTTAATTCAGTTCGTGTAATTCAGTTGTGTGAGTCCGAAGATGTACTCATTGAGTACGAAAGGCCTCACAAAAATAAAAACTTTATATTATTTGAGAGTTTGTTTAAATTAATATATAATTTCCAATAAGACAAGAGCTTCAAGAATGTAAGTTATATTGTATTTGTCAGTTTAGTTCATTAAAGTATAGGGTAGATTTAATAGTGTTTGGTGGCTTTTCCGCTTACGTACGTACATTTATTTTGTATCGTAAACAATTTATATTATATTTGTCAGTTTAGTTCATTAAAGTATAGGGTAGATTTAATAGTGGCTGGTGGCTTTTCCGCTTACGTACGTACATGTATTTTTTATCGTTAACAAGTTATATTGTATTTGTCAGTTTAGTTCATTAAAGTATAGGGTAGATTTAATAGTGTCTGGTGGCTTTTCCGCTTACGTACGTACACGTATTTTTATCGTAAACAAGTTATATTCTTAATTTAAACAAACTCTCCAATAATATAAAGTTTTTATTTTTGTGAGGCCTTTCGTACTCAATGAGTACATCTTCGGACTCACACAACTGATACAGTTAATTCAGTTCGTGTAATTCAGTTGTGTGAGTCCGAAGATGTACTCATTAAGTACGAAAGGCCTCACAAAAATAAAAACTTTATATTATTGGAGAGTTTGCTTAAATTAATATGTAATTTCAAATAAGACAAGAACTTCATGAATGTAAGTTATATTGTATTTATCAGTTTAGTTCATTAAAGTATAGGTTAGATTTAATAGTGTCTGGTGACTTTTCCGCTTACGTACGTACACGTATTTTATATCGTAAACAAGTTATATTGTTAATTTAAACAAACTCTCCAATAATATAAAGTTTTTATTTTTGTCAGGCCTTTCGTACTCAATGAGTACATCTTCGGACTCACACAACTGATACAGTTAATTCAGTTCGTGTAATTCAGTTGTGTGAGTCCGATGATGTACTCATTAAGTACGAAAGGCCTCACAAAAATAAAAACTTTATATTATTGGAGAGTTTGTTTAAATTAATATATAATTTCCAATAAGACAAGAGCTTCAAGAATGTAAGTTATATTGTATTTGTCAGTTTAGTTCATTAAAGTATAGGGTAGATTTAATAGTGTCTGGTGGCTTTTCCGCTTACGTACGTACATTTAATTTTATCGTAAACAATTTATATTATATTTGTCAGTTTAGTTCATTAAAGTATAGGGTAGATTTAATAGTGTCTGGTGGCTTTACCGCTTACGTACGTACACGTATTTTTTATCGTAAACAATTTATATTATATTTGTCAGTTTAGTTCATTAAAGTATAGGGTAGATTTAATAGTGTCTGGTGGCTTTACCGCTTACGTACGTACACGTATTTTTTATCGTAAACAATTTATATTATATTTGTCAGTTTAGTTCATTAAAGTATAGGGTAGATTTAATAGTGTCTGGTGGCTTTACCGCTTACGTACGTACACGTATTTTTTATCGTAAACAATTTATATTATATTTGTCAGTTTAGTTCATTAAAGTATAGGGTAGATTGAATAGTGTCTGGTGGCTTTACCGCTTACGTACGTACACGTATTTTTTATCGTAAACAATTTATATTATATTTGTCAGTTTAGTTCATTAAAGTATAGGGTAGATTTAATAGTGTCTGGTGGCTTTACCGCTTACGTACGTACATGTATTTTTTATCGTTAACAAGTTATATTGTATTTATCAGTTTAGTTCATTAAAGTATAGGGTAGATTTAATATTGTCTGGTGACTTTTCCGCTTACGTATGTACATGTATTTTTTATCGTAAACAAGTTATATTGTATTTATTTAGCGAATACATAGTAGCATTCAGAAAACAGAAGGTATTCAAAGACTACATCATAACGCTTTTGTCAATGACCTCAGGCGTCACGGGCCTTGTTTGTCGCGTATTTGCATATAAATCAGGGATTGTCTCGATAATCTTCTTTGAGTTGTTGCAGGAAATAGAAATATTTGCTCTGTTAATATTTTATATTTCTGTAGTATTTTATTCAGTCACATGTGTGGTTACTTGTTTTGCAAAATATAAAAGCTTAGCAGTTAATTTGCTGGTCAAGGACAGATAATTCACATGAGATGCAGAATAGATTTGGTATTTTAGTTAGGGGTCGGTCTCGCCAAAGATCAAATACAATCAGATCACACGTTCAGTTGCTAGGAATCCCAGATAATCATATAATCATTCTTTTCTCAGGTCATTATGTTATTATTTAATGACTGTGATCTATTTATGTCCTGTTTCTATCTATATAACGATCAGTATTCCGTGCAAAGGTCCAAAACTACGCAGGGCTTCTCACTCATTCTACAGATCCTTTTCTCGTATTTGTACATGTCTAAAGGTGTCAAAAGAAATAAGTCCATTTAAATAATTATTATCTTCAATAATAATTCTGTTTATAAATTGAGATCCTTGCATTATACTTAGCCTACAGACAAAATATGTTTATTGTAAAAAACTGTCGACATACATTTGATTTGTACAAAAAAATTTAAATGATCTTAAGTGATAGTTAAATACTTATTCAGTTCACTTCATTTGCCCAACTCGTGCCTTTTTCCTCGTTTTTAATATACGTTTTATGATTTTAAACACGCAAAAAACTTACTTATACTTGTAAACTACAATACACTATATCGACCATGATTTTAATCCAAAATATCTACCTAATGTCAAGAGAGTGCCAAATATATATTTATAAAACTATTTGAACGCCGATATAACCAACCTAGTACACCCCTCTTAGATCTTGATCGACCTCATAAGGATTCAAATTTATTTCAAGAGTTCAAACGCCGTTCAAACCGGCGAAATGGAATATATATATATATATATACGTTGAATTGTATAAATGGCAATAGTCTTATTTAATTTCAATAAACATTGAATCACAAAAAGTACTTGCTCCGCCGGGAGTCGAACCCGGATCTCTCACTTGCCGGGTGAATGTGCTACCATTACACCACAGAGCGCTTACTTTTTCCGATTCAATTATTTTGTATTTGCCGTATCTGTCACATATGCGTTTAAATAAGCAAACTAACATATGATCGGAAGACCAAACACCTGTCAAACGACTTGTTATTTACGTTAAATTGTATAAATGGCAATAGTCTTATTTAATTTCAGTAAACATTGAATCACAAAAAGTACTTGCTCCGCCGGGACTCGAACCCGGATCTCTCACTTGCCGGGTGAATGTGCTACCATTACACCACAGAGCGCTTACTTTTTCCGATTCAATTATTTTGTATTTGCCGTATCTGTCACATATGCGTTTAAATAAGCAAACTAACATATGATCGGAAGACCAAACACCTGTCAAACGACTTTTTATTTACGTTAAATTGTATAAATGGCAATAGCCTTATCTAATTTCAATAAACATTGAATCATAAAAAGTACTTGCTCCGCCGGGATCATATTGACAGATATACAGATCAGGCATGACTCATCTTAGATCAAAATCAAGAAAGGAAATTGAATCTTTTTTCATGTGTAGCTGTTTTTTTAAATTCCTATTTCACTTGGTGGGCCAAAAAAATACAAGGGGGATACTATTACATATCATCAGTACGATTGAACACGAGCATCACCATAACTGATTGCAAGGGAACGTGGGGCGAATATACGTACCATGGCCTTATTAATTATGTAACACTAGAAATAGAACTATAGTTATCTCAGAAGTACATTTTGTATCTACTAATAAAACCTAATTCTTCAAGAACACTTATTGAACTTTGACTAAACATATGTCGAAGAAAATACCCAAACACTAGCTATGTGAAGAAAGCTAACTGTATAAATCTTGGATAGAACAATGCCATCAAACCTGATATTTTAAATACTGATATCTCTACTGCTTAAGAAATGCAGTAAGTTGAAGTTTTTAAGAATTTTGTTTTTAATGCGAATCTTCTCTCAAAATAAAATTTGCAAATTAACCAGCCTATCTCGTATTTTTACAAACAAACTGTTTAATATCATTGCACTAAACTTAATATCATTTATTCAGTAATTGCTATGTATTGAGTAAGTACCTCAGTTAATTAACTTTGTTAACCCATTTAATGTAATAAAACTAGTTTAAACGGCACTCTGCATTTAAAAGTAGAATATGAAGCTATAAAGCTGAATTGATCCACGGTAGCAGCTTTCATACTTCAAATGTACAAAACATTGTATAAGAGTTTTGCTTTAAAGAGGTTTAAATTTTAATTTTACCAAAGTGGTCGCTTCTTACATATAATCTGACACAGACCACCATGAAATATATTCACTGCCCTTGATTTTATATCGAGGTTTTAAACTAACTTAAACTATCACCTTCACTACAGCATAATATAGGAATACCGGGGTAGTAGTAATTTGTGTCCTACTGTTCATATGTAGCGGTAGCTCTAGAACATTATTTATAAGAATGATTCAAGATTCTGCCTACTGTTTACAGTACCATATACCGCATCAAAAACGGTTGTTCTATTTTATATCAGTTCTTCAAATCTGCTAACCTTAAAAGTCATTAGAAAAAAATTTCAGCAATTCTGAAGAAAACCCATGTTGTATATATTCTCAAAAGACATTTTGTATAAACTTTCATGTTCAACTCAGAAGTGCATGTTAAGAACATGTTTATCCTCTCTGATTTATGCCTCCTCTACGGTATATTCCCTATGAGTTCATTTCCTTTAGAAACTTTTAAGCCAAAATATAAAATCTCTAAAATTACTACACTTTTGCCAAGATTTATATTAAATTTCTCATACACAAAAGACTGTGGACTCTAAGCTTTGTCCTTTGCATAACCTTAAACATTAACAGTCTAATAAAACCTATTCTTAAACAGACACCTTGAAATAGTCTGAAGTTATGTTCATTCGTAACATCTGCGAAATTACAGTTTTTTTACTGCCTTAACTTGCCTATGATGCCTTAAATTTTTAAGCTGTAAGCTCGACAAAGTACTTGATGCTTAGATAAAGACAGTTGGTCTCACTTTGTGTACAACTGAGTATCCCAACTATGTGCATGATAAAAAGAGTCCCATACTGTAGGTTTTTGTTACTCAAATGGGTTTTGGAATTATAGGGGTATGCTCTCCCCACCAACACTTGACATTCATGGTTTCAAATTACATGGTTTTTTTTTTCAAATAGCCTATATAATTTTACCTGATTTATTTTAATGTAGCCTACTAAGTTCTGATATGTGATATTTTATAACTACTCTACTACTGTGTTTTTTATTATGACAGTAAAACATATTGACTACGGAAGACTGCTTGTATTCTTTTGCTCTGATTTTTCATAATTTTAAAGTTTTGTACTTTAGTTTAAGATTTTTATCTACTGTACTGTAATGTTGCTCCTGTATATACTCTGATTTCTAATTTCATGTAATACAGATAACATAAAATACTATATTTGGTGTACTTAAACTTTACTTTCTAACTTACTTGACCTATCTTCTTGTAATACTTAGTCTTTACTATCCATGTAATACTATCCTTTAAAACATTGTTATATGTGTGCATTTACTTGTTTTACTAACATGTAGGCTATTTGTCTTATACGAACCCAACCTCTTATATGTTGGTTTTAGTATACTTATGTTTTACTTACTATCTTATTTAATCTAGTTCGTTAAATATGGACGTAACATAACGTTTTATTCGTAAGTACTTATTAATTTCATACTATTGTAGTACTTTCCTAACTTATTGTATTATTTATTTAGGACTAGTTTTATTTTTGCAATAGTTTCATTAAATTTTACCATTATTAAAACAGGGGTAAAACTAATAAATTAGGAATTTTAAAGAATTTTAATCACAGAGTTTCATGAGACGACCATTTCTATAAGCAATCCACATTACACGAGCCCACACACGTAAGCAACAGGTAGTGTGAGAGGAGGCTTTGTTCCTACCAAACTTTTGGTTCAATAAACTTGTCATCATCAAATGCACTAACTCCAAACTCTGATAATTAATCAACACTCCGATGTAAAGTTGCGTAGTTAGGCCTGGAGTTTTATGGTTGTTTGTTTTTTCCAATTAAAAAAGTGTGTAGCTCAGTTGTTAATGAGTTTGGCTCAGTTACAGGAAAAAACAATAAGTTACGTAAAAATTCCACACAAATAATTCTATAAAGGCCAATTTCAAATATTCATTGGCGAAATAATATGTATTTGTTTAATTTTCATGCCATAAACATGATAGACTAAATGTAGAAGTGTTTCAATTCAGTAAATTCTTATTAATTAATTACCTAACATTCTTCAGCCCCCGTAGCTCAAGTGTGTACCACGTAGAACAGCAGTAGTGATCGATATAAGTCTTCAGAAGTAAACCTATGCAAGAAACAGGATTTTCCGGACATTTGCCATCATTCATAGATACAAATAATCAGTAACCTATGAATAAGTCTGCTTCATCAACTTGATTCTGTACTATTTTTAAAAGGATTCAAAACTTAATATGTGGTTGGTGAATAAAATAATCAGATTATTTTTTTATTACACAAAACAGATTTTAGAACAAGAGTACGTATAAATTGTCGCATAAGCTATATATTGAATCGACAGAGTTTCAAAGATTCATGGGAACTTATTTTGGATCTATCGGATTATTTTATTTTAAATATCTAAAATAAATCAAATATCACTCTTATTTATTTAATTATGATTTATCATACATTTATTAACTTATTTATACAATTTACTTTTCCGAAGAAGTTATTAATAAAATGTAGGTAACAAATCTTATTAGTGGTGTTTACTTATATTTCGTACAATTATAAAATTAGTTGTAATCAAATTACTAACTCTACTTTTTCTCTTAAGCGAGCGCTCTGAAGATTGGTCCTTTAATAACATTTGTAAAACAATTACTTTCAGAATATGGATTTTTACATACCAAAAATAAGATTATATTACAGGTTTTTTTTTTAAATTTTGTAATTGTATTAAGACCGACAGTCGCCTGTTCAAGTGAACAAGCAAACCGCTCGTCTGCCTGGCTGCATTGTTGCCAACAGGATTTAACCGAGAAGGCGCTTTCATACGCTGTAAAATGAAACACTTTTCCAATTAACTCCTAAATTAAACTCTATGCATCGTGGTTCACGAAACCCATACGTTCCATAAAATAAATATAAATATATTTATTTTGCAAGGTCAGAAGTCAACCTTATTTAAAATGGTGTGAAGGGACAAGCAATCCACAACTCAAACTGAAAGATTAAAGTAATAAATAATATTAAATCATAATTATGATCTTGTCAATATCATTATATTAAATTCAACTCTGGACATGTGAGTTATTGATAGCAAAATGAAGCAGTTCTATTTAAAATCATGAAAAACTTGGATTCTTAGTCGTTTTTTCGTAACAAAAGTATAGGTTGACAAAATAATTTTGCATAAAAAGTTATGTAATAAATTAAATAAACCCAGACCTATAAAACAATTTTATAAATTTTTCGGACAGGTTCCACCCCTCAGCCATGTCTGAGTGACGTTTAACACAAGATTTCTCATTACTTGTGGCTTTGCCTTTTCAATTATCAAACAACTAATAAAATAACGTGCTATACTTTTTGTATTGCAATTCACCTCTGGCTGTTAAAATTACTTTATAGGTTATAAATTTGTATTACATTCTAATAAACAAAGCCGATGTATAACTCATTCCTGCCCGCTGTTTATACTTAGGAATAGTCACTAATATTAGGTAGGTATCGCTGTGTAGTCACAGTAATCAATCATCTATATACCTCCGTTGTGTCGCTATTAAGTAAAAAATTGGCATTTATAGATTCATTGACCTACAGTTCATATATAAAAATGATGTTTATTCAAGGCAATAGTCCATTATTATTGTATACTAATTAAATACATAAATAAGTACTATCCTGGTAGATATGATATTGTTAAAGAGTATTGTTTGACCATTTGGCGTTAAAATAGTTCATAAATTAGGGAAGGAGACTTGTATTTGAAATAATTAGGTAAATATTTGGTAGCATTGTTCAGATATAACTTGGTTTTAAGAACGTTTTTATAATTTATTAATCTGTCGATTTTACGTTGAACTCGTAGATCGCTTTCTTTCGATGACACAGTAATTGGAAAAGTTTAAACCAACTTTTGTCAGTTAGTGTTTGTTGATGTATAAAATTACCTTGTTATGAAACGTTACCATTATAAAGATATCAACTGGTTTGACAGTCTGAATTTAACTTTTTAAATCTTAAAAATTTTTTTTGCACTGATTTTATTTATTTACAGCTATTCTCTTGTCATCAATGTTTTGAATCAATCAGAGTTGTTTACAATGAATATTTCATAATAATGTTTAATGATTATTGAAAATCCATTTTTATAAATATATCGGCTTAGTTTTACAGTCTTAACTTAGTTAATAGTTATTTATTAATAAAAACTTTATTTATTTATTTATTTATAAAACTTAGTTATTTATCATGTTATTAATGTGTTGTTCGATCCAATTGGGCTCAATAATTAACACAATGTATTGTGTTGTATTTATAAGAGGAGAGGTTTTTGCCACGATTTGATAATATCGCACTGCAAACTGCTTCTTTATTATATGAAGAATCACAGACAAATAAAATTGAATTTTTGCTCTTGGATGATTTTGTTATACCTTTATAACTAGTCTTAAAGCAAATACTATCAACTAAATATAACAATAATAGATATGGCATAAAATACCAAACTATTTTTTTATATCATACTATATTTTATATTGTAACTAAAACATATTTTTTATTTTGATTATAGTTTTTTTTGCATTGATACTTTGTTTAATAAAATGTTTGTTGGCTGAGCATTAGCAAAGCCTATCACTCGAGGGGTAGAAGAAATTTAATTTCTGTGTCTCTGTTCGTCCACACGATATATCGAAAATAAACTGATCTATAGATTTGAAATTTGCATGAAGCTTCTTTTGTATATGAATAACATTGAGTTCACTGATAACCAATCCATGGGTTTTATCTGAGTGTTAGCGCATATTTTAAATTGGTGTTATATGTAACCATGATGGCATTATCATAGTAGCATAATAAATACATGTTGTTTAATTTATTATACTTATAAGAAGTTTTAATGTATAAGATATTACCACTTGTAACGAAACACATACAAAAACCATCTTATGGTGACTTGATGTGTAGTCTTTTTTATTTAAACTCTGATAAGAAACCCAATTTAGTCAAAAAATGTGAATTTATCATATAGGAAGATATCTTAAGAGAGATTTCATATACCGGTATATAGATTTTAAATTTTTCATGAAACGTCATTTCTACTTAGACAAGAATGATTATTATATTATTATATTGGTTATATCATTTTGATAATGATATTATCAAAATGGATGGTGCGTATCCAACCATGAAAATTGGTTGAGTTTAGTTGAAGACTTCCTCAGTACACAATTTCTCTTTTTTGCCGAAGGAAAAAATATCATTTCCGTAGACAATCTGTCGTTCTATAACAAATTCAATGGGCTATAGAAAGTCTATTACACAACACTAGTGGCAACAGTATGACGTACTCCTACCTTGCATATAATTACGTTCTACTACTTATTTTTTATCACAGAATAACAGAGAATTCAGGTTTGTTATTTCCATCTATGATAATACATTATTTCATAATACGTTATTTCATATATGATGCATTTTGGGAGCAAATCCTCATCAATCTTAACTAATCAATTTCTTAGTATATTTCAAAATACCGACATGGGAACTAAATAGAGTACCATAATTCAGTCAAACGTGAATTTTTCAATTTTAGTCTTTATTTCAATTAAATATTAAAATTAATCTATTGAAATAAAACTAAAATAAATCAACAACCACCATGTTTACAGACAGCTTTAAAACAAAGAAGTAGACATATTAACTAACTTTGACAGTTGAAAGTTGAAAGATGTGGTGGTGACGAGTTTATTAAAGAAAACGTTTGGTGAAAACAATTCATGCTTCTCTTGTCTTTCACAGCAACCCAACTGTTAATTTCTAATTAATAAATTACTATTTATTCACTTCACGGTACTAGAAAAATGCATGCAACAAATCTCATGTGCCTCATAAAACGCCCTTGAGAATAATTTCTTACCACTTAATTACATAAACATGCAAGTAAAGCATGCCTGTCATATGTAATAATTAAGTAAAGACTAGTTTGATGTCACGTACTCTGTAGTTGATTAGTTGTATATTATTACATATAAGTAGCACAAAGTGGGTTGTAAAGGACATTACACAAACCATGTATAAAGTTATTGATATAACCTACAGTATTAAAAAGGTTTTATCTTATAGGTTAATACGAAAATTTCATTTGGGTTTACTGTGACTACCATTGGCGATGCGTTTAGTATCATCAGAAATCAGTTTTTGTTTTATAATTTACGATTCACATTTTTCGATCGTAGCTCATACACTTCGTAGCTCTTTCGGAAGAAAACCATAAGTTGGGACCAGGTTATGATGGAATTGGTCCTATACTGCCAATCATCTAAAATGGAAAGCAATTATTTAGAAAATACGTAGAAGTAGTAAAGAAATGAGATATTACTGTTATTAATACTCATCTTGTTTATAATATTTTAGTTTTTGACTTCTAAATGAGGAATTAAATGTTTACAATAATGTACAGAACAGGCACCATTAACAGTTTTGCCATAAAGAAAAAAGGACGTGTACTTCAAATTAATCGACAACACTTTTAATAGTTTTTTCAATAACAATAAAGGAATGTTCCAGGTTTTGACTTGTTCCAGGGTTTGCGCGGATTTTTACAGTCCCATTTCCTGCAGTTGCTGTTCTGGTCACGGATATGAAATTTATACTCATAGCAGAGGACTATTTTGTTTGGAAACGGCTCCATTACATTAGATTCGTCCACGATCTCCTTCAACGTCAAACTTATATTTGCTCTCTTTGCCTACTACTTCTGAACGACGAGCGCAAACATATCGATCTCTTTGCTGTTATCTGGGTTTACATATCGAAGACAAGACAGAAGAGAAGAACAATGAGCAAGGCTCTGAGAAAGAACAGCAGTGAAGTTACATAACCCAAATTTCTCGTTTCTTCTCGTTGTTATAATCAAAATAGGTAGGACTCCTTCTCTAAGGTAAAAAGGCTGAAAGAAAATCTACCAATAGTTAATACCATAACTGCAGAAACACAATCATCAGTTTCAGCGATCCAAGTTAGATTGGTGATTTTTATTTGTATTTAATTTGTGTATATTATAAAATACAAACTAAGTGTGAAGTCCACCACTTTCATGTTTTGAACATTTGCATCCCTAATTCATTTTTTCTAGACATGAATTATGACAGAATAGAGATTATTTTAAATAGTAAGAAATTAAAGCTACTCAAGCTGAAAGTGACGGGATATGTCATATTATCGCCGCCAGATAGCTCTGAGGTAACTGAACCTGAGGTTGCTGGCAGTCCGCCACTGTGTGACGAGCGAGCAGCGGTTTTACTGTGTCACACCCAAGACTTCCCGTACCGTGCCAATTTTGGCCTTTGCAGATTTTATTGTTAATTCATAACTCTAAGCCAAAATTATTTAAAGATTTTCATATTGTTAGAATATCTTTTTACATCCAAGCATGTATGCAGTTATAATTTAGTTTCTTATGTGTAACAGGCACCTTTCTGTGTTATATGAAGCTGAAATCTAAAATATGAATAAAATTATAAATTCCACATTTCTAAAACTTTTTCAAAATACACTATTTGGTCATAATCCTAATTGAAAAGTAAAGTTGTCCATGATTTTCATCTTTCTTGTACATATTTCAGGTATTCCGCTAGAAAAGCCGTCCTGCAACCATGTTTTCACATCGGTTTTCATTTGCATCACTACAACCCATTCTTAGACTGGCAGTAACCTACCAGTAACCACAAAACCTCAGGGGCGGTCTTACTTTCAAGGCCGTACGGGTAGTGGCGACCCCGAGGTACCCTAGCTAATGCTCCAGATCCCTTCTCTTCTTGTTCTGGAGGCCTATGGCTGGCACACTTCTCTATGTGTCAGCCTATCTCTCTTCTTCACTCTCTTCTATCTGAGGTAAAGTTCCTCAACTCTTCGATCTAGTTTCCCTTTCATTTCTCCCACTAGGGGCCAAGCCACGGTGGAACAGCGTTAGGCCAGGGCTGAATGGCTGGTGGCAAACCAGTCTATACTATGCGGACTCTGGACACCGACGACCCTCCAGTTTAAAAGCAGCTTACCCAGGCATGCGGGGCTCTGTCTGGGCGGGACCTTCCATTCCCTAGCTTCTCGTGGGAACAACATGGAAAGAAACAAAAACAAAAAACAAAACAAACCAACCCTTGAAACAGTTCTGAAGCTGTTTCTAACCCTACCTCTTCCTGCTGAGGTAGCTCCTGAAGCTACCTCGCACATACCACCACCTGGCAACACAACTCAAGAGGTTGTTATGCCAACATCCCTACCTTCTCCTCAAACAAAGTGCCTTAGGAACACAGGAGGTTCATTGCACACTGAAGCTCCCATACATGGCAAGGCTTTATCTGAGGAAGGCAGTACAAGCGCTGAGGAAGCAAAATCCCTTCAAGATATAGAAGATCAGCTCCTCAACAGCCCAAGCACTCCCATGTCTACAGGTACGCTGGATGATGCCACAGAGCAACTCGGCAACCTCAGAATGAAGAGGCCCAATCTCACCACTGCTCAAAGAAGAGAAGCACTAAAGGCTAAACTTCTTGAAAAGGGTGAAGCTTTTGACCCTTCCAAGTGGAGGAGGGGGAAAAAAGAAGAAGAAAAAGAATCCAGAAACGGCAGGAGGTCTCAACTCCGGGCCCAACTGCGGGTACCAAGGCGGGGGTGGGGTCGGCCAAACGCCCCAGAGGCACCTTGGTCACCCCGCCCTCCGCTGAGGGACCCGCCAAAGAAGGCTAGGAGGGGAAACCCAAAAGCCCGAAGCCCACGATCCCGAGGCCTCTGGTAGCACACCCAAGGCTACCTACAGAGAGGTCGCAGCGATTAAAATGGCCATAGCCCTCGAAGGCTACCCGGAAGCGAAGCTTAGTGCAGAGCAAGGAGAAGCCATCGAGGACGCAATTATGGAAGAAATCCAACCCCTGGAGGATGGTTCCGTTCCATCGTTTGCGGGCACCTACCTAGAGAAAGGTGTTTTAATTGCTTCCTGCATCAACGAGCACACCAAACGTTGGCTGGGAAGAAGTTATCCAAAGAATAAAAACCTCTGGGAGATGATATCTCTCTGAGAGTGGGTCTGCGTAAGGACATCTTGAGGTCCACTAGGGTGTTTTTTCAGAGCTCACCCGAAGCTTCTGAAGAAGACACTTGAAAAGGTACTTGAGATGTTCAATAAGCAGAAACCCCAACCTGAAATGTAAACGAGTGGAAAATCCTTCCATCCAAGCCAGACCCGAAAGGTTACGGATTCGTCTGCTTTCCTGGACGAGGTCTGCTACAAGGCTGTGAAGGCTTCCAACTGTAGAGCCAACTTAGGACTCTGGCAGGTCTCAATTGTCTCCTCGACAGTCAAGGACAATGCCACGAGTTCTACAAATCAACCTCCAGCACAGTAGGGCTGCCTCGGCAGCCTTCTGCCAGTTCTTCCTCCAGGAGGGATTTGATCTGGCACTGATTCAAGAACCATGGCTTCACCAAGGGAGAGTGGCGGGCCTAAATGAAACCAAAGGTAAGTTAATTTACTGTACCTCTCTAAGGAATGTCAGAACCTGCATCCTGTTGAGGAGAGGCTTGGATTTTCTAACCCTCAACGAATTCTGCTCCAGAGATCTCACTGTGGGCACACTGACCTGGAAGAATGGAGGTATAGTGCAGAGCGCAATTGTAGGCTCCGTATACTTGCCATATGATGCCAGGGAACTCCCTCCATCAAGAGACCTAGAGCTCCTGGTGGAAGAAGCACAAGCCAGACGTCAACAACTTCTTCTAGGTTGTGACGCCAACGCCCATCACTCTGCTGGATTGGGGCAGCACCAACACTAACCCTAGAGGTGAGGCACTTTTACAATTTCTTCTAAGTAGGGACCTATTTATATGTAATAAAGGTAACCGCCTACGTTCGCAACACGAATTAGACAAGAAGTTATTGAACATAACAATCTGCACACAAGGAATACTTGGAATGGTTGATAAGTGGCACGTAAGCGAAGAGGCCTCATTATCGGATCACAGGTATATCCTCTTTAACTTGCAAGATGAGGCTGCAGAGGTCCTCTATCGTAATCCCCAGGAGGACTGACTGGTTGGGATATAAGTCTGACCTTCAGTCACAGTTGGGATCGGTAGGCGGAAGGGTCGGTGCGATGCTTCACAGACATAGATCAGATAGCTTCTGACCTGCAGAATGCTATAATCAATAGCTTCCATGACAATTGCCCATTGCGACGGGGGAAGAGTCGAACCAATAGTAAGTGGTGGACTGCAGACCTCGCTCGCAAAAGGGCTAATGTCAGGAAGCTGTACAATCAATGCAAAAAGGAGCCGTATCTGGGAGTCCTATCATAGAGCTCTAACAGAATACAGCCTAGCAATTAAAAAAGCAAAAACAAGTTCCTGGAGGCAGTTTACACAGAAGGTAAATGAGTTAAGCGCGGCAGCTAGACTGCAACGCTTGCTAGCCTCAAGTCCAACCGGTCACTTGGGATCTTTAAGGTCCCAGGGAGGTCAACACACTTCCGGGTCTAGTGATAGCCTCAAACTTCTCCTTGAGACTCACTTCCCTGATTGTATCTTTGAGAATGACGACACTGGAACGTCTGGTAATCACGAGGCAGGCTCACGGCCAAGAGCTTGTCGTGGTAGCTGGGCCATTGCCAGAAGGATTGTCACTCTCTCTAAAGCCAAATGGGCAATTTCTAAATTTGCCCCTTTCAAATCTGCAGGAGGGGATGGAATCTTTCCGGCCCTGCTTCAACAAGGGCCGGAGAATCTCCTTACCCTTCTATGTGAACTATTCAGGGCGAGCCTAGCCTATGGGTACATACCACAAGTCTGGCGTCTCAACAGGGTGGTCTTCATCCCTAAAAAAGGGAGAGCGGACTACTCTGTCCCTAAATCTTTTCGTCCCATCAGTTTATCTTCGTTTTCTACTGAAAACATTTAGAAAGACTGGTGGAGAGGCACCTGAGAAAGGGAGTTCTCTCAGACACTCCCCTTCATCGCAACCAACATGCATACCAGCAAGGCAAATCCTGTGAATCAGCACTGCACCAATTAGTCAGTAGGATTGAGGATAGCCTGTCCGCCAAGGAATTGGCATTGTGCACCTTCATAGACATTGAAGGAGCTTTCGACAATGCCAAATTCACTGCAATGGTAAGTGGAGCACAGCGACGTGGCCTCGAGCCAGCTCTGTGCGGTGGCTTAGGGCCATTGCTGTGCTCCAGACGGATCAGGGCCGATCTCAATGAAGTATCGCTTGTGATCGCACCCACAAGGGGATGTCCTCAAGGAGGCATCCTGTCACCTCTACTGTGGAATCTAGTAGTAGATGGTCTACTTGAGGACCTTACTAACAACGGAATCTATGTCCAAGGATATGCAGACGACATAGTCCTTATGGTACAGGGAAAATTACACAAATGTTGTTGTTGATATCATGAATACCAACCTTCAACATGTACACAACTGGTGTCAGGGAGAGGGGACTGAAAGTAAATCCCTCTAAGACAGTAGTTGTACCATTCACTAGAAAAAAAGAACCTAGAGTCTCTTTCTAGGCTGAAACTCGCATCCACTCAGCTGGAGTGGTCAAAGACAGTTCAAATATTTAGGACTGACTCTAGACCATAAGCTTACGTGGAATGATCATCTTAATAATATCCTGCACAAAGCAAAGTGGGCGCTCATGACGTCCAGGAGACTTGCAGGAATCTCATGGGGCGTAAAACCCCATATAGCACTATGGCTTTACAAAGCAGTTGTAAGGCCTCAAATCACTTATGGTTCATTAGTCTGGTGGACAAAGGTGAATCAGGTAACTGCCAAAGCCAAGCTTGAAAGCTTACAAAGGCTTTGGCACAATCTTTGTAACCGGAGCATTTCAGGAGCAGTCCCTCAGCGACCCTCGAGGTGGCTTTAGGACTTCTACCTCTTGATGTTCATATAAAAGCTGAAGCGCGTAAGTCAGCTTATCGGCTGATGGTTGCTGGCTTGTGGAGGAATGGCGCGTCTAACGCGAGCCATGGCGCCATCACTGAAGCTGTAAACCCAAGCGCTATTCTCGAAATGGTCTCCTACACAATGAGAACGGAGTTCGTATTCAATAAGCCATTCTCTGTTGACTTCTACTCCAGAGATGAGTGGAAATCGCAAGATAACATCCCAACAATAAGAAAGAGCTTTGTTCTGGTACACGGATGGCTCGCTTATTAAGGGTAGAACTGGATATGGAGTGTTTAGTCAATCCCCTAGAACTGCCCTTAGGCGGCAGTTTGGGTCGGAACTGCTCCATATTTCAAGCCGAAATCTATGGTATCCTAGCCTGTGCCAACCTAGGCCTCACCAGAAGGTACAGGAAATGAACATCTGTATAATGTCAGACAGTCAGGCAGCTCTTAAAGCTCTTGACTCCAACAGCATTTCATCCAAGCTTGTGTGGGAGTGCTTTAACACTCTCTGCAAGCTTGGATCACGCAACTGTGTGCGTCTTGGTTGGGTACCGGGCCACACAGGCATAGGTGGCAACGAATGCGCCGACAGGCTTGCCAAAAGCGGAGCAAGCAATGCCATACACCGGTCCAGAACCGAGTTGTGGTATAAGCAAGTCAGCCGCTTATCAAAGTATAAAACAAATGGTCCAGGAAGACACCGCTTGCGGTGGCAGAGTCACCAAGGACAAGCACTCGGCAAAAGACTGCTTGCCGATTCTAGCTCCGGATTCACCAGATGGCTGATGGGGCTGGGGAGGGATCGGGTTAAGCAAGTGATTGCCTTGATCACTGGACACGGCCACTTCAGGAAACACCTAAACACTCTAGGTTTACGAAATGAGGACTCGGAGTGTAGGACTCTGCAATAAGTCTGAAGAGACTGCAAAACACATAATACTGGACTGTGAGAGACTGGGAGCAAGGAGAAGGGCTCTTTTCGGTGATAAACAACCAGGCGACGAACCAGATGCTAGTATCGGGGAAAAGCTTCTTAGCCTAATTAAGGGCACGAAGATAGGCTTACCCCTCTAACATCAAAGGGGCACACAATAAGCTCAGGTTGACGTGTGAGGATCTAGGAATCCACCCCAATATCCCAAAGGAAAAAAAAAAAAAAAAAAAAACCTACAACATTATATATGTCAAAGTCTTAACTATGCATCAATGTTTATTTGGAAATAATTCACAACTGCTTCTAGAATCATGTCATCAAGCCGTACGAAAAAACTTTAAAATCTTGACCGAGACTTGTGATTAAATAGTATCTTGATCACATTGGAACCCGATCTTGACACAGATCTCACGCTTTCTTATCTCTTTTGTGTGTCAACTCAGAGTATTGTACAAGAACTTGTACGCTCAAATATTATATAACACTCCAGCTTTTGTTGTTTTCTGTATGCAAGCATTTTCTTTCTGTATGCAGCCACATGTTTATAAGAACATGGGAAGGATGCCAAGGGTACTGAAAATGTATATTCAAACGTGAGCTGTGATGGTTTGATCAACTGTTTAATCATTTTATTAGTGTCCATGCCCACATACTTTGAAGAGTCTGCCTTATTTATAAAGTTACTAAATAATGAATTTTAATGGGCTTACATGTTTTTCATACTCCAGCCCATACAGGATATCAGCTAAACAGAAAAATAAAATATTTCTTACGTAAATGAACCCACACAAAAACTTTGAATGAATCTTCAATCCTCAAAATCACTATATTTCTGTTCATTGAGAGAAAATTTGCTTAAGAGTAAAGCACTTCTTTATTTTATTTTATATACACAACCAATACCTTTGGATATACAATAAAAGTTAAATAGGATTTCCTCAGCTGCTTACTTGAAATTTGGAGCGTTCATCAAATAAAAAAAACTTTATAGTATAAAAATAAATAAAGGTTATTGCATCCAATTTTCACTAAAATCTAGGATGTTTTGTACGTTTTCAATGAGGGGGTTTAACATTTTAAATGGGATAAAATTTTCATAAAATATTAATATACTAAATTATACATTGTATTGACCCACACATATTGCACGAGTTTGACTTTTTCGTATGCTATTTTTCAGACTTATTAATTGCACTATTTTATGCATTCTTTTTTGACATTGTAAACTTTTGTTTTAAATGCATCTTCTGTTTGTTGATAAAAAGCTAGAAGTAAATGGTTTACGTAAACTTGTTGTTATAAAATGGGGAAGATATTTAAAACATATTTTTCTGGATATAATTTTTTCAGTCACTATACCTTTCTCCCTGATCCCCTTCATCGATTGAATTTATAATCAGAAAAATAAAAATATGGAAATTTCAACTCAAAGTTCAAACAGCTTAATTATTCTAAGTGCATTAATAGTATTACTATAAGTACTATTTTAATTATTATTTGTATATTTTATGACATAATTATATAGTTATCAGCGTAAACCTAGTATATGGGTATGCCGTATATACTGAGAATCTCCCGACTCTGTGACGTAGAGTTGTTAGACCTACCATTGACCCATGCAACTTCCTCAGCTGTGCTGGTAACCTTACTCCATTTTCTTCGATCATAATCTGATTTCCATAATCTTGGTTCATAATAACTGTCTCGTGGAAACGAAATTTTTATTCTCAATCACACAAGCCTTTGCGAATCATTCAAATTATAAACACTTGATTCTCATTTTTACAGGAACTCGTTCAATTCTAGGATCTCAAACAATTCATGACAATGCAGAACAAAATCATCAACAATATATCGTCTTCCCTAGCCACAGTTTAAACAATAAACTTGAAATCTCTCTCTTACCTCTACAAATATTCCCAAAATCTTATATTTTTTAACTTCGTTTCGACGTCGCGGACATGAAGGTACAAATATGCTATAAGGTCTTAATCATGCAACACCAATTCGTCGCTATTCCGTGCTTTATGACCTCTAGTAACTCAAGACTTAGAAAATTTTTTTGGTCTTCCCTAGCCACAGTTTAAACAATAAACTTGAAATCTCTCTCTTACCTCTACAAATATTCCCAAAATCTTATATTTTTTAACTTCGTTTCGACGTCGCGGACATGAAGGTACAAATATGCTATAAGGTCTTAATCATGCAACACCAATTCGTCGCTATTCCGTGCTTTATGACCTCTAGTAACTCAAGACTTAGAAAATTGTTTTGGTTCTTAATAAGCAACCCTTACCTCTTTGGCATTGATACATTCCAAATTAAAATATCATTTTGAGCTCTTTGATAAACATTATTATTAAGTGGTGTTTTGGTGATTATTTTCATCCAGATTTGAATTAAGAAGATCTTTGTTAACGACTGAAATAGCAAATACAGTTTATATATTTGCGTATCAAATATTACAATTTTTTAATGCACGTCGTTTAAAATTAACCTATTCTTGTCTCAATGTACTATAATTTCACGAACTAATTAACATATAGAAGGAAACTTTAGTTTTACCACTTGGAGAGCATTTCGCACCTTTCGGAAATTGAAAAGGAGTAGCTGAGTCATATATACTACCCTTACTTACTGATCCTTAGATTGAGATGTTTAAGGTCCACAAATTAAGAGGATGTAAAATCCGGAATAAAAAGAAAGCTATTAAATTAATCAGTCCCTTCAATTCGTCTCTTCTTGTTGGCATTCAGCTTTAGATCTGCTGAATTATTTTGTTTACTTTTTCCATTTTTTGCAGAGTTTATATGTAATAATTTAAATCCATTAGTTATCCTAACTCTATCCCAGACATACGTTTCTACAGAATGTAAATAGTATTTAACTAACATTTTGTTTAGTATTAACACAATAGAGTAACCTTTTCAATAATTTTTCAATGCTAGTACAGGATATATTAAAAATATGTCCCTTAGCCTTTAGTTATTAAATGATAAATAAATGTAATTTAGCCAATTAAAATATGGCATATTACGTTATTGGCTCCCAGTGGTAATATAAGATGTGTAGTCCAACCACTTCGATTCAGAGACTCTTGAATATTGCAAGCAGTTTGTACCCATGACGAGCAGTTCCTGATCGATATAACTTTTATTTGAAGGGATAGATATTTTTTTATTATTATTATTTCATGGAGCAATAAAATAAGTTTTATGGTGGATAAAGGAGTTTTCTGCATATTTTAGTGATCCAGAAATGTAATGACACTTTGATATTTTGCTTAGTAATTGAGTATTATTCAGCGTTGAAACCTTAATTTTTTAGATTAGTTTTTCAACCAGCACGATAAGTAATCCCTAGACCATTAATAGCACAACGTAAATTAAAGGACTTTAATAATTGAGTCATTAAATTATGTTTATTTTTTCAACGATGACTTGAAACTATATTGTAACAATACTCTGTCGTTAAAGTTTTTATGGCATCGGATTAATAAAAACCTTGATCTAAGTTTAAAGTATCTTGCAATCATTGTGATCTTGAACAATAGAGTTTAAAAGTTTCTTTAATTGGTTCGACGAGGCCAAAGGCACAATCTGTGTGGAACACTATCAGGTCATTATCAGAATGTAGGGTCGGCCTGTCTTAATTAAAACGTTATCAATGGAGAATCTTCTCTTTGGGCTTAGCTAAGTACTCTTAATAGACTTTTCATGGCTTCTAAATGCTATATATTTCTCCAGTAGAACACTAAAGTATTGGTTGAATTATAACAACTTGTTATTGCACCGTATTTTCTGTTCAGAACTTTGTTTAAGCTACAGTTTACACATTAAGAAATATCTATTCAAATACAGATATGGTATTTCTTTTCATTGTAGTATTATGTTACTGTACGAATATACAGACTTGCACATATCCTTAGCGTTGAAGTAAAGAAAAAAACTACTTGGAGGAATATATGTCACGATTTATTACTGGAAGCACCAATAAATAATGAGGTGTTTACCCATTACTCACATGATAATCAAAACGAATTAGTATTTTTATAATCAAATAATATATGGACAACTCCAACGGAAGTCGTATGTGAAAAAAGCATTGTTTAATTGCGTTCAGATATCATAAAACAATCCATAACTAATCTCAAATTCCATTCTCTCCATTATTTTATTGTGATACTCAATTTAATTTTATATTTATTGCAAAAAAAGTTTTACTAAAAATAATTGAGAACATTTCAAAAATGTATTATTTCACTCAACTCCACAGGTAAAAATTACACATCTATTTACTTAGTTGCTGGTATACCCGTTTATAGTATTTTTTTACAAACTATATGGATTTTTACAACTCAGTCCCATATGGCCTGTAAAAGGCTTCGCTGAATCTGCATGGAAGATTTAAATCTATAATCTCACTTTATCTTAAAATGTGGTCCGGACACACAGAATCTAGCAGCTCCCTATCTCTGTGACAGTCTGAGCCCCTGACATCTCCTGGTCACTTGAGCACTCGGCCGCTTGCAACATTCTCCATCTGGCAAGCTGGCCACTCCTAGGACTCAGGCAGATCCTCGGATAGCTCTCGTCCTTTGGCAGTTCCTGACATCTAGAAGCTCCTGGCGCCTGGCAGTTCCTGGTATACAGAAGGTCATAGCCTCTCGCAGATCTCAATCTCTGGCTGCTCCATGCCTTTAGGGGGGGAGCTATCAATCCTTGATAAAGGTTCTGCCATCTGGCAGCCTCGGCCACATGTAAGTTACGTCTTTTGGCAGCTTTAAAATGTTGGACTTCCCTGTCTCTCTCCCGGCCTCTAACTAACTTAATCTTCATATTCACTTGTAGAACGTTCATACCACACTTTCGTATTAACAATACTTCAACCTCTTCTGGTTCAGGCGGGCATACTTTAGTTCTACACATTGTGTTGTGGAATAGAAACAGTATCTAACAAATAATGTATTATTTGTTAGATAATAATTATTGTTAGATAGATAATATATGTTAGAAAATAATTAAAATTTACATTTATGTTGTAAATTTGTTATTATTGAAATAAATTGCGTTAAAGCGTTATTTTAAACCTGAAAAATAAGTGAAACCATTTCAATAGCCAACTTTAAGACAATAGAGCAGATTTTGATTAATGAAAACCGTTGAAATTTGACGGATTTGGTGGTGACGAGTTTATTCAGTGAAAAGTTTGGTGAAAACAGTTCACACTTTTCTTGTCTTTTACACCAATCCAACTTTAGATTAACTTTACATTATGTTGCGTCGATTGAACGTTATACTTAATGAAGGTTCACTATTCTATACTAAGAACATTCACATCGTAAACCCTCCCTAATAAAATTTTCTAAATCAAATCTTTTTAGGATTTCAATATATAACCTTACCAAGTTTTGTATAATCAACAGGTTTTGGTTTTTAGGCTTCTTCTAAATATTAAAAACTGGTAGCATTCTGAATAATGGTTAGTATTATAAATACAACGTGTGTATTATAAAATCCTGTATAATATAGGAACAATGTCCTTGTAGCAAAATGTAAGATTTCTGTTAACACAAATAATATTAATATTGGTCGAGGTAAGGGATGAGAATATTAAATTTCAACTTGCGTGTGTTTAAGAACTAACAGATATTAATGCAATACACTAATGTGTAATTATGTAAATAAAAAGGCAGGAAACGTAACAATATTTAACCTTTAGCTAATGCAAACCAACCTCAGTTGCCCGATTAGTTTATTATATTATATTTGATTTAGATCGCTTTTAGTTCATAATCTGAAAGATACATCTCAGTTGATAGAAGTTTTAAATATTTCTCAAGCGTAACTTTAAGAACCTCGGGCGCATCAAAACGGATTTTCACTGGACAACTCTCAGTTCTGGTTAGACTGCAGGCGATGTGGAGCGGTTACCACCCCCTTCGCCAACTCCACCACCACACTTACTCAACAAGATGTAACAAGACTCCACCCCTAATTATTTCATTTAATGAATATGATTAATTATTGATTAACTAAAAAATAAAAACATCATATATAAATAAATACGGAATCAAAATGCAATTTTGTAAGTAAAAAGTTTGGGCTTTGCATAACATTAATGATATATTAGTAATTATATGTCTTGTTCGAATTATAGTGTATAACATTTAAAAAATAGATAAAGAAGTAGTTTTATATATTTATACTAGGGATCAGCTCGGTTTGGATCCGGAAATGAAGTTGTCCAAACTTAAAATTATCAATTAGCTGACCTAAACCATAGAATTGGTTTTAACATCCTGACTAAAATATGCTGGCAGAATCGAAGAGATATAATGAAGAATCACAAAATCTTTAATAAATTAAAAATAAGTTGTATTGAAATTTAAAAAACATACTTTCACATTCAATCTTCGTTGTACTCGTATATTACTAGGAACTTCTCTGTTCTTGTTGCTTGTCTGTCTATTCATCCGTGTGATTGTTCTTGATAGGAAGTTCTAGAGACTTAATATGGTTTACATTCTCACCGTATTCATTGTGTTGACTATATATATATATACAGGGTGTACATAAAGTCCAGCACGGGTATAATATTTTCTGAACGATAACAGATAAATCAACAAGATTTGGTACATCAATACTACACCTAAAAATCTACTTTTTTAAGGAACTATGAGTTTTCTGTAATATCATGGGGACGTCCCGCAAGGAGTCGGAAGGAAATCTTAAATAGGAGCATAGGTCAATATGCACATCATTTTAAAGGAATTATCTATCAGAGTTTAATGCCGCAAACCGCACTCAAAAAGATTGATCCAGTACAAAATGGCGGCTGTTCAAAGGTTTTACTTGGTTACATTTTATTAGTAGCCATAACCCCACTAAAACAAAACTGCAACCAAACGAATACTGCAGCTAACTACTACATTATGCTTGTCAGTTGTACAGAAGTGAATTATGACGTTAGTTATCTTCAAGGGTTACAAATTTGGTCCTAATATATTGATAACGGGGAAAACCTGATAACAGTAACAATTAGAAATCTGTTATATTTGGGTCGCAGTTAGGACTTTCCTATTAGCCAGTCTACTCATAGTAGGCTATTCTAGTTTTCTTGTTTTAGTAGTGCTGTCCATCCTTTCTATCAGTGCGCTTTAGTACAAAAGAGTTTGTCGTATTGCTTGTAGTTCTTCAACTACACTATGTCGCTTGACGAACGTGAACGTATAACACTTCTTATGATGGTTGGTTGGGGAAATAACAGACGATCACACGAGGAAGCATGCCATTTATTTAATGACTACTTTCACGAGAGGCAGCCGAACATTCACAATTCGAACATTTACTCTGAAAACATTCAGTAAGTAAACATATTTTTTAAATAAAACATTTGAACAGCCGCCATTTCGTACTGGATCAATCTTTTTGAGTGCGGTTTGCGGCATTAAACTCTGCTAGATAAGCCCTTGGAATGATGTCCATATTGACCTATGCGGGATGGACAGCACTACTAAAACAAGACTAGAATAGCCTACTATGAATAGACTGGCTAATAGGAAAGTCCTAACTGCGACCCAAAGATAACAGATTTCTAATTGTTACTGTTATCAGGTTTTCCCCGTTATCAATATATTAGGACCAAATTTGTAACCCTTGAGGACAACTATTGACATATTGACCTATGCTCCTATTTAAGATTTCCTTCCGACTCCTTGCGGGACGTCCCCATGATATTACAGAAAACTGATAGTTCCTTCAAAAAGTAGATTTTTAGGTGTAGTATTGATGTACCAAATCTTGTTGATTTATCTGTTATCGTTCAGAAAATATTATACCCGTGCAGGACTTTATGTACACCCTGTATATATATATATATATATATATATATATATATATATATATATATATATGGTTCATAATCTATGGAAGAAAACTATGGACTTTGTTTGGCACTTTTGTTACATTCTGTCAGCCGCTTCAATCAAAGGGCTGAATCTTTTATTTTCATATGAATGCACCTTTATCAGGTTATTTATTTTCATGAAATATTCATGTTTTACTCTTTACTTTGGTTTTAGCTTATCACCATTAAAATAAGTATTTGACTTACACATAGCTTTCTCACGGACCATTAAATGCTGTCAGACGACTTATTTTGGGCATAACCAGGGCTTAAGAAATATCTAGATTTACGAATAATAGAATGGAAACTCTTTTTAGGCCCAATTATTCCCGTACATTCGTAGGTAGAAATAAATAAAGAATAAAGTCTGTCTTTCTTATAAACTCTACATTTAATAATAATTTATTATAATTAACTTTTTATTAGAAACTCTAAATTTTTCAGTATTTTGGAAAAAGTACTTATCAATATGAACATACTTACGTACTCATTCAGCGACCTCCATTCTGCCACATCCGCAATAATTTGCAATGTCTCCTATTTCTTGTATAGAAAATTTGGTTTGTCAAACCTTCGTAACTACCCCTTAAATTAAAAAGTAAACAAAAAGATAATTTTGTGTAAGAGGAAAACAATGAAATTCTAATAGATTTTGTATTTTAAACTATCTCACAATGTACTAAAAATTCTCGTATTAGACTAAACTAAAATACTGTATTAACCATCTGGTATTAGTCATATTAGTCTTCGTTAGTGGTACTTGAATCCAACTTAAATCCAATGTCCAACCATTTAAAGTTGTCCAAGATTATCATCTGTGTCCACAGTTTTCGAGGCACACCTATCTGTGAGGTGAAGCCAAATCCCTCCACAGGCAGTGGTGATGATAGTACTTGGGTGGAATTCAATCTTTTCTGGAGTGAAAGAAGAACGGTGAACTTGGAACTTACGAAGCACCATTACAATTCCAGTCTTCACCGAAAGTTTGCCAAATCTTTGACCTGAAATACAAATATTTTTATTGCAAGAGACCAGTTCAACCAATACCGTCTGGACGTACCGTTACCTATTAACTCTAAATGAATATTACTGTGTTTGAGATTAGGTTTGTATTAGTTTAAAACTAACCTCCATTTACTAATATAAAATTAAAACTAAAAGAGAGGGAGATATGTGTTTATTTACCTATACAGAATCTGGGGCCTATGCCAAACGGCATGTAAGAATAAGGTTTGATGTTGCCCTTGTTCTTCTTGCTGAATCGTTCAGGAATGAAGCGTTCCGGATCTGGGAACAGGTCTGGGTCATAGTGGAGCCCTCGAACTGATACCATCATGTGAGTACCTTTCTCCAGTAAAATCTCTGTGCCAGCGATTTGATAATCCTGGGTACACTCGCGGTTTAAGAAACCCAAAGGAGTGTACTTTCTAAGCGTTTCTGTAAAAAAACATCAATTGGAAAATAACCAGTGAATCTTCATGAAAGTAATTTAAAACGCCTAAGCGAAATTATGTTTATTCAAGTTTGTTTAGCCGTAATCCTACAAAAATATTCTGTTTTATCCACGCACGCAAGCGCGCGCGCGCGCGCGCACACACACACACACACACACACACACACACACACACACACACACACACACACACACATTAGTATGCACACTTTATCCTCTATAGTTAAAGTCAGAGATTAAGTAATTAACCATTATTAAATATTATGCAAAATAGCTGATATTTCAAAGTAATATTAATCCTTTTATTAACAGATACCAAGCAATTCAAGAAATCACTAATTCTTTCTCACTGTGGTATAGTTAAGTTTGGATATGGGAGACAGTATCTAAAATTCAGAAAGTCTATCTAATTTCAATTATGTGTTACTATGACATTTAGATTTATATTGTAACATATACATGGACTTATACTTTAAAAGTATTAAAATAAATATTTCAACTTATTCCGACGTATATTTTACTCGGAGCAATTTCTGTATATTCTTTTACAGTTTCTGCAATCTTTTTAAACATTAATATGACTTGACATATTACAAACCATTGCTTAACCGTAGTTTAATATTCACTAAACATTCAAAAGAGGTACTAATAATCCTTTAAATCATTTTAGTAGAAAAACTTCAAAACTATAATTTAACTTTTTTACTGTAATACAACTAGGCTAATCTTTATCTGTTACTTATGGAATTCTAGAAACCGGGTTTCTTAGTGAACAGGTTATATTTTAAGAAGTTATACACAAGTACGGGCAAGTAAAATAAAAAATTTACCGAATGACTTTCATTTACATTTTTTTTTGTAATCCACGCATAAGAATCAGAGTCAATAATAAGATTGTACCTTTCAAACCGTTTGTAAAATAGAAATTTTATTTTCATATTTTAATAAATCTCTACGATAAAGCGATAGTAAACTTTGAACAGTAATTAACTAATATTTATTGCATTTCCATATAACGTGTTGCGGAACAAATTTCGCTGAGGTTGCATGAGCATGTTAAGTCTTTAGTTATTTTAATCTTGAGATTTCCTACCGACAGAAAGAATAGAAATTATTCCAGTGTTTTGATAACACAACCAAATCCCATGATAAACATGCACCGTCATTGAACTCATTGTTGCTGTATAGAAATAAAGGTACATGCAAAATTTCTATGGGTGAAGTCTTTATCGATATATATTTCAAGATAATTTGGCTTGGCTACACATAATGCTATTACGTTACATGTTAAAATGTCAACGACTGTACTCAGTTTGGTTATTCTTCAATTTTTCTCGCTGCCATTATAGTTACTAAAAACAACCATTTTAAATTTTTGATAACGATCAGCCAAATCCAACGGAACGCCATGCATTATCAATGGAACTCAACATTGCCTATAGAAATGAAGCTGCAAGCCAAATTTCAAGTCTATTCGTCAGTTTTATTTCGAGATATCCTGCGGACAGACACAAATGAAATTGGCTTTGTTAACTCTCAGCCAATTAAAAAGCCAATATTTCATCGTTTATCAAACTTTTATTGTTTCTGTACGTAGCGAGTACTTCAGACACAACATACCGTCCACAACCATGTCGAGATATTCCATGTTCATGATGCTCTCATACGATATCTCCCGGAGAGAGTCGACCTCCTCTAGAAGCCTCGCTTGTACTGCTGGGTTCATCGCCAGCTCGTACAGACAGAAGCTCATGGTCCGGGACGTTGTCTCAGATCCGGCCACAAAGGACACGTACGCCTCAGCAGCCACTTCCATGTTTGTTAAATTCATCTTTGCACCTGTCAAACATTGGAAATTAAACATTATTAAGAATTCCCGCATACAAAACACTTGACGTAAGCAAAATATTTTGGATGTAAATTCAGTAAATTTCTGTAGAGTACATTATATAGGATTATTTCCAACAACTTGTACACTTAGGTAAAACATTGTATCTATAAATCCATTCAACTCTTTCGTTAATCAGCTTTATTTATAGCAAGTTAGAAATTGTGGGCGTTTAGATTTGTTTTAAAATATTTACATCGGTTATTACACACTAACAGGCAAACTAACAAATTTATTTTGGAAAATATTATAATTTTTAAACAGATTTATTTTCATTGTATCTCTTTTTCTGTCCCTGGCGACTATATAGAACACTTTTTAGAATTCTGGAGTAAATTCCAACAATTTTTGATTCGCTACAATTTCTGCTAACTCGTAAAGGTTAGAGATGGCTGCCGTATAAAATATAAAATTTAGACTATAACAATGCATCAATAAGTATAAACGTGATCGCTACTATATTTTTAACATATATTAAACAAACCTGGCGGTATTCAACCGCCTATAAGGAGTTTGTTACTTGCATTATATTATTATTAACCGTGTCATTATTAAATACAATTTTAATTGCAGTGGCCGTTTACAATAATTCTAAACATTTATCCTCAGATATTTCACAAAATTGAAAGAATAAGTTTTGTAACGCATTTTTACAATGTGTAATAACTATTATTTAGCAATAGTTCCCCCACAAAGGCTATGTATCTGTGGGTGGAAGAGAGTTCTCTCAGAACATGAGCTGACTGTTCATGATCTAATCGCACGGTTAAATTCATTCTTAAATCCTTTTTCTTATAATTACCTAAGACAGCTGTTCCCAAACTGTGGTACGCGTACCAAAGCGTACAGTCATGGCCAATGGTACGAACATTAGTGTAGATACGCCATTTTGGATTGTGCCGAAAAAGGGACATTTTATTATGAAGGTAGACATTGAAAACTAAAGTGGCAACACTGCGTATGGATCGCGCAGTTGTGCTGTCACTGTGAGCTCTATTTTGTTAACCTTAACGTACAAAATAATACATCAGTGATGCCAGGTTGTTACTTGAGTGTTCAGCTTTTAATTAAAGTACAGTTATTTGTTGTAAATTGTTCATTATTCTTTATTAAAAAGAAATAGATAAGTGGTTATAACTGGTCTCGAGGAAATATCGTAGCAATAATTTTAAGAAGCAAATAACATTGTCACCTGACAAAGATAAGTACCCTAATACCTGTATAGTCGCTCATGGTTTCCTCAGTGCGAAAAACACAACAAATGTGCAAAACAAAATTACGATGAAAATTATCTTAAGTTTGTTTTTACTCTTACAGAAAATGTTACTGAACCTTTGCCAAAATGTTTAATTTCTCTTGAAACGTCATTTAAACACTCAATTGACCATCTCTCTTAATGCGGGTTTCAACACCAACCAAATATGAACACTTTAAAGACAAATCTCTTATTTTTTCAAATGGAAGACATCTGAACTTAGAGCAAATAAAGTAGCTATTACTTCCTTTACCATACTGAACACAGGATCTGTTGAGGCATCAAACAAAGTAAGCCTGAAATCAAATCATGACATATACATTTTCTTATCAGATATAAATTTTGAGCTTCGAGATAGTTTCACTTTTGACCTATGGTTTTGTAGGCTGGCTTACTTGGCTGATATTTCCTCTAAGCTTAATGGCGTTAATAGGCATTCAAGTAGCATAGAATTATCCATTGTAGTATGTGACAAGACTAATGATTTGATAAAAAAAATCAATTGTTCAGGTGGTATAGTCAAGAAAGACAATGTTTCACGTTTCCATTCACTTAAAACCTTTGTAGAAAACAATGAGCTTTTACTTAATAACACACTATTACGTGACATCAGTGAACTTTGTAAAAAGTTGCATGAAATTTGTGCAAGTACTTTTAAGGAAACTTTGATGTTGATATGTGAAAATTTCACCCATTTCGTAATATCGATGGAAAATGGTAATACCTAATTTTTTTCAACAACTTAGAAAAGCAATTAAAAATATCATATTTTCCCAATCAATAATCCTGACTTTTTTCTGCTGTTTTAGTTTTTAAACGTTTAACAGTATTATTTGAATTTATAATAACTATATTACATTTGAAATCTCATATAAGTTTTGAAAGTGACCTTTAAAAATATATTTTTGTTTTATTTGTTGCAATGGTAAAACAGCACCTCTTTACCTAAGAATAGTCTTTTTTTAAGAATCATAAACCTTAAACACTTCTGTCATAAAATATTAAACATTTCAAAATAGCATTGTTTTACAGATTTGTGGTTTATTATCTATATATATATATATATACAGGGTGAGTCAGAAATATGGTAAAATATTTTAAGACGGGTTTCTAGAGCTAAAAGTAAGAAAAAAATGTTATATAAAGGTAGTTCCGGAAAACGCTCTATTACTGAGTAATGGCTGGCGAAAGATTTTTTGCTTCGTTTTCAGTTCAACCTGGTGAAATTAAGTGATTCTGAAAGGTTTTGTTCTTACTTTTTAACTCAAATAAGATGGAATGTCTAAAGAAAATCACCTGAAAAATCAAATAAAACCACTCTAGAGGTTGTAGTGTGAACAGTTTTTGAGAAAAATTATGAAATTAGCCAAAAAATGTCTTAAATGTTTGATGTCGAATAAACATTGTTAAATGACCAATAAACAAATTGTTTTTCCTAATACAGATTGTAGAGAATTTAATTCTGAAAACAACCATAATAAACAAAGTTAACTAAATGTGTAAAAAAGTTATGATATTGACTCCTCACGTAATCACACTACAAAGCAAACGTTTGCTGTTTTATAATAAGGAATGAGTATCTGATTGGTAACAGCTGGTGAAAAAATAAAACATTTTTAATTCAAAATTTTATTTCTAAATACAATAAACATCTACAATTGCTTTTAGTCTCACCGGAAGATTGAAAAGGATGCTCTAAATGACCTCCATTGTTTCAAAATGCACGCGTTTAGGCGTCTTTCTCATCAAGTTTCGGACCCATTCAAAAAATCCAGGTGTCTGCTTAATGGTTTCTATTCCATTATAAATGTTTAATCGGAGTTCTTTAGTGGTATCTATTGGGGAAGAGTAAACTAATGTTTTTTAAATGTCCCCAAAGGTAAAAAAAGTCCAAAGGATTTAAGTTTCGGTGATCTTGCTGGCCATGAAACTGAATGAAATTTTATGATTATCATGAAAAGAGCACTAGAGAATTGTCACTACAGTTCAATGTCAGCCAATCAAGTATTCGGAGAATACTACTACACGAGTACCAGTTACACCCATACCACTTCCAGCATGTCCAAGCTACTCCATGTTTCAGCAACTCTTTTGCCGCAAGACTTACGCTCCCCATGTTGTTTTTGTCGATGGCTTCTGTTAAATGTGCTAATCCAAACTTTTTGAATACCAATTTTGTTTACCAATGAGGCTCACTTTACCAGAACAGCTATCATTAACTTCCATAACAACCACATTTGGGCAGACAGAAATCCTCATGCTATCAAACCTAATCGCCCGCAACATCAGTTTTCAGTAAATGTTTGGGATGGAATCTTAGCAGATCATTTTCTCGTATTCGTGCTTCCTCCCAGGCTTAATGGCGTGGTGTACTTGAACTTTTTAAGAGACGAGCTACCTAACCTGCTTGATGATTTACCTCTGCATATGCGCCAAAAACATGTGGTTTATGCATGACGGGGCACCTACGCACTACTCTCTGGCTGTTCGTGGACACCTAAATGAGAGTTTCACAAATCAATCGATAGGCCGAGGTGGACCAGTTTCATGGCCAGCAAGATCACCGAACTTAAATCCTTTGGACTTTTTTACCTTTGGGGACATTTAAAAACATTAGTTTACTCTTCCCCAATAGATACCACTAAAGAACTCCGATTAAACATTTATAATGGAATAGAAACCATTAAGCAGACACCTGGAGTTTTTGAAATGGGTCCGAAACTTGATGAGAAGACGCCTAAACGCGTGCATTTTGAACAATGGAGGTCATTTAGAGCATCCTTTTTAATCTTCCGGTGAGACTAAAAGCAATTGTAGATGTTTATTGTATTGTATTTAGAAATAAAATTTTGAATTAAAAATGTTTATTTTTTCACCAGCTTGTTACCAATCAGATACTCATTCCTTATTATAAAACCGCAAACGTTTGCTGTGTAGTGTGATACGTGAGGAGTTCAATATCATAACTTTTTTACACATTTAGTTAACTTTGTTTATTATGGTTGTTTTCAGAATTAAATTCTCTACAATCTGTATTAGGAAAAACAATTTGTTTATTGGTCATTTAACAATGTTATTCGACATCAAACATTTAAGACGATATTTTTGTTTATTAGATTTTTGGCAAATTTCATAATTTTTTCTCAAAAACTGTTCACACTACAACCTCTAGAGTGGTTTTATTTGATTTTTCAGGTGATTTTCTTTAGACATCCATCTTATTTGAGTTAAAAAGTAAGAACAAAAACCTTTCAGAATCACTTGATTTCACCAGGTGAACTGAAAACGAAGCAAAATCTTTCGCCAGCCATTACTCAGTAATGGAGCGTTTCCGGACCTACCTTTATATAACATTTTTTTTCTTATTTTTAGCTCTAGAATCCCGTCTTAAAATATTTTTACCATATTTCTGACTCACCCTGTATATATATAATCGTAAAATATTAGACAGACCATTATGAAAATTTGTATGTATACGTATTTTTCCACGGAGAAGGTTTATAAGCTATGGCCATTGATGTAACTCACCACCAAGCGGCGCTGCAAAAGATAAAAGGTTTCAAAGCGCTTGCACACTATATACTGTAATTACGAGACATTTACGTATATTAAATAGCCAAACACTATTTTAAGGCGCTAAGTTATTATGTATATTTGTCTTTAAGATACATTTCTGATTGAACTTAAAGTTTGAGTGTTAGACCAATTTATAATAAAGTACATGTACGTGCACAATGGCTATAAACATAAACATATTTTCTTGATCGTGGCAACAAGGCAAACTCTACATCGGCGTTGTAAATATAATTCAATTAAACCAGAAGTTCACATACACGGGCAAAGCTTACGAAAAGCGTGCAAAGCCGCGGGAAACAGCTAGTTGTATATAAATCAGTGGTTCATATAGGTTTCAATATATATTAGAAGGTACGGCACCAAAAAAGTTTGAGAACCGCTGACCTAAGCAACCTTATTCTAGATTGAAGATGATTTATTGATCAATCGTTAAAAACCGTTCAAAAGGATAAAATCCTAATAGCTTTTGTGAACTGTATTTTAAATCAAACATAAAGTACCAATACCAATACTTAGTCCTAAATATCGCACTCACCATTTGCGCCCAAAAATCCAGAATGCTTCAGTTGAATCATAAGCTGCAAGTAGTCGTTCCTGTAGACACCGCTGGTCTCTCTACACTTGATCGCATTCATCACAAGAGAAATAAAAAACTCAGAGACATCTGGCGGAGTAAAACTCATCTTAAACAGTCCAGCTACGTCATTGTTGAACCTGATTAGTGTCCTGAGTATTCTGACTATCTTTGGTGCGAAAAGCTTGTTGATCATAATAAAAATCTTAGAATTCTTATTTGTCAAAGCGTCGCTGTCAAATCCAAAAGAAGTGTTCGAAATAACAGCCAGTCCATATCTGAAGAATAACTCTTGGAAATTCACTGGCTTATTTTCGAACGAAAGTTGTTCAGCAACGTTGGTCAATACGGTGCCACATTCCTTCATGATACTGAATATCCCTTTCATCTTACCTGAAGAAAACGTAGGACTCAGTTTTGCTCTGCGAGTCTTCCATTCCTGTCCTCTGAGCGCAAAAATGTGCGCCCCAAGTGGATCGGTATCTTTGTTATAGTACAAACCTCTGTCTTGAAATCTATCGAAATCTTTCACGAGAACGTCCCTTATCACGTTTCTATCGACTATAAGGACTTTTCTCTTCCACAAGGAAAGGAAACCGACTACTTTGTGTCCATTGTGTTTTGCGTAGAGCTCGGCCAACATGTTGGTGAATGATTTCTGTATTGGGGTTGTTGAGATAATACTGGTCAAGGACAGAGGCGGAATGTCGAAGGGGATTCCTCGTTTCTTGAAGTAACGGTTAACATATATTACGTAGAAGACGAGTCCGAAGAAAAGGGCCATCAGCATAATAGTTGTTCCGAGCAGTAGTGAAGTTAAGATTCCCATTATTGCTGCAAGACATAAAAGCTGGAACAATATCTACAATATCAATTAAATACTCTTATTAAATATTCAGTGAAAATAATCTATACATGTAAGAAATTTCAGTGTCATATTTCTATGTTAACAAACCAATATTTACGTTTCATTACAAATACGGTGTTTACGAACTCTGCGGTAATATTTTGGGGATTTATTCTCCGTGTCAAGAAAAACTAAATGTAATGTAAACATCAGTCAGAAATGCTTATTTTACCGTCAGCTATATGTATTTGTATTTTATATTATATTTCTTATTTAAGAGCCCCATTAATATAACAAGTCAAACATGGCAAAATTATTGTTCTTTCATTCTTAAATTAGAAAAATTTAATATTATACAACCATAACTCGAGAAATGACAATGTAATATTAATTTTTCTATTGAAATCAGAGTGCAATAGCCAATAATGGTGCAAAGTTTTATTTTTAGTATCTTTACTGGTTTCTGAAATTTAAAAAATGTAAATCTAATATAGCCGACTCTGCTCAGTTAGAAGGTCAACTTAGGCCTGTTTACTAAATTTGTATATTAACTCTTGTTGCCTTTACCCAAAGATCAAATCCCAAAAAATTACAGAGGAGTTCTTAAACACATCATATTACAAAAGCACCTTCTGATCTCTAAATGCAATAACAAAAGAGTTTCTTTGTTTGAATGTTTTGTATCATCGCATTGTAGGACTAGAAAATAATTTTACACCCAATAAAATAAATGCTTGTATTATTATTTGTATAAAACTCGTATTATACATTTCTAGTATTAAAATCTAAATAACAAATCTGTTCTAAACTGCCAAAATGTATATTTGATATGTTAGTAGCACATAATTTAATTATTTTGTATTGTTTTGTTATTCGTTGTTAATTATAACTCAGATAGAAACAAAACATTAGACATCATAGTTATATTTTAAAACATGAATAAATTGCGAATGAATTGTACATTAGATGTATTAGCAGTTGTGCTATGAAGTAATACTATTATGGCTTCTTCAGTAAAATTAAAAAATGTAATGTATCTATAGAAGTACGGTTTACCTGTCCTTCCGTCCTCAGAACAATAGACTATATGCACAGTAGACTTTAAACTACATAATATAAGCTTTCTAGTTTTTATCAAATATAATTACCGTATTCTTTATCTAAAACAGGAATGTTTATATAATCCCAATGATGATTTTTATACCGTACTTATTTGATAAGGTAGAAGGATTTATATACGCTTATGCGTTGCTATCTCCATTATTGCACTACAATTTGATATGCTAATGAAGGATAGAAATTAAATCTGTAAATGGCATACATAGATTATTGTACCTTTATATAATATACCACCCGTTGCACGTATCTGATGAACCACTCCACATGGTACCCACCTATGTAGTATCCGTGTCTGAAAAACGTTTCATGGTACAAAAAGAATCCGATTTTATTCTGAGAAAGATTATTTATTCATAAACATGTTCTAACAAACAATATGCATCCTAATAATCTCGTTCAGGCTCCAATTTTCCAGCCCTCCAGCCCCTTTTAGAACTAGTCTTAAAGGCCTCTCTCATTGAATACAGTTGACTTGTTGCGTTTTGCATTATATAATTCTCGGCTTCAAATTGAGGCATTTTAAGGAACTTCTTTAAGTGACGGAACAACCAGAAATCCCATGGTGACTTTTCAGAGAAGTAGGGAATCTAAAGTAAAATTAATGTTGTTTGCATTCTAAAATATCATGAGCAATTTGAAGCCGCAACTGCTTTTTTCAGCCGAGAGATAATTTCGAAACATTTTAGAGCAATAAATATCCATCATATTCCACACAACAATAATACGATGAACGGTTCACTGCCTCTAGATTTACTTTGTTTCTGAGATACCTCTGTAAAAACTAGCCAGAAATTTAAATACTCTAGAGGCCTTCGGTCTGAAGCTTTGAGAACCTTCTGTAGGTATTTAATCTCGAAGATATGATGATTGTTTTCCACGTATATTATGTTATTTACTATTGCCCATAGTATCGCCTCATGGTTTAGATTAGTGTTATATTTGTGTTAAATCATATCTTAGCGATAAAATAAAACTCACCAATTATTCCAATTATCAACCATTCATAGTTAATCATAAAATGGTGTTGTGGTGCTCCAAAGGGATTAGCTCTCTGACCATTTGCTGTTTATAATCATGCCAATAACGCTGGCACACTGCTTCTGCACGGACGATCTACACTGGCATACAGTTTGCTAATGACTGTTGGCTTCTCCGATTCAGACCTGATCCAGGAAAATCATTATAAATGTTAATGTTTATAGTCATGAAATATTGTATATCAACTAACTAAATTTACAAATCAACTTAAACAAGGCAAATAATTTGCAATTAACTAAGACAGGTCAACTTTATTGACCTATGATTGTGGTATGAATGTCATACTCCCGTCGAAATCTAATACAAATGGAAGAACTTTTCATACTTTTTATTATTTAACCTCATATCTACAGAATTATTTACATTGAATTATTATTACATAATATTGAGAAGACGGTCCAGCCTGCATTGACAAGAATCTTCCAATAGCAAAACGTACCTGACCGAATAATTTCAAAACTCCACTTTAAAGGATCTTCCAGACTAACCTCATTCAATTAGGGCGTTTGTAACTCCTCAGTATATTCCAATCAACATTATTTTTTATTTTAAATTTAAATTATGCGAAAACACAATTTTCATTCTTACAAGACAATATATAGGAATAGCTACAATGAGGTAGACCGAAAGAAAGTAACGCCAAATAACGCGTTTGCTGTTGTCAAAGTCCTTTTACACTATGTGCATTTCTTCACAGTGAACTTTGACTTGAACAAGGGTCGTTTAATCTAGTCCTCGAGAGCGAGATACCAGTATAACCTGTGTATTTTTGAACAGAATTTAATAGGACAGAAATGCAGAGGAAGAGAGTAAGAAAGTGTAAGTAAGGGAGTGTTACATAGTTATGAGTCATTTTTCTCATATTTGATGTTACGCATTGTAAACTGCTCTGCGTGTTGTAATCAATATAATAAATGAATATTTCATCTTTTCTTACGTAAACTATACAATCGTTGATAGTCTCCAGCTACAAGAGAATTTCAGTCTCTACATTTCTGACAGGAAGACTGCAGACGTTTCAACCTTGATAGCTTCCCCTCTCTGCCAGACTATAAAAGCTGTTTATCTTTTGAGAAGGCCTATTTTGGGGAATTTTAGGCATCATGAAGTTACTGACCCCTGGTTTTAATGCTCTGAAAAAATATGCCCTTTTTGCTCTGAAATTAAAATTCTATTAAAGATTTGTCCTAAAGGAACCCTGTATAGTGTAGATCTTGAACAATGTAATCCTATATATTTCCTAAATACTACAAATTTCTTGTCTGCTACAGACTTTCTCAGCATTTCTAATTTATAGGCGTAAAGATAAGTTGAACTTTGAAAGCTCCTTTTTTTCAACCGAGCTCGTCAAGCTTCTAGCATCCTAAGTTTTGTAACGGTTTGGTAAATTCCGGTTGCCGGCTCCTAGCCTCTGAGAGATTCGAGTTTCTAGAGGACGAAAGACAAGAGAATATATCGACCCTCAGATATCTTTGGCAACTGAATGGTCCCGGTCTTCGGGAAATCTCGATCTATAAGTTCTTGCTATTATGGTTATTTTGAACTCTATAAATGAACCTTTGGAGGATGAGCTCCCAGACATTGAAATACTAACTCCTCTGGAAGATTTCAACCACTGTAAATTCTCAGCTTCGTAAATCTTTATAAAAATTAACTCTTTAAGCTCTTAAATCTGTGTTATTCCCCTTATTAGTAGCTTCTGGCGTTCGTATGGTTTTAGATTCAGGATTTATGGACCCATTAGAAGTAGCAGCTTCGCACGCAATTTCGTAGATTTTGCACCTATATAAGCAGATCTCATTCGAGTGAATTATATTTTCGACGCCAATGATGAGTTTGCCTTCTTCCCAAATTCAAGAAAATATGTTAAAAAGTGTATATTTGTGGCTATTTTAATATACTCTAATCTTCGTAATTTTTGTTACACAGCTGATTTTCCTTGTTTTCCGATCAAAAAAATTACAGATCAGAGAAGCTTTCTTCTAATTGAACAAAGATTTGTTTTATATCAGCTTTTAAATATGTATTAAAAGTTGGATATTAGCATTGTCTTTTAGATCTGTTACCTAATACTTACTAAAATGTAAAGTTAAAAGTACATTAACAATGGCACCACGCGTTTTTTTTTTTTTTTTAATTAAAACTATTTTTAATATTATAGAAAATTTAGAGCTGCAATTTGTAGATTAGTTCAAAAGCACAGGCCAGCGACTTTAATCTTAAACTTTAATTGATAGTCGGCTGGAGTACATCTGTTGTAGAACTGACATAGGAAACCTCAAACTTTGTGTCTGTATAGCATATAAGCCTCCTGAAACTCCTTACACTTGTCTGGGTTCCTTGTTGCAGTCACTTTTTATTGATCATGTCTTAGGTGTGGACTCAGTCATTTTGCCAGGATATTTGAATATTAATCTTCTTGAGCCTGTTAAGGCTGAAGTGAAATATCTGACAAATTTGTTTGGCTCTTTAAGTCTTTCTCAGTTGATACGGGAACCCACACGCACCACAGATTCGTCATCAGCACTTATTGACCACATTATTGCAGACAAAAACTTCGTTCCTAAGCACGTAGGTTTAATAGACACTTCAATCATGCTTGATGCAAGGGGAAGAAAGATAACTTATCATAAGCTTGTGTTTTGTGATATTTCTCGATACAAACGCCAAAGGGAAGCTAAGTATATAGCCTATAGAAACTTTCGAGATTTCGATATGGAGAGTTTTATTGATCTTGCATCAAACACTAACTGGGACGAGATTAAAGAATTAAAGTGTATTAATGAAATGACCGATAAACTGACAAAAGTTATAATAAATATCTTTGACATATGTGTTCCGTTAGTTAGAAAGCGTGTCACTAAAGATAGAGCACCATGGCGTGACGATTACATAAAAAGACTAACCGTAATGAAAAATAAATTGAGGAACGATTATGTAAAAACAAAATGCCCCACCATTAAGCAATCTTATTGCAAATTGAGAAATAATTTAAACAATGCCATAATGCTTGCAAAGAAAAATTATTTTAAAAAAAAATTTAGATCTGAAAAATCCTAAAGCTTTCTGGAAGGCGATGCGAAGAGAAGGAGCGATGAATACTGGTCAAGATAATACGAATACCTGCAAAATAACTCCAGATGTATTGAACACTTACTTTGCTCAATTGGGTGCAGGAAACACCTCAAGTACAGATATGCTTAATTTTTATAAAAATAACTCACACAGTGAAACCAGGAGTGATTTTAAATTTAGGCAAGTGAGTGAGTATGAAATAAGACAAGTAATAAACAGCATTTCTTCATCAGCTTTCGGAGTAGATGGTATATCCATCCATATGGTGAAAGGCTTAAGTCCATATTGTTCTGGAGTAATTACTCACCTTATCAATAAATCACTGATGGATGGTTGTTATCCGACGGCATGGAAGGAAAGCGTCGTGGTTCCGCTCCCCAAGGTACCAAATGCTTCTACTGCCTCTCAGTTTAGACCTATTTCTTTACTCCCAACTATATCAAAGGTGATGGAAAAGGTCGTGACAGAACAAATTATTTCATATATTGAAAATGAGAAAATCGTGTCCGAAACTCAGTCAGGATTCAGGAGAGGCTTCAGCACTTGCTCTGCACTTTTAAATATGGTCGATGAAGTCTGCAGGGCCAGAAATAACAAAATGAGCAGTGTCGTAGCTGCCCTGGACTACAGACAAGCCTTTGATTCGGTAAATCATGATATCTTACTAGCAAAGTTGAAGTTTTACGGGTTCGATGATTTGTCTCTGAGGTGGTTTTCATCGTATTTGAGAGGCAGGTCTCAAGTGACAAAGGTTGAAGGTCGGTTTTCAGAATGGTTACCTAAAGCTGTAGGAGTTCCCCAGGGGAGTTGTTTGGGGCCAATTCTGTTTATTTGGTATGTTGCAGGTTTGGACAGCCAGTTAAATTTCTGTTCATTGCATGCCTATGCAGATGATTGTCAACTCTTGCTATCTTACCATCCCTCAGAGGCAAACGAGGCTTGTATTCAGCTGAGAAATGATTTGTTAGCAGTTAGTAAATGGTCAGAAGATCAAGGTCTCAGGCTGAACCCTGAAAAGTGCTCGGTCATGCACTTTGGTAAACAGACCCTAAATGCTGATATGGGAAATATTTCGCTCAATAGTGTTGATTTATTAAGGTGTGATAGGCTGAAGATTCTTGGAGTCAGCATAGACTCGGAGCTTACTTTCAATAGCCAGATTGAGTTGATACATCGTAGAGTTATGTGCAAACTTAGGATGCTTTACAGGCTGAAGAATATTCTTCCCGAGGCTGCAAAGTTGCAACTTGTGCAGGCCCTTATTTTCCCTATAATTGAATATTCACTACCCGTGTTTGGTTACAGCTTGGGTCAGGAACAACTTACAATTCTTCATAGGCTCCAAAACTGTGCAGTAAGGTTTGTTTACAATATTCGTAAATTTGACCATATTACAAGTTACCGCCGGAAAGCAAGTGTGTTAACTATTAAGGAGATTTGTAGGAGACAAACTGTCACTATAGTCCTCAAGGTTCTTGACACTGGTAGACCTGCGTACCTGAACAAAAGATTGATGTTGCGGTCGGCGGTCAGGGAACGTCATACTCGTCAGGACGCCATGCTGCAACTGCCGAGGGTTCACCTGGAGAGGGGCAAGAGGGGATTCTCGTACTTTGGACCCAAGGAATACAGCTGTTAAAACCCTACCCTTAAGTAGTTTTAAAAGGAAGTTAAAAGAAATTAACTTAAGTTATTAGGTAGCCACTTATGTATACTTTATTTTATGTTGTTTCAGCTTATTATGTAATTGACCTGAGTTAATTTGAAAAGCAGTTTGTAAATACTGAAATTCGCTTGAAAATAAAGTCATTATTTATTTATTTATTTATTTATTTAATCTAGCATAGTCCTTGTCGACTGTCAAGGGGAGTCTTCGGAGTCAAATTCTGACCAACTTACGTTTTAGGACATTTTCTAAGGTACATGACTACTTACCTAATCGCTGAAATCTAAAGCAGCATAAAAAATAATAGTTATCCCTTATGGAATGTACTCACTATAAAAGTAAATAAATTGATAACAATAAAAAATATTTACACATAACAGTTGATTACATTATACATGTTCTTTTAATTTATATTTCACAAATTTAGAGGCCAAGATGGGATTATTCTCTTCTATAATTTATATAGTTTACGCGTGAAAGAAAAATAAACTAATAAAGACACTTTCACATTTATAATATGATTTGGGTTAGGAGGGTAGTCTATAAGAGATTTCAGTGTCAAATTAAGGTCCATGAGACTTTCTTGTCTGTTTTTTGGTCTCACTGAAAGCTGCTGACATCTACCATTCTGTCCTTAGAAGCATTCTGTGGTTTATAAAAGGCTGGGTATAAAGCGTACTATAACAAATGTTTATTTTTGTAATTTTACATTTTTTTGTTGTGAATCTTTCGGTGTTTAGACGTTATTGCATAGAGAATTTACTTTTAGCAATCTCCCACTCTCTAAGAGATTTCAAACTATGAGTGGTCTGGCCAATTTTCTGCTCTCTGTGATTACTTGTTTTCTTCAGGCTTTCAACTTCCAAGCTTATTTGACATAGAAACTGCTTTAAGTCTGCTTGAACTTTGTAAGATACTAGCTGTGATAATATTTAAATTGTATATGCCTACACACGCGCGCTATTAACAATAACAAAGTTAACTTTCCTTTTTTTATTATTTGTACTAAAAACTATATTGTCAATATGTATACTATATATGTATAGATGTATACCAATGATTATAGTTATATTAACCAAAGATTTGTCTCTATGTGATCTTGGCTCTAAAGGCATTTTCGATTTAGCCTTTTTTAAATATATGCACCTTCAGGCGTTTAATAAAATGTAAACTGGGGGTTTCAATTGCTCTCTGCTTCCACCCGTCTCAATTTTTCCTTTTACTTCACGATGTACAACTTCCATTACCGATTACCAAATGTTAGATATATTAATTATTACAATAATAGAGATTTTATATATTTCCTGTTGACAGATAGACAGACAGGTAATCCATTTCCCTGCAGACTAATGAGAAATTGTGTTAGCCTACTGAGTGATGCAATGATGCACACTCAAATTCTATGGATGGATATGCGCGATCATATAACTTATTCTTACCTATGTATAAATAAAGTTTCATGCTAAATTTAACCCCTAGAGATGAAATCTGTCTTGAGATATCTTGCCACATGATATATTCACATTTTTTTCTCCAATTTTATTTACCAGTTATTTTACTAGATACCAGTTATTTTATTCTACACACAAAGTCACCAAAATGTTAAGATGTATGTAATGGGGTACATTGTGGTGTCTACATGTGTTAATATGTCACATATTAAAATCTCGTGTACTTATATTCAGTTTTTTACTAAATTATTAATTATTCTGTCATTTCTAATTGCCAATATGGTTACACATAAGATCAATGTGAAAATTTTTACTAAAGTTTAGCCAAATTTCTTCAATTGTTATGAGCCATCAATAGATACCGATCATATAAATTAAGCTTTATGCCAAATTTCAAGGCTTAAGGTCAGTTCGCTTTCGAGATATCGTGCGGACAAAAAGACAGAGACGATATTTTTCCAGCCTCTTCATTGAAAGGCTTCGCTAACGCTTAGCCAATAAATTATCAAAACTTGTTCTCTGAGACAAACATATATTATAAATCAATGGTTATCTACTAAAGCAATATAACAGTGTTCATACAACGTTAACGAGATGACAGCAACATGTTCATTTGGAGGCAAAGAAAAAAAGTAAAGCCATCCATGCTGAAAGTGAGAGAATATTTCATATTATCACCGCCAGATAGCTCTGAGGTAACGCAACCTGAGGTTGCTGGCAGTCCGCCACTGTATGACGAACGAGCAGCGGTTTTACCGTGTCACATCCAGAACCTCTGCAACGCGCCAATTTTGGCCTCTATTATTTAGATTTTTTCATACTTTTACTATATTTATTGTAGACCTCAGGGCTATTTTATGAGTTCATGTGCTTTTTCCATGCATCAACACTTCAGATAAATAGCGTAATCTGTATTGCTTCATTTCATGCTGATATGAAACGAGCTCATTGGTGATTTCTTGTATTTCGATAAATCCTTAAATCTTTATGGAATACCTAGACGATTGTACGAGTCGTACAATCTGGCTATAACCTGACGTCTGAAAGTTGCACCTTTTAAAACTGGAATAAAACCCGGTAATAGTGTGAGAGCCACCCTTCTAAATTGAACAATCTGTATGTTAAACCCTAACCAAACAACAAAATATTTGATAGAGACCTGTTACTAGAGTGTGCGAGTTCATATTACTCCCAAGAAGAATGAAACTCGCTAACTCGAGGGTTCTCGTTAATTTATCGCGTAAAAAGTGTTTAAAATTTCAGTTTAATGCACAAGTATAATCATTTTTTTCATCAGCGGAGAAAGGAATTTCTTATCCAATTGCTGTTCTCCCCTATACTGTCTTCATGCCTACTAACTTCTTTTTCATAAAGGGAACATGGGGAGGTTATTGAGTTTATAGAACACGCATCATATTATTACGTTTAGCCTATGTGGTGAGGAACTTTGCACTCGCATCTTAATTTTTTACGCTGCATGCCCACTAAATCCTGTAATTAAGAATATGTTTTCCTTCCATAAAATGTATGAAATTAAAATAAATGTTAATATTCCAGTTCAGTGATACTTTGGATTAACACTGCAATTAAATACAACATTCATCATTATGATATACATTTATATTTTCTGTAGTTTTATTAACAGGTTTAAGTAATAAAGCTCACTCACACGTAACACAAACATTATGCTTTTGCTAAATACTTCTTTATCATTAAAAACTAATCAGGTACTAATAGTTTTACTTTAGATTCTTGAAAGTTCTTAAAAGATGTTTGGCCAAGTCTCCCTTTACATCGTTCTGGCAGCTGGATTTACAGTTTCATCTTATGTATCTCACTTAAAACGATTGATTTGATATAGAGGTCATGGCAAGAAAGAATTCCTAGGAGATATCCATACATCAATTTATTAGTGTCATTTAGCTTATTTCTCTGTAATAATTCCAGACTATAAAGAATTTTAAAGACGCATAAGTAAGAATCACATGAGGATTAGAAATTCTTTTCATCAGTTAAGCTATATAATATATATATTTTAGGTCAGCCGGATCTAAGAAGTTTCATGGAGACTCTTATATATCCTCTCAGGCGCGATACAAGAATTCTATGTGTGTGACAATTGTGTTAAGCGGCCCATAGCGTCGCATAGTGTGCTAAGTCAAATTTAAATTGATATGAGAATTACAAATAGCGTATTTTTTGCTAAAACGATTTATTGCTTTAGTTTTCGACGCAAAGGTCGCTATTCAAAAGTATAAAATTAAGCCTATTATATATATATATATATATATATATATATATATATATATATATATATATATATATATATATGTAGTATATATATATATGTGTATATATAGTAAGATATCATCATCCTGGTTGCATGAACGTGATGGGAAATACGTCTTATGATTTACAAAGCAACAGTTTTGTAAAACATCTGGCACGTGACCTCCAGTTATGTTTTGAAGAAAGGGAATGACTTGCATTTTTAAACTCATAACTGTACGTGTATCTATTATAAGACTAGTGGAAAACTAAATCGTCACGATGACTTTGAGAATTGGTAATCACGTTCAACCTTCAGTTTTCAAGATCACAACAATAACACCGGACTTTCTCCCCAGCCAGTGTTAATAGTTCTGACAAGACATTTCAATATTGTCAGTCAGTGAAAGAACCCTAGTTGAGTAAGTACCACTCTGAAATATGATTGAAATTTTCGGGTAAACATTGGGAACCCATTAAAAGTTATTAGTCACTAAAATTTTAACACATCAGTCAAAAATTGTTTGATTACTATTTACGTATAATATAAGTATTTATTTTATTTTCCTGTTTTATATTTTTCTTATTTTAATCACAGTAAGCAAGCTGAAGATCAGCTATTATTGTAATTCATTTTGAAAAAAAATCACGTCTTATCAAATAATACTTTTTAATAGTTTGTTCACTCTACAAAATTAATCACTACATTTAGAACACATAAAAATGGCCTGCTATCGAAAGGCCTCAAAAAAATAAAAGTTTTAAGTATTGGTTTGTGTGTTCTAAATGTAGTAATTAAGTTAATAGTAGCCAATACAAGCTCCATCTTCAACACTACAAATACTCAAAACCTTCTATCCTTACAAAAAGTTCCAGGTTGTATCAATGTAAAACGAATATCCGCCTAAGCCTTGTGTCACGGTTACCGTTAGTTACAGCTTGTCGCTGCATAGACAGTACAGTTTAGTTATTTGTTGCCTAGAGACTAATACAGGTAAATACACTAGCCACGGGCTGATAGGTTGTAAGCAACGTAAAACGAATATCCGCCTAAGCCTTGTGTCACGGTTACCGTTAGTTACAGCTTGTCGCTGCATAGACAGTACAGTTTAGTTATTTGTTGCCTAGAGACTAATACAGGTAAATACACTAGCCACGGGCTGATAGGTTGTAAGCAACGTAATTGCAGTTAGCTGATTCGCATTGTGTGCTTATGGTTTCAGATTTCGATTTTCACAACATGTATGCAACTTAGAAGTTTGCATTTTTACAGCAGCGGGTATGCAAATTGTAATTATGCTGAATAAATATTGATCTACTTTTTCCAGAACGTAGTATGTTATTGATGTTGACGGCTCAATGCAATTAACTTAAATATGGAGTTAGTTATAAATTGTCCTCACGGTGTCACCAAATAAGTTTTCATAGCTGTTCACAAAATAAATCTTCAAAAAAACAAACTAATACTAATTACTTGGATATTTTTATTTTTAGGATCTGGTATCCTTGATATTTTGTGTCTCTGAACTATTTCTAATGGATGTCCAAAGCTCTAAAATATTGTGACGCTAACAATATGCTAATATTGACTAAGTAGGAAAACTCAATAAGATAATCAAGTTAAATGTACATTTCACTTTAATCGAATGAGCTTAAATATATTCTAACAGATACTCGCGTAACGTAATTTTAAAAACTCTGTAACTTTTAAAAAGTATTACTTTTATAAACATGTTACTATATTTTTTAGTTATCACAACTGTATTTGGTATACAACATTTTGCAGAGTAATGTTTCCTTTGCACGAATTGCAATGAAATATACATGAAGCAATACATAATTGCGCTTTATGACTAATTTAACCTTTCATAAATATAACCAAATATTTCTTTCTCTTACTTACACAATCCTTAGACTCAGATGTTTGAGTTTTCAACATTTATGAGGATTGTACCCCAGCATCAAAAGAAGTTATTAAATAAATCAACCTCTTAATTCATCTTCTCTATTTGGAATTCAGCTTCAGGTCTACTGAAATATTTAGCTTACCATTCCCATTTTATTTGTAGGCGTTTGTGGTTATATTTTGTAATTTAATTACAGTTACTTCTCTAATGATATCCAAAAGACATCTATATATATATATATATATATATATATATATATATGTATATAAGGAAACCCCTCACTCATTCACTCATCACTAATTCACCAACTTCCCGATATATCAAGTAGACGAAACTTGAAACATATTTTCTCAATGACATGAATAGATAAAATAATACATTTCACAAATATTAAACCAAACATCCATAGGAGTGCAACTAGAGTTGCAACTTCTTTGAAGAGCTATATTTTGTTTTCAGCTTGACTATGTCCTGGATAATTGAAATTTGACACACACGTGCTCTCAACAGACAAATAAAATCTTGTTTAAGAAGATTAAAATGGGGTTAAAGTTGTATTAGAACAACCAGGAAAAAACAGTGTTCTACTTAATTTACATTAAAAATTTTTGAAACAATAGCATAATATACAAAAGGCTTTAAATTAAGTGAGAGGTATTCTAATTTATTTTATTTTTAGCCTGAATTTTCTTATCCGTAATCTCAAATAATTTACTAATAAGAATATTTCAATACAAAGCTTGTAGGGGTGAAATTATAATTTAGCCGGAATTCAGACAAGATGTCGCAGATTAATAAAACCGTTGAAAACAAGTTATGAAAGATAGGTTTAAAAGTATGCCACAATCAGATCCAAATTGAAATTAAAAACTTTGAAATTTTCCTTTCTTAAATTATATTAAAACTTTATTTAAGGTGGCTAAACCACTGAATTACTGTTTCAGACCAGTGTAGAAAATTATTCCAATGTGAATACCTGAAGTCTAAGAAATGCCTTATAGTTTTGGTTCAGTCTACATCGGAAAAACAAAATTATTAATATGTATACGAGTTAGTGGACGTAGTAGACTTATTACACGTCAGGATACAGTAACATCGGCTGTAGCATAACACAGTGGAGTTATAAAACCAAACATGCAATAGTATTTGCAAAGTTACAGTATTTTCCAAGATTTCATACTAATATTGTCAATAACAATGAGACAATCCTTAGAAATAATCAAGAAATATATTAACTCCAATAAATAAGACAGTGTAAAATTGCCAAAACGGCGCAGCCTATGATAACAAAGTTATATTAATCGTTATTAAACTTAATTTACTTTTTTAAACTATTTTCCCTTCTTATATATCACTTCAGTAATGTCTTAGATTGGCTTAGACTTCTAAGGAGGTTTCCCAAAATTCCCACGACCATTTTTCAGACTTGTCTCTAGAATCCAACGGATTGTACGTGTCCGTTGCCCACGGAATAAGGTAGGCATAGTCAATTCCCGAACCCTTGAGCGAGTTTCCTGATTTTAGAGTTTATATTAGTAAGCTGAACGTGATCGAAAATAGGCGTCGAGTCTAGTTTATCTCTTTATTTAATTAGTAAATTGATTTTCTCTCAGATCTCTCAGATTTTAACATAATTGTTAATGTAACATTCACATTCAATGCTTTTACTTTGATTGGTTAGTAAGATTTTCGTTTTGTTTCTTCGGTTTTGTTGTATCGGTTTATTTGTACATAGACAACATAACCTACGTCGTGTTTAGTAATGACCATGTCCCTCTGTGAGATTTAGCTGAGCGTTTGTATCACCTAACTATCCGCAATCTTAAGAAATATTCCATTTGTATGGTTTAAATTTTGCACGAAACTTCGTTCTAAACTTACAAGAAAGATTTAGATGATGGCGCATGTATATCAATGGCATTTTACTGAGCGCTATTGAAGCTAATCACCCAGTAGGTTTTCAAGCTGTCTCTTTTGTCTGACAGGAAGCTGTAACAATGTCTTCCTTTATGATTTTATTTCTGTCCGGAGAACATCTATAGAATGAAATGAGATATAGCTTGAAACTTTGCATGTACTTAGCTAATTCTATTACATGAAATTTGATTTGGCGTACTCAGACTTTGTAAAAACAAGATTTTATATCGTCTCATAAGATTATATCAACCAGAATTCGTTTTGTAAGAAAGACAGTTTCGCACGAACACTACAAGTTTTATAATACCGTCAACCACTGTCAAGGAGACAGTCAAGATATGATAATGAGGGCCCAGGTGTTCTCCACACAGCTTCAAAGACGTGGGATGCAATTGGATAATATTGGATTTACATTCAAGATCGATTTTGAAGCCGCCCTCGGTCCTTTGTCTTGACTGGATAATTAGCTACTGAGCTCCCTGAATTGATTTAGTTTTGACTTCACACAGTTTCACATTAATGAGGGCCCAGGTGTTCTCCACACAGATACAAAGACGTGGGACACAATTGGAGATAATATTGGATTTACATTCAAGATCGATTTTGAAGCCGCCCTCGGTCCTTTGTCTTGACTGGATAATTAGCTACTGAGCTCTGAATAGATTTAGTTTTGACTTGTCACAATGTCACGTTAAGTCATTGAAAGCAATACTCAGTGATTATTTATAATTTAACTTTGTTTAAGGGTAGTATTAAATAACATGGAATCGGTAAATTCTTGGTTTTAAGAAGTTCATCTAGCATGAACCTATAATAAAAATGGCCAATTCCTGTCCTCCTTCCTTTTCATTGCCGCCATCTTGTTTCTGCCGTGACGCTCGACATTTACTATTGCCCTTTGGTCAGTCGTACGTGGTTGATCATATGTCGACGAATGCAGACGTATTGTGACCTGTATTCTGTAGTTCAGTTTTAATAATTAGTGTTTTGTTTATTTTTTTACCAAGTGCATGTTTTAGAGTTAGTGAAGTTAATACACAACATGGTGGTTGTGATTCCTGACTTAGGCGTGTCACATCGCTCTGGATTTTTGTTTATTTTTTCCCTATTTTGTAATTATTTGTTAGGTTACTTGCTTACCTGAAGAAGAGATCAGATTGCAGATCTCGATTAGTGTTACTGATTTTTTGTTTCACTGAACGATGGAAAATGTCAGGAAAATCCTGTTTCCTTCACCATACGTTAATTCTCCTGGCACACAATTAAAAATAAATTTTCAATAAGAGAAAACCAAAATACGACAGTTGACATTGTGGTTAGTTTTCTTCCGAAATAGAGCAATTTACATTAATTGACTTTAGTTGCACCATGCCAGCTATTTTACTTTTTCATGGCCATTCGCGACAAAATAAAAAGGCAGATTTTATTTACTGGCAAAGGATTCAATTAGGCAATAAATATTGTAGGTTTAGATTTATGAAGTAAATAATAATTGATGGCATCGCTGATTTGTTCATTTGTTTTAAATGTCTTCCACCTTTAATTTTATTAGTTACATACAAGATAAATCATCCAATGCTATATATATTAAAGGACGAAAAAGTAAGCGATGGACTGCCCTCTGAAGAGTGAGAGGCTCGGGTAGCTAACGTAGTAAATATTTGAACGTTGCAGTCTAAGTCACGGGGCACAGTCCGTCGGACCTCACAATTAACTGAAACATTTCTCCAACCCCGGCACTCCTCGTCCATATGAACTATTTTATCTTCTGTGAAACTAATGCAATCAAATGTTCTACTAATATACAGGTATTCCATTTTTTCAAAGCTGCAAAAAACTTAGTAAAACAAACCACGAACCATGAGATCATCATCAAGATCCATTGCTAGATTTGACGAACATTTAATAGGTTTTTAGT